>NC_133783.1:36957051-37050893 GCF_003597395.2 Chelonoidis abingdonii | reverse complement strand
ATAGCATCGCACCGGCTAACCCAGGAAAGGGGGGGAAGCTGGGGGATGAGATAGGGAGACCCAGGGGTCTGGGTCTTGGGGGGTTTCTCCAGGGAAAGTCTGGGGGGACCAGAGCGAGGCAGGCGCTATATTCCTGTCTGGTGGCAGCGAGATAGATCCAAGCTGGGTATAAGCTTGGGGAAGGTTCACAGTAAACACTCAGATGTTGAACTCTAAGTCCAGATTTGAGACAGACGTTTATTACAACTTTGGTTAAAGATTTAAGAGTGATGTGGTTGCAATACATACTAGTCATAACCTGGAAATTTCTCCCACTATATCACCAGCGGTTCTATTGCTCAGCTACACACTATTAACTAAGGAGATTTACTGCATCCTGATCATTACCTTTGTTATAGCACTGCAAAGTGAAGTGACAAGGATTGCTTAAGAAGGCCCTCCTATACAAGGTGTTCTCACACGTTAACTTCTTCTTCAACATCTGTACAGCCACTAACACAGTATATGTGCCATTAGACAGAGGATGGCACTTATTTTCTTTTCCCCTGTTTGCATAGAATGCACATGAACTGTTTTGTAAATAGGCCATTGAAAATAAATGGATAATCTAACAGAGAAACTGATCCAAAGCCTATGGAAAGTCTCCCATTGACTTCAAAGGGCCTTGATCAGGCCCTAAAACTCCCTATTGCTAACATTAGTGGAGGGGACAAAACCTAGTGGAACTTTCCTGGGGAGATGCAGAAGGAGAGAGAGGTAGTTCCATAGCATGCTCCTCATGGAAACCCATCCATGCCATTCAGCAGGGTTCACACTCAGTGGGGCAGGATGTGTAAATGATGGTGGCCAGGCCGGGAAAAGATCACTTTCCAGAGCATCAATACACCCTCCAGGCAACTTTTGGAAGATAAAGCTGATGACATGGTCAGTATTTTCTTCTGCAGCTTTCTGGTGGGGATTTGGGACAGTAGCTAGTGAGAAACCAATAGAAGCACAGCTCCAGAAGGAGTCATGCTGCCTTGAGAGGGTGATGCAGTCAGGTATACAAATGTCCTTGCCCCTTGCTGCACTCTGAAGAGGCAAAGAGGGGAGTTCCAAAGAGAAAAAAGACAGAGAAAGGTGAGGAGAGAGTTAAAAGAGAAAGAACCACTAAACAAACTGGAGCATAAAGAGTAACTGGAGAAGGGACTTGACACTAAAGAAAGGGGAAAAAAACACACCAGAACTTGTGGTGAAGGAATTGTATTTTATTTATTCATGTTCCAGTATTTTACTGTATTTCCCTGGCAGACATCTCACAGCTCTGTGAGTCTGGGGGAGAGAGCTGACAGAATGATGTTGCTGTGGGGATTTCAGTCTTATTGATTTATGCTACTTAATGGACCATACTTTTTTCAAATGACATGCTGCAGAAGCAGGTATTCTCCCCCACCACCCACCTCAGCATATCCAACATTGATTTGGAAGCAGAGACGGTTTAAATGATTTTGTTTTAATTGAAGGGATTTCAAAAGGGGACACAGGAAAGGGACGTAAATGGTCCAGTTTGCCAGCTGCCAGGAAGGACACAGACATACTACTCTTCAGCCAGCTGGTCAGCCAGGAAGAATGCTACACTAGTCAACTAGTCTAGCCAAGCAGCAAGAATACTCCTAAGAATGCTATCCCTTGGCTGCCTCTTCTACTAAATTCTAGACTGCAAACAATACTGGTAGAAGCAGAGTAATTTCTCTGCTGATGACTTTGCTACTCTGAGCACACATTTGAATTTCATCGTGCTGGGCACGTACTCTGGATACTGCAGTTAAAAACTTATTTTACGATTAAACAAGTTGGCATTGTTTTGGTATTAGCCTTACAGGGGGCTTTGTTGTCTTCTCTCTGAGTAACTCTGATCCATCACTGGCGTGGACATTTTAAGCTCAGTTGTCCCCTGTATCTGAACTCAGCTTGGTACAGGGGAAGGGTGTCAGGGAGCTGGTTACAGCTCCATTATTCCAGATTGACCCCTGGAATAGATGATGATATGCCAATGGAGGATCAGCATAGCAGAGCTCTGCTCCGTCACATTCTTGACATGCCACCATCCCAACTCTGACACGACTCCTCTCTCCCCTGGCAAACTCACTATGCTAGGGGAGAGGAGGGGATTCATGCAGCAGACGCTTCCTCTGGATTTATGCTAGTGGAGAGTCCCCTGACATGATTTTTCCTCTTGCCATTCAATACAAGAATTTGGTTGTATCTGGCTTTATATTGCTATTCCTTAATAAGTCTGGGACTTGTCACCTTGGAAAAGAGACAACTAAGGGGATATATGATTGAGGTCTATAAAATCATGACCGGTGTGGAGAAAGTAGACAAGGAAGTGTTTACTACTTCTCATAACACAAGAACTAGGGGTCACCAAATGAAATTAATTGGCAGCAGGTTTAAACCAAATAAAAGGAAGTATTTCTTCACACAATGCACAGTCAACCTGTGGAACTCCTTGCCAGAGAATGTTATGAAGGCCAAGACCATAACAGGGTTCAAAAAAGAACTAGACAAATTCACGGAGGATAGGTCCATCACTGGTTATTAGCCAGGATGGGCAGGAATGGTGTCCCAAGGCTCTGTTTGCCAGAAGCTGGGAATGAGCGACAGGGGACGGATTACTTGATGATTACCTGTTCTGTTTATTCCCTCTGGGGCACCTGGCACTGGCCACTGTTGGATGACCTTTGGTCTGACTCAGTAGGGCCATTATTATGTTCTTATGTTGATACAGGGCTCCACAGTGCTAAAAATCACTATCTTTCTCCTCCAGAGTCAATGTCTTCTACATCTTCATCTATACATATGTGCAGTGCCAGCGTGATAAGGATCTGGTCCCAGGCCCTTTAAATCCTGGTGTTAATAATCAAATCATTCTCATTGGTGAGGCCCACGCCTCGGTTTAAATTATATTCTAGCATGCCTGGCTCTCAATATGCTTTACTAAATGAACATAGATCTCAATGCTGCAAGGCCCTCCGGAATCAAAACTCTCCTTGTTTTCAACAGGAGTTCCAAACATGGAAAGTGAAAATTTTGCCCTATTCAAGTCAATGACAACTCCCATTGAGGGCTGGAATTTAACCCAGAAAGTATGCAAGACTTGAAGCCTTTAATATAATTTTTGGCAAGGGATGAGCCTCACTTTCTTCATGCAAAAGTGGAGCATTTAATAGGCCATTTATAAACATTCCAGGGAAACAACCTGGGCTTGGAGTTATATTTTACATTTTTCAATTTTACTTCAAATACAAATCATGCAAAAGTTTCCCATAGATCCAGGAAATGCTATGAGTTAACATGAAGTAAAAATACTCTTAGCTATACTAATTTTTGGCCAACACCATTTTGCAGTGCAGGGACCTGAGCCAACTTCTACTACAGCCAATAAGAATCTTTTCATTGACTTCCACAGCCTTTGGATTGAACTCTAAGTCCTCCAAAGAAATATCTTATGTGAAAGGAATGAATAAATCTGAGAAGTGCTCTCATTCAAAGTACCCTTGTAAGTTCATAAAGCAAACATGAACACAACAAACAAACAACACACAAACAAAAGTCATTAAATCTGTCCAAAAGACAAAAGCTTAAAGACTCATTCACAATTTTTCTCCAGATGATCAACACTTGTTTGAAGAGATAGATTCAATTTACCTTAATAGGAGTGGATGTGTCTTTTCACTGCATGAGAGTTGATTTGCATTTAATAAATGATGACAACCAGTTGAGATAAAAAGCCCTAAATATAGCATCTTGATACTTTAAATGACGTTAACAAATGTAGGGAGAAGTCTGCACTGGGATTAAGAATCTCTTGCCTGTGTATCGACATTATAGCCACTGTGATCGTTGCTCTTGAAATGTGGAATATTACTCCACAAAATTAAATGTTATGAGATTGCCAAAAAAGCATGAAGACCCTGGGCCTGTTCAGCCCTGTTTTAAGCAACTGAAACTCTTTCAATAACAGTGAATTTGCCTCCACTAATATGCGGGCTGAACGTAGCTGTCTTTTTCAGACTGAAGGAAAGGCAAAGGTTTTGATTCCTGTTGATACCTAATCCATATCAGAAATTTGGTAGGGCTGTTTTAGAGACAAACTTCATGAAGTGAAGCCTGACAGATTCAGGAAACATCTGTCTTTTACATCTGTCCTGTATATAATATGTTTTTAGCAGGCTTGAAAGAATTCAATTTTTATTTTTTTATAATTTTGACAGATGTTTATTTTTAAGCACTTCTTTCAATTTTTATCAATTTAAATTTTCAGAGTTGTGGGAAGTTATTAGGGGGATTAGATAATTATTTACTGATAGTTGTTAAGATCCAAAAAGTTAAAAGCTTTGTAACCATTAAAACACAAATTGTCAAGATCACATGTTAAAATATACAAAAGTAAATATCCTTAAATCAAATTCTAAGTTCTCAAGTGACATTTTTCTTATTTTTCTATCTATAAATTTCTGTTATCAATAGAAATATTTGTCAGTTTGTGTGTACACTGAAATCAACATTTACTGACCTTTACCAATACAAATCTAATTCTTTTAAGCCTAGCTTTAAGAAAAAGAAAAAAAATCTTAATAATCCTCAAAAGTTCTGATAGCTGTATCTACAGATGAGCCTTGGAAAGATGCTTAAGTTTTTGCATTACAGGGAAATTTCAATTTTTTTATCTTCTTCTTTATAATGTAATATTGACTTTAAAGCTTTGACTGCCTGTTATGAGAGAACTGCATTTGACATAACCACAGGGGTGAAAGTAATGCGGTACGAGCTGATACACTGTACTGGTAAAAAGTGGCTGCTGGTACCAGCCCATACAGCTGACTTTAAAGCACTTTAATGTCGTTGCCCCTTTTGCTCCCCCGGGCCGCCAATGTGGTTGGGCAAAAGGAGCAGCTGCCCCAGGGCTGACAATTTAAAAGGGCCCAGGGCTCCAGTTACTGCTGTTGCTACCATGGCAGCAGCCAGAGCCCCAGGCCCTTTAAATCACCACTGGAGCCCCAGGCGACACGGACCAGGCAGTGCAGATGGGCTGGCTGGGGGACGCTGACTCTCAGCCCTGTCCCTTCTGCCTGAGGCCCTGTCCCTTCAAGGGGCGGGGGGTGGGAGGGAGCCAGCCCCATACGGGTAAGAGTTCAATTTTACTTTCACCCATGCATAACCACAGCCATTTTGTGTGCTCAGACACCATTAATTGGAAGCAAGAGCACCACATAGTCAGAAATAATTTGGCCTTTGCCTAAGCAGATAAGACAAAAACAGCTGCACAGCTGGAGAGTTGCTAATAAGAATAGATAGTGACAGATTCATGAGAACGAAAGGGAGAATGGATAGTTGACCTTGGATGTGGGTGTGTGACTCTGAGTTTTGCGGGGAGTGCTTCACTGATAAGTAGTAGTATGAATTATTTTGCTGATGCTAGGAAAATTGTTAACACACTAGGGGTTACTATTAGTTATGTGCTTTGTTTGGAGAAACATATAAAGAGATTAGTGTGTGTAATCTGGAGGCGTTCGGAGTGGATTTCTATGAGCTAAGAGACTGACATCCAACTTCCCATCAGCTAAGACGAATGCTGGCCATTGGAAAACTACTGCTGACCACTCTACACCATCTCAGATTTTGGGCAACAATATCTGGGGTGCTCTAGATGTGCTATTTTAGATGTGTTCTTGAGACTTAATAAAAATAAGGATTTTGGGGTGAAAGCACTCATGTACCAATCATTTATCAAACAGAGGATCTGTGTCCCCACTGATTTATGACCTGACACCACCTGGAAAACAGAGATTAGTTACCATGGTTTCAAATTCAGAAAACCCCAGATAACACATCAACTGCTATGTTTCCAGATTGGTCTCAGAAATAGACACGGCATTTTTAATCCTTCAGTTGATTCAACTATAATACCCACACTAAAGTCTATGCCCTGAATCATCCTCTCTTGTGGGAAATTTTGGGAAAGAGTTGCCAGCAAGGATCCCCTCAGACTTCTTCCTTGATCATTCCATCAGTGGGACCTCTAGGGAAAAAGCCACAGAACCTATCCCCACATTTGGCAGATGTGAATGGCTCTGACTCCTGAAAGGTCCCATCCTGGTCTCTGACAGCACAACACGCAATAGGAAAGGTGGGGCCCTCTATGCTAAAGCTAATACAGCATCGCAGAAATGACATAAGCTACAGATGAGAACAATGTGTATGTGTGTGGCCACTTCATCTGGTCCTCTCCAGCCTGTCCATTCTTTCCCTTTCCTGCCCAGTCTGAGTCCCTTCTCCTACATAGAATATAAAAACAGCCATCCTTACTGAAGGTCCATCTAGCTCAGTATCCTGTCTTCCAACAGTGGCCAATGACAGGTGCTTCAGAGGGAATGAACAGAATAGGTAATCATCAAGTTATCCATCCTCTGTTGCCCATTCTCAGCTTCTGGAAAACAGAGGCTAGGGACACCATCCCTGCCCATCCTGGCTAATAGCCATTGATGGACTTATACTCCATGAATTTATCTAGTTCTTTTTTTGAACTCTGTTATAGTCCTGCCCTTCACAACATCCTCTGTCAAAGAGTTCCGTAGGTTGACTATGCATTGTGTGAAGAAATACTTCCTTTTGTTTGTTTTAAACCTGATGCCTATTAATTTCATTTGGTGACCCCTAGTTCTTGTGTTTTGAGGAGTATATAACACTTCCTTATTCACTTTCTCCACACCAGTCATGATTTTATAGATCTCTATCATATCCTCCCTTAGTCATCTCTTTGCCAAGATGAAAAGTCCCAGTCTTATTAACCTCTCCTCAGATGGAAGCGATTTCATACCTCTAATAATTTTGTTGCCCTTTTTGGAACCTTTTCCAAATCCAATATATCTTTTTTGAGATAGGGTGACCAGAACTGCACGCAGTATTCAAGATGTGGGCATACCATGAATTTATATAGAGGCAATATAATATTTTCTGTCTTATTATCTATGACTTTCCTAATGATTCCCATCATTTTGTTAGGTTGTGTTTGCTTTTTTTTTACACTGCTGCTGCACATTGAGTGGATGTTTTCAGAGAACTATCCACAGTGACTCCAAGATCTCTTTCTTGAGTGGTAACAGATAATTTAGACTCCATAATTTTATATGTATAGTTGGGATTATGTTTTCCAATGTGCATTACTTTGAATTTATTAATATAGACCCTGGACCCATCCTCAGCAGAATCCAATGAGTGCTAGAGATTGCTGCATAGGTGTGAGAGCCTTCCTTCTGCTCAAGAGGGGGAGATCCATCTGCAGATGGTCCCCTCCATAGGTGCATCTATTCCCATGTTATTAGAGGAATCTTGAAGATTTCTGCTTGTTTTTGTCATCATCTTGGGCCAAAAAAATAAAATAAACAACATTGATGAATGAAATAAAGCTGCCATGAGTCTAATCTGTTTCAGTAATTATTAAATTGGTGGGAGTGAAAATAATGAAGTAGATGAGAAACAATCACCTAGCGGGCCCAAAGCCACTGGAGGAAACCTCATGTGTTTTTTGTTGTCTGAACCCCATCACTTCATTGTTTGTTAGCTTGCTGCAGTTATATTCACCTGTCATTTAAACAAGAAGGTCTATTTGCTCCAACAAAAAGGAAAAATATTACCCAGTGATCTGTATCTGGAAAGGTAAAAGGTCAAGTCTTATCACTGCTGATGTGAGAAATTCAACATGGGGACAGCAAGCAGTGGTGAATCTGCTCATCTATAAGCCATCTTGTTCTCCTCTCCCCCTTTCAATAAAAATGAGGTTATTACTGCATAGCTTGCCCAGAATAAAGCCCTCAGCATGCCCCAAAGATTTACATGCATGGCTTGTTTTGAATTTACTTCAAAAATTTACTTCAAAATGTTCTCAGGGGAAAAGACCTCCCTTTTGTTGCTTTTTAATTCCTCTGGGCAATGCATAGATAATGATACTTGAGAACCATTCCATACATCCCACTGGTTTGGAGACATTTCCCTTGTGTCTATCTTTAACTACTTTATTGCTAGCAGTAGGAATATTATTTCACTTGCTATATGCTAAAATTCTCTTGTGCACGAAAATGATTAATAGTACTTTTACCCATAATGCCTGATTGTACATTCTACTTCTAAACTAATGTGTTTGTCTCCAAATGCTAACTAACTCACTAGTGTGCTCACTGAAGAAATTAAGACTGGAAGGCATTTTTTCAACCTGGACACACACTGAGCTGTAGCATTTGGGTAACTATTCATGTATAACTTATGCGAAAGCTTTAGTTTTGAGCATCTAGGGGAGAAACATGTGCCTGCCTGTTTCAGCTTGATAGAATGATTTCAGGTCTGTCTCTTGGATCTGCTCAAGCTAACATTTATCATTAAGGTAACACTTCATATTAACTCCTTGAATCTAGCTTTTGGGAATTTCAAATGCTGAGCAATAATGGGGAATAGTTTGGGGAAATCCAATAGTTTGGGGAAATCCAAGCAGCCTGCTTCAAGAGGTACAGAGAATTGTTTCAGAAACATTACTCCCAGGATACTGCACAATTTTGCTACAGGTTTAACAAATTCTCTCTTCTTTTTCTGGACTTAATAGCAAATATCTAATTATAGCCTGTTTTATAGTTGTATAATCTATATGTAATAATACAGAAAACAGCAGATTTTCCTCTTTATGCAAATTTAGCTGCCATTGCTGTGAATGAGAAACACATGGGTGTACGTCAAGACTACATCATACCTTGTTTCATTAACTGGCTGATATGTATGGGGGGTCTAGGACTTTTGGCCACAGTACTATCAACTTTGAAGTACCATCTAATTCGCTAGTAATAGCAAGGGATCTCACGAGTCCTTAGTGTTTTTCACATGGTACTGCTAACTTTCACGAGAATGTGTATGCAACAGATGTTCTGCAAAACTATCTTAACAAACAGGATAGCCTGCATAATGCTTGAAGGAATCAGTTGACAAAGTAACAGTTACATTGCCGAGTACAGTAGTGATAGGCATTTAGATGCCACATTGATGAGTGAAGTTGAGAAGCTGAAAAGAAGAACTACTGGCACAAAGTCAGGAGATGAAATTTAGTATGGGGGAAGGGATCAAGGGAGAAACAAATATTTATCAATATAGCAAACAAACTAACCAGTAAAATCCCATCCAGTGAGAGAATCTGCAGCACTGTTTTTCCCATTACAATTAATGTATCTGTGACAATTTGTACCAAGATGCCAAGTAGTGTGGTTATAAATTCTGTCTTTCTATAGGAAGAAGATACATTGTACCAAGTTGCTTTTCATTCCTACACTGCATTCTTTTACTAAAACAAATAGCTTAGAAATACAGAGACATTATTTAATGTATTTATTATGACAGTCTGTTCCAGGACATAATGAACATAAAGGAAGGTTTGGACCCTGTTCAAAAGACTATGCATTTGAAATTAGATAGACAATATAAATCAGGAAAAAGCACCAGTGCTTCAGTCTTGCCACCACTTAAGTCAATGACAAAATTCCAGTTGCCTTCATTTAGAACAGATTCTGACTTCAACTGAGCATACAGAGGTCAGTTTTAAAGGGAGGCATTGTTGAGTGAGTGAGTGAGTGTGTATTTTCTTCACCTATGCAAACAAGCCACAAACTGATTAAGGATTTTGTTTATATTCTGTTTTGTTTTAATATTTGTATACAACGTGCAGTGGAAGGTGGATGTCAGTGTGGTCCACACAAAAAAATTTGAATTGCGTTAATAATGTACATGACTGCTTAATTATACAATCATTCATACAATTCCTTAAAGTTCTTTTACCCCTCCCAATCATGATTTTCTGGGCTGTATCTCAAAGACCTCTGATGGGGGAAAATTGTATCTGCAGATATGAAACTCAGTGGTTGTTCTAGGCTAAAATTCTGTTGGCTCCATCATCAACAATGGTTTCCAAAAATGAAAAAAGGTACGTTTAGTCAGAGCTGTCAAAAACTCATTATATATGTTTGGAAATCAGTATTTCTGCTAAAATACAGTTATTTCAATTGACATAATTATGCACACACAAGAACCCTCATTACAGTACATTGTAACTTGCTGACATGGTGATTGTACACTTAAATGTTTTGTTAAATACCTCTTGGTCTACACTTTTTATCAAGCTGATCTCCAGAAAGTAATAGGGGAAGGGGAGAATGAGTGGGAACATTTAGAAGATCAACACACACACACACACACACACAAAATGTTTCCATACTCCCTGTGAAGAGAACACAGTGATGCTATATTTATCTGTTCTTAAATGTTAGAAATGTCTTGTTCCTAAATCTGATAGTGTATGTCCATTACAATGGGATGGCTTTCCCCAACGTGTGGAAAATCTAGGGCTCAGCCAACCCTGATTACAGGAGGAGCCCCACTTGAGCGAGATCGGGAAATTCCCTATAAAGAGCAGCAGGTGGCTGCAGTAAGGGAGGGAGTGGTAGGACATTCAGGAAATAGAGGCTTGAGAAACTGTAGCTGGCTGGATGAAGCACCTGCACCTAGCAAGATTAGCTCTTGCAGGGACTGAACTGTCCTAGCTCTGGGAAAGAGGGCTACCCATGCCCCCAAGTAAAGGGACAGAGATATTGAACTGGGGTTGGGGCCTGGGTGACCAGTGTATAATTGAAGAGTGAATAAATTGGACCCCATGTAGGGAATGTATTAATTTTTTTTGGACTGTTGAGAGTTTAAGGAAACCTATGAAGGAGAAAACAGGGGTGGGGCACTGCTGAGTAATTTCTGGCCACAAGGGGGTGCTTGGGGGGCAGCCAACCCTGCTACATTCATTTTGTCAGTTAGTCCCAGAATGGGAAGGGAAGGAGGCTTGTTTCTGTATGTTGTTTTCTCTACTCATCTGCAGAAGCCTTCAATGGGCTGTTTAGTTTGATAGAAGTCCTGGGCTTCACCTGTGAGCTGGATGAAACCTACAGGAAGTTTATTCCAGAAACCTCTATTACAGAGTTTCTCACACCTTCCTCTGAAGCATTTGATACTGGCCACTATCGGATATGTGGTATTGGTCTACAGGTATCGCTGGTCTAACCCAATATGGCCATTCTTTGCTTTAGTTGTTTTTTCCCCACTAGAGATCTGATCTAGAATTTGAGGTATGAAATTAAATGATCTCAGGTCACCTGGAGCCTGATTTGGGCAACTCTTTCTTATAAGTCTGTGGAGATTAAAATTTAAGACTTTGTGTCCTTGCTTCATTCATATTTGCAGATGTGTAAGTTCCTATATATCAATTCCGATTTGTTGCCAGTCTCTTAGCAAGAATTGTCATTCGAAATGTATTATTCAAGCACAGAAAGTCCTTCTTTTCAGGGTCAGGAAAGCTGCTATACCCAAGCCCTATGTTTCTAGCATAGAAACTGAAGTATCAGCTTAAAATCACAACCAAGAAAAATAGTTTTGTCTGAAACTTTAGTCAGCAGCTTAATATTAACTAAACTTAACCCTGGCTCAAAAAGACGGATATGGAATGAGGAGGAAATATCAATCTGCTTATATGGTTGATGTCATTATAGTACCATAGCTGAGTACCCCACAGATATTAATGATATTAAGATATTCTTCTGAGGTAAGGAAGCATTACTAATTCAGATTTTAAAGAAGAGGAACTGAAGCATGGAGGGAGATTAAATGACTTGCCCAAGGGCATACAGAAAGTCTCCGGGTAGAGCTGAGAATTGTACTTAGATTTCCTAAGGTCCAGTTGGTTCCCTATTCTTAAGATTCCTTCTTCCCAAATATGCTCCGTTTAATAAAAGACCTAACGGAAGTAACAGCATAAACCTGGATACAGAATAGAAAGTAAGGGAAGCTCTTTATGAATTCTTTACCATTTGAGCACTGGCTGTCAGTTTACCTAAAGCAAAATCAAAACCACAGACGTTCAGTTCAAGTGCTGCACAAATTAAAATTTTACAAGGTGATCCTTTTGTACACTCAGTGCTATATATAAATGTTACTTAGCAGTATCATGGGGTTGCTGTGTCTTCTTAATTGTATTTTCAAGTTCTTATCAGAGGCATCTAAAGCGTTCAGACAGCTGCCTGTTTTACAGGTACATGTCTGTGATTTTTAAAATTATATTAGAACAAGTAACAGTGGTCAAAGTACACAATAAGTGACTCAAATATCATAGGACTGTAGTTTAACTCATAAAGTGTGAGACAAAGGAGTTGGCTCATCTTCTCATCTGAACTATACCGATTGAGCCCAAGAGTGGGAGAAAATTATTGCCAAGGGGTCAGAAGACTTTTCGGAAGAAAAAGGGGCAACAAATCTGTCCTTAACAGTGAAATGATTCTAATCATTTCTCCTTGGTTAAACTCCCATCCAGGATGTCTGTGTGTTCCAGAAATACCTGTAGCCACGTTCTTCCATTAGGCTGAGCGAATGTTCAGCCAGTTTGCAATGTTTCTGATCACTAGTTAGAGATATAATAAATGCAACTATTTATTTGGTGTAAACATTTTGTTGTTTGATTCCATATCACTTCTTGTAGCAATATGTGCTGTGCTTATAGTGAAATCATATGCTTGTAAGCTATTGATTTTTTTTTAAAGAAAAATTGCATAGATTAGATTGATCTCCATAAATAACTTCTTCATTCAGGATTCATTTTGTATCTAAAGCTAATTATTATAATTACAGATATTATGCCAAAAACTAATGTAGTTCAGATAGAATTACAGTATTTTTAAATTAACAAACATTATAAAAATCTTTAGACTCTATTTGTATTTTAATTGAAACAACCATGACATTTTATATAGATGAGGTGTATGTAAACACAATATGGTATAATCATAGTACTTTTAGAACTGGAATATCATTAGTTACTTAATTACACTTTTCCAGCAGAATATCCTCTGTGCCCAAAAGCATACAGACTGAGGCAGAAATTCTCTATGGCATGACACATATTTGAATACAGATTGTCCTATCAACAATCTGCCTTATTTTCAGTTGCAAACAGACTAACCACACTTCCATTGACAGCTGAATTATCTCCCTGTGGATACATGAAATAGTAATTAGGGAAGTATTCCTGAATTTTCTATACATCCCACAAGAATGATAATTAGATACCAGGACAATGATGGCCAGAGCAGTCTATGTTAAAATATATTGGACGGGGCACTACTATTTTATATTATTACACAGTTATCAGTGTTTTAAATAACATTTACAGTATTTTAAAATCAATTTAATTAATTAAGAACAAACAAAAAATCTTTTCCTTTTAAATCTAAATTCCTAGTTGTTTCAAGCTCCCTGCAAAAAATAACTTGGTATTTCTGACTATTAAAATGTTCCTCTTGAGTTACTAAAATCATTTTTGTCTGGGGTGCTTTCAGTGAATCCAGTATACAACATTGTACTAGGACAATGCTCACCCTGTCTTGTCCTGTTGACTAATTAGAAACAGATTGTAGCCGGAGTTTTGTCTGTTGGAAAGTGATTGTTATACAACCATGGACAAATGATTTTCCCACAAAGTGACTCCAACATTCCAAAGTCAAGTTTAAAAATATCACATATTAATATTTCATGCAACACTAAAATAAGGAAAAATCTCTAAGATGTCGTATTATACCATCATTATTCATTTTGTTGCAGCTGATCTATCCTTCAGTTGTTATAACTGGCAAACAGCCAGTTTTAAGGCCAAACTCTAACAGGCACTGTGCTTAGCCAGCCAACACAAAATTTGCAGTTAGCAACAGTACTGCAGGTGGGAAACTGTCCATCTTCTATTCTATATAGGTTCTTATATCATGCTTATCATGATCTACCATGCCTTCTGGTAATACATTAAGTGTCATGACTAACATCTAGCAGGGGTTGTTTGTTCTCTCATCCTCTCCCCAAGGGAGAAGCGGGTACAGTGGCGTGGGTTGTTTTGGTAGGGTTGGGGTTTTTTTAATAAAAATGTTGCTAAGAAATGTGCCTTGCGCTTAGAGTCGAAGGTGGTAAGATTTGTGATGGTCCTTAAACTGAAAGAATGTATAACTGTGGTCAGGTCATCAGGCTTATCTGGGATTTTCCTCAAATCCCAAACGAGGCAACTCTGTACTCACTCTGTGACAGGAACCATGAAGGACCATTCTAGGACAAAGGGCATGGTCAAAGGGCATGGTCTGTATGTTGATGGGCATATACCCCCTGCTCAAGAAATGGCCCTTTCTCACATAACCCCACACAGATTATTGTTGCTCCTAATGGAAAATCTGTATGGACTGAGCCCCAGGTTTTTTACACCCTTAGTATGAGTACTTATTTTTAAAAAAGTGTATTTAGGCACCTAAATAGTGGTTTGATTTTTCAAAAGTGCTGATCGCTGAACATCTACCATTGCTGGCAATGTGAGCAGGGGCACTTGATTTTTAGTGGGAGAAAGTAAGACAAAAAGAAGGAAACTTGTTCTCAAGAATCTCAGAGAATATGCTTATTTGAAGAGAAGCTTTGTAGCTTCTGGACAAATATCCGTCTAAGGGTATAACCTCATTGCTCAATTGTTATGAGAATTCTCCTTGTTTGTCAGGCCATGTAGTATGGGCTCCAGACTCTGGTGTATCTGAGCTAGGTTTGGAATGGGGCGGGACAGGAAAGTGCCGAAGTGGCTTTAAGCAGTTCTTAAGGCTCTAGCTGCTACTTTGACTCCCTGAAAGCAGTTTTAAAGCAGCCCAAAGGACCATTCTGCAGCCACAAATCAACCTAGCACAGTGGCACTCACTCTGGCGAGGCTCCCCATTTTTCCTGCCCATACTCCCTACATCAGAGGTGGGAGGAAAAGGAGGAGCACTGAATTTCAAAATGAGCTGTGTGAAATCAATAGGAGGCAGGTGCTTTTGAAAATTGTACTAGGCATCTAAGTGTCTTTGAAAATCTGTTTTTAAGTCCTCTGGCTGAGAGTTGTAACATTCATATCTTCTGTGGATTAGGCACGAATGGGGAGGCATAACATGCTGAATATTATCACATTTTACAGCATGGCATAAAGAAGACAAGTTATATTTGCTGTAGGATTAATATCCCTGAATTTTTTCATAGGGGTCTAAAATATTAACTACAGTGTTGCTATGTATGCAGTTTTTTGGCATTTATGTAGAATAACATTTTCCAGTGCAAATGAGCAGCGTCTTATAAAAATAATTCAAAATGCGTGTAGTGGGTATTTGACAGAGGTGTTTTTTGTTCTGCATGTGTTTTAAGGCTCCTTTGTTTAAATATGGTACACTGCTCTAGAGTGGATTTCTTTCAGTTAAAGCCATTTTACAGAGGCCACTTAACTAGGTGCTGCTGACGAGCAGCTACAAAGAATCGTATGTTTGCTCAGTAGTTATTGAAAGTATTTGAGGAAGAATGCACCTTTCTCCATCAAGTAACAGAAATGTCAAGTGAATTAGAAACAAATCACGAAAGGTAGTTGATCAAGATATATTTCTGTGTCTGACACTTTCATCAAGCTTTGGACCTGTTCCTCTGGCAACACTCATGAAAAATTGCTTCCTGTTCCATAATTTTAAAATCTCAACTGCAGCTGTGCCATTCTTGACAAAAGATACCAAAGTTATTTGTTCAGACACAGAATCAAATCTATATGAATTCGTTAGGAAAGACAGGACTGTGCCTGCCAATGCTGTAAGCATGTATGATGAGCCATATTATTTCCAAAATAAATGCTGTATCATACACAACTTTTTAACGAGATGCACAATGAATGAACATCACCACAAATCATTAGCAGGGATAGAATCCACACCTTCTAGAAGTCAAAGCACAGTTCTCTATCACTAACCTAGCAAAACAGCTTCATTAGATAAAAGAGTAGGCTCTTGACCTTTATTAGAACTAGCTACTAGTGACCACCTTAGCCAATATATTACACACACAAACATCAGTAGGCTTGGCAGATTTTTTATAACTGATGGATATCAATGTTTATTTTTAAACATTTTCGATTTTTATTGATTTTAACTTCACACAGTTGTGGGAAATTATAGGGTTGCAAGGGAATCCAGACAGTAGACAAAATATAGAAAAATCTCCTTAAATCAAACTTTAAGTTCTCGAGCAGCATTTTTCTTACTTTGCCTAGCTGTAAATTTTAAAATCAATCAATGCACATACTTCTTGTTGATTTGTGCATATCTAGTGAAATTGACTTTTATTGATTAAAAATGTAATTCTCTCAAGCCTAAATATCAATTAAATGTTCATTGGATTGGTGCATTATCTTTTCAGCTCTGGGGAACCTGAAAAACTGGGTTTAAATAGGAACATTTTATTTTCTCTCTGTGCTTCAGTTATGCACAGTGCTCTCAGTTTCCATGAATTTTGAGAGTGCTCAGTACATCATTGCACTTTGAAGGACTGGACTATTTTTTATCTATACAGAACTTCTACAGTAAGTTCTATCCACAGGTCTTCCATTGACTTTAATGGAGTTCTGTAACTCAGCTGACGATCTCTATTGGGTATATTAATATTTATTGGGGTACTGTGAGACCTAATTGGTATTTATTAATCTCTCTGAGATACTTGGGTGGAAAGCAATATGTAAGGCCCAAGTATTATTAATAGTTTAGTCCACCCTGAGTGTTTTCCTACGTTACAAAGACAATTTGAGATCATTTCCACTTTTTTCTTTCTTTTTTTTTTAAGAAAGAATTTCAAGACCTGAAAGAGTAGGAGGGCAGCGGGGCTTAAGCTGCACCATTTGGGAAAGTTCACCCAGCACCTGCCTGCAGGATACATTAACTAGCTTTAGCCAATATTACAAATTCATTACATTCCTTGAGCCTGAAAATTTGCCCAGCTTCACTTTCAAAGAGCAGATGTTCAACTACTGGTGTTTTCCAAGTCTCACATGGCATTAGCCCAGCAGCAAATTTTGTTTCTATAACAATTAGAATATCATGTCCCTGATAGAAGCCAGAGGAAAAGGGATGCTTGTGAAATGAAGAATGCATCTTTACATCCCAATCCGGTCTGATATCTATTAGCACATTATTTTACAATAAAAATAGAGAGCTAGTATTACTGACAATTAAAGTGCTTCCACTCCAACATATTTTGTAAATTAGTTAGGTTCTCTCACTCCTGATATTTGCCATCACCATTTGTATATTTATTTAGTATTTTGGAGTTCCATTTTGTTCACATTGAAGTTATCAGTAATATTCTCCTTAATTTCAAAAGGAGTAGGGCTGAACCCAAAGGTCTAAATCCTACCTTGTAGTAGGGCCTTTCTGCACTAGTTTAGAGGCAGAAAGAGGCATTAAGCCACCCTAAATAAGTCTATTCCTAGTTTCCATAGGAAAGGCCACATACTGAAATGTATCCACATGCATAATTTATTGATGTCAATGGGAACTGTACATGTAGATTAGAGCAATTTATGGACTTCAGTATAGAAAAGTTTCTCAAATTAGGAAACCTCAAAAATCCAGCTATTCATATTGTATATGGGCTGTGCAGTCCCCATGATGTACTGTATATAGTTGTAATTGATAGTATATACTGCCAGATTCATGCATGTACTATACCAAATAACAAAATAAGCATAGTTCAAAATGTTCTGCCTCTGACTTGCACCATTGTTTTTTCTCCTTACTCCAAGAAATCTTTAGAAGGTACAATAGTCTTTGAGATATTGTGCCTACATCCTCCATATAAATGAAACAAGTTTTTATTTCCATTTTTCTTACTAAAAAGTAAAGCAGAGAGTGTGATAATCAGTAGCAGAATTAACAAAAAGGTACAAATTTTTGCTCCTCTGGGTATTCATAAAATGTCATTGCATCTTTTAAGAAAGAATGTACTATATATATAGAAAAAAGGCTATTAAGAAAGTGATTGTTTTTGGTTTGCATAGTAGCTAGAAATTGCTGTACAAATATTATTTGTGAAATATTACCATGCTGGAAACATGCAGCTGTTTCAACAAAGCAGAGGAGTATGGAGTGAAATAGGAAACAGACTTGCTGGGGGAAAAAGTCAGAGTCTATACTAGGTAACCTCTATGCTCTGATGAGGCAAACTTATGACTCTGTCTGCTTTCTTCACATGCCTTGAGTCCATCTGGTTCTTTCCAGTGTCTATAATGTCTGATGGCTTTTAGCTTTAGTGGTGATAATATATGCCCTACCAAATCAGAAGCACAAAGCCCTCAGCTGGTGGTGCCAAAGCTGACAAGCTAGTTTTAAGGGTATGCGGGAGGGATGTGTATGTGTGAGACAAAAATATGTCTATAAATAAGTTGTATATTAAAGTGTCTCTATTGAAGTTTTGAAGACTGGATTAAGTTGATACCATTACAGAGAGAGGTTTTTCATTTGCAGGTAAGTAGTTAAGGAAAGTGAAAGTAAAGGTCAGCTTCTCAAACACTGAGACAAGTGTTTGGTTACATTTTTGGTTGACTGTTGCTTGGCAACATGGAGCCAATGATGAGACAGAAATATTTATATCTGAAGTGATAAAGTAATAAGTTAACAGGGTAAAGACAGAGATTCTAATATCTCAGTTTTGGACAACCAAATTTAATGCTATATTTTTGGGTCATCACCATGAGAATAGGACTGATTGGTATTAATGCAGAAGAGAGAGTGCTATGATTTAGCACTGCTTTGTGACACTAGTATCATATTTTACTTCAGGAGAAAGCTCTTTCTGTGTGACAAGGTCAAGCAGGAGCTGCTGAACGCTCATATCTTTTGTAAAGTCAGTCCACTTAAATCAATGGCTAACTAGGGATTTAGGAGCCTAATTTTAGTATCTTTTAAAAAAATCTTGTCCATTTTACTTAAGAATGCTCTAAAAATATTCCTAAGTGAGGAGGTGGGTTAATAAGGATGGTGTCTTGTATGGGATTTACTGTATATGGATGTATATTGTGATTCTTGAAGAGTATTGCTACAATCTCATTTCAAGGCCAGAGAAATAATACATACTGAACAGTCACTCCACTGACACCACCACGCTTTACCTCGTTCCACTGAAAAGTCTGTCCCATTAACCCTGCCTCACTCCCATGACTACATGGGATTTCTTCCACTCTACATTTATTCTCTTCTCCTTCAGCTCTGTCATCTTCCTGGCCAAACAGCACAACTTTTCCATCTCATCATCTCTTGTGCCCATCCTCCCAGCTGCATAGATACCACCTTCAAACACCCACCTTAAAACCTTCCCTCCTTTCCATCTCTCTTGTCTCGCACCGCACAGAACACTGCTGATTTTAGTAAGTGACTAATTTATCTTAACTGTATATTGTAAAAGCAGCAAAGAGTCCTGTGCCACCTTATAGACTAACAGAAGTATTGGCGCATGAGCTTTCGTGGGTGAATACCCACATCATCGGTGCATGTAGTGGAACTTTTCAGAGGCAGGTATAAATATGCAAGCAAGAATCAGGCTGGAGATAACAAGGTTCAAACAGGGAGAATGCGGCCCTCTGCTAGCAGTTGAGGTGTGAACACCTAGGGAGAGAAACTGCTTTTGTAGTGGGCAGCAATTTACAGTCTTGTTTAATCTAGCTGATGGTGTCAATTTGCAGATGAACTGGAGCTCAGCAGTTTCTCTTTGAAGTCTGGTCCTGAAGTTTTTTGCTGCAGGACAGCTACCTTTAAAATCTGCTATTGTGTGTCCAGGGAGATTGAAGTATCTACTACAGGGTTTTGTATATTGCCATTCCTGATATCTGATGTGTCCATTTATCCTTTTCCGTAGTGACTGTCCAGTTTGGCCGATGTACAAGCAGAGGGGCATTGCTAGTATATGTAAAGCATCTAATTAGTACCATACGCCAAGTCAATGATGTTGGAACCTTTATTTTTGCATCCTGAATTTGAGGGTGTTTAACTGTATCAATGTGTATTACTAATTTTCTTTCCTATGGTTTCTTTGGAGATGTTTCATACAGAAAGTTCTGATTTCTATAAATACATGGGTTCACAGACTGGATCTTAAAATAACTATAGAATCTTTGTTTAGCATTATCAGCCAGCAGTTGTTATAAGGTCTATCACATTTTTCATCTCCCTGGCATCCAGTGTGGTACTAATAAATGTGCGCAGTACATTGATTGTTAAGTGCTGGATTACTACTTGCCGGAACAGCATTTGGATGATTTCATTGTGACAAGGAGACATTTTTTCCAGTACATACTACTCCTAAAGGAGGAAAGTAAAAGAAGAGAGTAGTTTAATAATTCAGGGCTCAGTCCTGCTTCCAGGAATTCAATGCAAAATTCTATTGACTTCAGGGCACAGTGCTTTTGGGAAGTAGGGTGGAGATATGCTGCATGAATTAAAGACCCCCATCAATTACCAAAGCACATATGACAGTATGTCAAAAACCCTCATTAAAACAGGAATGATAGTAACCAGACGTATTCAGTTGAAAACTTACAGAGTCATTCACCTGCACGTCCACCAATGTAATATTCGCCATCATATGCCAGCAATGCCCCTCTGCTATGTACATCGGCCAAACTGGACAGTCTCCGGAAAAGATAATGGACACAAATCAGATATCAGGATGGCAATATACAAAAACTGTAGGAGAACACTTCAACCTCCCTGGCCACACTATAGCAGACCTTAAGGTGGCCATCCTGCAGAAAAAAACTTCAGGACCAGACTTCAAAGAAACTGCTGAGCTTCAGTTCATCTGCAAATTTGACACCATCAGCTCAGGTTGAACAAAGACTGTGAATGGCTGCAAACTACAGAACCAGTTTCACTCTTGGTTTTCACACCTCAACTTCTAGAACAGGGCCTCACCCCATGATTGAACTAACCTCGTTTCTCTAGCTGCTTGCTAGCATAATATATATATACCTGCCCCTGGAAATTTCCACTACATGCATCTGATGAAGTGGGTATTCACCCACGAAAGCTCATACTCCAAAACGCCTGTTAGTCTATAAGGTGCCACAGGATTCTCTGCTGCTTTTACAGATCCAGACTAACACGGCTACCCCTCTGATATTTAACAAGAATGCAATTTGACAGATCTTCCATCATTTTGACCACAGCTAAATCAGAGCAGAAGTTCCAGAATATATAAGTCACTGACTAATTCAGTGAGCTGAATCATTCTTGCTCCATAATAATCACTTGATGACAAGTTACAAGCAAAAGCATCAATGTGATAATTAGATCTGGTTACGGATTATTAAAAAGAGAGGGTTCACTGACTATTCCTATTTTGGGACATTTCAATAAAAAGTCTATGAAATGTTAGTGAGTCAGAAAATGTGGATTTAATGGTAAACAATATTTACTAACTTTGTACATGATTACATTGTAACTCCTATTCTGGACACAGGATTTGATTTAAAAGTTGCTGCTCTATCAAACAGGAGAACCTACTGTCTAGCTGAAAATCTATGTAAGAGAGTGTTTTATAAAACTCTATTCAGCTTAATTGCAATTTAAAATCAAAGCACTGTAAAAGATTAACACACTGTACTCTGTAATTGTGGCAGTCTGTTGCATACTATGCCTTGTTTAAAAAGTGAGGGACTAATTCTGAGGTCCTTAGCCAGGGCCTGCCTCTCCTCGATAGAAATTGTTTCAAATCAGTGTTTCTTAGGAAACACCTCTTGAGCTGGGGGGAGTACAGGGGAGGGGGAGGAGGGAGGTTGCCTCCTCCCACAGCCCCAGTAAAAGAAGCCAAGAGTTTAGCCTCCAGAACCTGCTCATCTTCTGGGTCCTAGTGAAGACTGGAGCCAACAAAATTAAGAGGGCCATTCACATAGCCACCCAATGCCTCCCCACAAGCCTCTGGGGCCTCCTGCCTGCCCCACCCCATTTCTTGAACCCATGCTACTAAGGATAACCCTACCTACTTTTAACTGTGGAATCACCATAGAAGTAGTTCCACAGCACACATGAGCAGACCCATGGAAATCAGTAGAACTATAGGTTTTAATTTCCACTATTTCCACCATGGGTTTGGTGGAAGGGGAATTTAGGGAAGCCTAACTTGCTCACTTTCCCTGTGTTTGGTCTTCCCCTCTGATGCAGTAGAAGCTCTAGGGAGAGGCTTCTACAAAATAAAGGGAAAAAGGAGAGTGTGTGGGCCAGGTGGAATACTCTTTCTGCAGGCAACTTATCATCGTGTGTCTGGAGGAGAGCCTGACTTCCGCACTGCTTTGCTCAATTCTTATGCACGCAAACTCTCACTGAATTTTCTGGGAGTGTCCCTGGGTCAGAGCCACTGGATGCAATTCTGAAAAATTTTTACACTGACAGCATGAAATGGTTATTCATCATGTGCTATTTGACTGTACTCAAAGTCATAAGATAAGGGCCTTATCCTGACAGATGCTAAGAACCTAAAATTCCTATGAAGGTCAATGAGAGCTCAAGGCACTCAGTATCTTACAAAGAGCATTCATGGCCACCCAGAGGTGGGGGGGGGAGTGGGGCAATTTACCCCAGACCCCACAGGGGCCACCACGAGAGTTTTTCGGGGCCCCTGGAGCAGGGTCCTTCACTCACTCCGGGGGTCCCAGAAAACTCTCGAGGAGCCTGAGCCCCTGGAGCTTCTTCTGCTCCGGGTCTTCGGTGGCAATTCGGCAGCGTGGGCTCCTCACCACCAAAGACCCCAGGCCCCCTGAATCCTCTGGGCGGTCCTGCTGTCAGAACCTTATGGAATCAGGTCCTTCATTTGATTTATTTACGCCAAAATGGATCATTATACAAGCCTCATTTTTGAGATTAAGAATATTTGTATCCTATTGTTTACTGCTATACTTGGTTTAGTACCAAATATAAGGACCAGCTCCATTTTAGAATAGATATCTAGGCTTTATTATTGGAGATTTGATTTAAAAAAAGTGATTTTAACATTAGAAAAATGTTTATAGTTGTACATGATCATTATTTCTCAGAGCTATTAACTTTACCATGTTCTCATACAATAGAACACCATATTAAAATGTTTGCTATTCTGGTTTATATTGGGGATGCATGGTGACTGGCTCCACCATCTATTAGTGGGAGGGGTTTCAAAAGGTGGACTACAGTTTTTGACTGCTCCTTTCTCTCTCTGGCCTGCCCTAAGCTCAGCTCAGCCCTGAAGTATATTCACTCCCTAGGGTTCCTATGGAAAAATTTCATTTGCAAAGATGGATTATACCAGCTGCCACCTCATGGAAAATTTTAGAAATATTTTCTCTAGAGATAAATCTGACTATCTCAGGGAATTTTTTATTTTAAATTAAGCCTATCTGCATGAAAACAGGATTGTTTTGCTCCTGCTGTTTATTCACCATCTGAAGTAATAAAATAGAATGGGGGCGGGGAGGGGTGTGGATGTGGTGAAAAAGGTTACCATCCATTGGCTTTTGTTAATAGATTGATTTTGATAAGATCTTTTGAGGATTTCTCTATGTAAAAGGCACACAGTGTGTAGTCCGTTGGGTAAAACATGCAAGAGAGTCTTGGTCACTTAAGAGCCTATGTCCCCTTGACTACATGAGCAGGATGATTTTGAAACTTCTACCCTTTGTGCACAGCTTGGAGAAGTTAAAAATTAATTTAAGTTAAAGAACTAAAATTTATTTCAGGCTTCCATATGGCAAAATACTTCATTAACATTCTCCATGACTAAATGCTGTCTTGGGCCTTCACCATTACCCTGGAGTTTAAGATTATTGCAATATTATCCTCTCTTCCATTTGCATTCTTGATGAGCCTCTGTTAAAGAAACCAAACACTGTATGGTTTATTCTGATACTTCATCAGAAGGTCAACTCAGACTCAGATCAGCAGACAGCTTTGAAAGGCAAATGACTAAATTTAAAAAGTTGTTTCAAAATCTTTTAAATATAACATAACATTCCAGCATCTGGAGAGTAAGGGTTAGCTCTTTAGGGAGAGCTACACAGTCCTTTTTTTCCTGTTGCTAAATCCAAAGTTAAAGGGTGGAAAGAAGGAGACAGAGCTTCATTTTTTGCCATCCTCCTCTTCACTCCATTGAGGCGTTCAAGGAGGAGAATGGTCAGCCCTGCATTGACCCAGGGGCATGGGCCTAGCATGGGTCAGCAGTGCAGTATTCTTGCTACAGAGCTGAGGCAGTCTGCTCCCACAGGGACTGGCTCTCAGGAGTGTACTGTGCCAGCTGAGCCGGAAGAACAGCATTCTCTCCCTGTAGCTGGGTAGTCTGCGCAGCAGCATGTGGATCTCCACTGAGAGCTGTAGACACTTGTGCTTTCACTGTGGGGAGTTCTTCCTGGAGATGGTTAACTTGTTCATGCATTTCTGGTGCCTTGACAGACATGCCAAGCATGGAATGATTCACTGCCTCCATGTTACCACAAGGCTGGCCTTCAGTATGGGTTAGGGGTGATCCAGGTAAACAGTCAGGGTCCCAGGCAAGGGGTGGCTCCAGGTCAATTTTCTGAGCCGAGGTCAGAACTTGGGTTGGGGTTCTGGAGAGAGGGAGAGAGTCCAAGTCAGAGCCAAAGTCAGTGCCAGGAGTTCAGCAGCACAGAAGTAGAGTCAGTCACCACAGCTTGCTGGAGACCTATGATGTTGCCGGATATATCTTGTTACCATAATTGGGATAACAAATCTACCCTAATTGTGAGTTCAACTGTAAGAAATGTGAAAACTCAGAGGTTATTGTGACATCTTATAACTTTGTGTCTGTGTGGGAATTAACCATGGAAAGCAGGTCAAGTTATTTTCAGTGAAGTATGTTATAAGAAGGTGCAAGAAACCAGAGAAACTGAATTAGTGCAAACAAAAAAGGCCTACCAACGTGACTCAAGGACTGTTGAGACTGGACTTAATGAATAAGAAAATATGGTCTTACAGAACTGGGTTTAATTGGTGAATGAAATAATGAGGGGATGAACTGTGCCTCCTATTTGGTCAGGCACTTTCTCCGATAATCAGGCAGAGAGGTTGAAGCATGGGTTGCAGCTAGGCATAGGGTTGGGCCTGGGCCAAAGGTGGTCCTGGAATTGAGAGCTGGGGAGATGCTGGGGTCAACACAGATCAGAGTCAGTAGCCAAACCAAAAATCAGAACTGTAGCCGGAATCCAGATGCAGACAAGAGGTCAAAGCTGGGTTGTCAGAATCTAAAGATGAGCCAAGCTGATAATGAAGCTGGAATCCAGAGACACACTGAAGGTCAAAACCAAATAGTCAGGGGGTACTGGAGGGGATATGAGGGAATAGTAGGCAGAGGCTGAAGCAGGTTGGTGAGGAGGCTGCAGCAAGGCTAGTGCAGGCCAAGAACAATACTAGGATAAGAATCAGGCAAGGTGGGGGGAAGCAGGAGTCAGAGTGGGAGCAAGCTGGGATCCTTTGGAGTCTGCTGCACTGCAAGGCAGCAGGATGGTTCCTGACTGGGCAGTACTATTGTTCAGACTGATCTGCAGCTCTATTGGCATGGTAGAAATACCTGAGCCTGAAGTCTTCTGATTCAGGCTCTGCTTGATGATAGATGATTGCTGCATGCTTGAGTGCTGCTCACTGCAGCAACTGATCGAGCAGCCCTGGTATGGCTGCAAGTTTGCCTCACATGCTTCCCTTTCCCCCCACCAAACACACACCCAGTTGGGGGTTCTTTAAAAGGAGACTTTGAGAAAGTATCATGGGATCCCAGCTCATTGACTTGTATCAGTTTGACTCATCTCTTCCCAGCTCAGCTCCCTGCACTCCAAGACAGAAGGAACAGACCAGACAAAGATTTTCTTTCCATGTGAGCCTTGCTCTTAAAAGAATTTTGTTGTTCACCCGCGAGTCCTGAAAGTCACTGGATTTATGGCTTATTACAACAGTCTGTAACCCACTAACCCCTTCTTTTTGTCATATGTCTGCAGAGGTGTTTGTGGGCCGCTCTTCCTTAATGGTCCTTAGAATGTGTGCTAGATACTTGTGATAAACAATCTGGTCCACCTTGCATTTAACGGTGATAGAGTACCTTTCCCAGACCTGAAGAAGAGCTCTATGCAGCTCAGAAGTGTCTTTCTCTCACCAACAGAAGTCAGACCAATAAAAGATATTACCTCACTCATCTGGTCTCCAGTATCCTGGGACCAACACAGCTACAACGTTACATACATCACATCATGGCACCTAAGTCCTCAGCCCATCAGTGGATATACCTATTTGTCAGCACTGCAGAGGCACATATGATACTGTTCTGTCTCCCTTCCTATTACTTTCTGCCCCAGTTTTTTCTCCTGGTATCCTGTCTAGTTCTATTAGCTTCTCAATGGATCCTAAAATCAACTGCACCACATGCATTATCACAGCAATGTGAAATGGCCCATTGAGCCCTGCCCTATCTGATGAGAAAGGACCCAACAAGATAATGTCTGACTAGAATGCAAGTCTGGGTCCAAGCAATAGGTGTTGTGGCTGACCTGCCAGCCTAAAGCATCCATTCATGATTGACTAGCTGTTAGGTGTTCTTGGAACACCAGTAAGGGCTGTATTTCAATCTGTTTTATCCTGTCTCTCCTCCAACTTGTGTCTGGCACAAATAGAAGTGATTCACTTCACATCAGGACTAAGAGTAAAGTTAACCTCTCTTTATCAAAGAAAGGTTGTTGGTGGAAATAAGAGACTCCTTTTGGAGGCAAAATGTCAGACTATGTTTAGATTGTTTGTTTTGCATAATTACTCTATCAGTTTTTGCTTGCGTGTTTTCTTCCATTTTGATCAATGAACTTCTAACTTTAGAATGAAAGCTCTTGGATGCCAAGAAACTGAGTAAACCAGGTTCTTTATCCAAAACTGCATAAACTTTGGTAGCACCATTTTAATGTCTGGACAGTGAAAGAATTTATAACACCTTTAACTCTTCTGGCCCTTGAGATCAATATAGTAGTCCTGTGGACTTTTATAGGGTTAAAGGGCTAATCAGAAGCCTCCAAGTCAGCTGCCAATAGAGTCTCTTGGATGAGACTTGGTATAGTGTACATCAATCACAGGTCATGGGGAGCAGCTGGTTACAGCTGCCACTGGGTTGTTGTGTGGAGATGCCTGTTGCCTGGTCCCTCTGCTGACCCAGTTTTGACTTCCGGCAATCCTTACTGGTACAAACTGTCACTAACTCAACTCCACCAGCCCGTATGGAGAGGAAACAAAGATATCACTTGGCCCAACCTTTCCCTGTGGCCCTTGGGGTTTCAGTGGGTACCAGGATGAGATTCTCCCAGTGCTTGTGGTCAGGATGTGCAAACACAAGCTAAGACTGGTCCCTGTGCATAGAAGAAAACCACAGAAAGCTACTTGCATCCTCTTTTCCCTGCATCCTTGCACACCCATGTTGTGCTAACCTTAGTCTAACAGTATTTATCATCTGAAGCATTCTTTGCCTCATGGAGTATAACAGATTTCTGTAATTTTCATTTAGCCTCCCACAAAATACTGTAATTCTCTAGAAATGTATCAGATTGCCATATTCCCTATCCTATCTTATCTACTACAAATACTTAATGTTTCCTTAACTTTTTTAAATTGTTAGTTCAATTTCTTAGCTACAAAAGACATTCTCCAGTCAGAAAGCTCCATTTGTTCCCTGACTGCTAACCTTACCTTATAATTCATTGCCCGATAGAAAAGAAATGCAGAATTCCCCCAATGAGGGATAATTAGTAGTGCCAGCATCTTGCTCAAAATTTTGCTTAAAAATTTTTTCCTCTCCCTGTGGAAATGCTGCCTGAAAGGTTTGCATTACTACAGACATAGGTCTTCACTTCAAGATGAAAAGGAAACATTTAAAGAGTAAAAAACTAGTTTATCATTCATGTCGTTCAGCAGAGGTTATGGCCAATGACAGATGTTATATTTTGCCTCCGGCGGGGTGGAGAGGGAAATCAAATCACTGCTGATTCATGATCTAATCTGGTTTATTTCTCCTTTCACCCTCCTCAAAAAAATAGTTGCAGATTTTGGTAAAGAGACAGACACTTTCCTACAGTTCAACAGCAGCTCTTGTGGTATTGATTCACTAGACACATTTAGTTTGTGTCTCCACACTAATCAGGACTAGTCAGGTGTCTATTTGCTTTTAAAAGGTTTGCATTAGTTTATTTTACAGATTTTGTACAACTATTCTAGGTTTTATGCACAACCCTAAGCCAATTTTACAGTATTACCAAACCCAAGCATTCAAAAATCATGAATCAGTCCTCAAAAAACAAAGAAGCTTTAACTTTGAGATTTTTTTTTAAGTAATAAATTCTGGGCTCAATTTATGGCTTATGCCTTCTAGCTTCTGAGTTTTTAGAGTCCACTTTTTCAAGCTTTTCTCTGTAACAATGAGGGCTAGACAGTTACTTTTTTTTTTATTAAAGTAAAAGCAGAGAGTCTCACATCAGCTGATGACACCAGGAGTGGAGGCTTTATGGAGAAAAAAAATAAAATAAATTTCGCAAGAATTGCAATAAAATTGAAAGAATTGGCAACACTGATCTCCCTTCCTTAACATAACAGGCCAAACTAGGAAATTACAAAATAAGACTGGGAGTTATCAAAAGAGGGGCACTTTTAAAATGGTCAGGCACCATCAACCCATCATGGTGTGGAGGTCTGATATGAACTGAGGATTACATTTGTAGCATAGATACCAGTTCCAGCCACAACAAAGAATGACTCCTTGTTAAGATAAAGGATCTAATTCTGGCCCATTTTATGGAGCAGTAAGTGCCTCAAGAATCCTAAGGACAGCTGAGGCTGGTACAAATGGAACAGTACGAAGGTTCCAACTCTGTGGTTGGGAGCCACCATACTGTATGAATGGGGAGCTCCCTTGCCACCCAGAAGCTCTTCATGGATTGTCACTGTCTCTCTGCTATCTACTCAGTCCAGAGAGATTAATTTTGGAAAAAATCCACATGCTCTTACAGTTGTATGTGTGCACACTGGAGGAAGGCAAGAAAAAAACTATAACTGATTATCTGAGGATTAGCCCAGGGGCTGTTTGCCTCAATGATCCCCATCGTCTGGTAGCTATATTTTAGATTTCTACAGCTGCATTGACAGGGCTCTGTCAGCTTCTGTTCTTTCTCAAGGACCCCTAGGTTTCCACTGTAGAAGTCTGTGGCCAGAGGTGATGTCAGTTGGATTTTGCCGAATGCTCATTTCAACTTTCTTCTGTGTGTTAAGGGGGAGGGTTCATTTTCATGCAGACAAGGACATTTGAATTCTGTCACTTTGTGGCCGGTTTCCTCTGTAAAAGCAAAAAGGAATTTTTTGCCCTTTGTGACACTTAGCAATTTATAACTGTGTTAATGCTGCTTAGTGAGGGAAACGGAAGTCCTAGAGCTCTAACGTTTTGCAAATCAATGATGATGGCATTACTCAGTTGCCATTTACCTATAATTAGCTTTACCCTTTCAGCGCATTTAGCTGTACATTTGGTTTATGGAAACAGATCTACAGGCATATCAGGAAAGGGGCGCATCATGAAACATGACCAAACCTTTCAGAAATGGAAATGCACAAGGAACTCTGCAGACTGCAGCAAGCTGCAAAGCAATGCTTGATTTTTCTCTGAAAAAGTGACATGGTCACAGTGTTTCAAACCATCACCTTCATGGAAAAACCTACAAAGAAGAATGGACTTTGTGAGGTCCTTTTCACTGCTTCTTATGAGTTCTTCTGGCAGGTCTGGGGAAAATGGAAGCCCAAAGAAGCCAGGGCTGTCTGTGTGCATCTGTGTTTCTACAGGGCCCTGTGTTGTTCACAGACTCCTGGCAGCATCACTGCAATGGAGCCATGCTAATGGGGAACTTTTCACCTCTGATTACCTGTGGAGGTGGCAGTTCAAATGTTAATAAAGTGGGTGCAGATTATATTATCATTGCTTTGGAGTACCCTGGAAGTTGGTACAGAGAGGATGATATCCAGCTTGACCTGACCCTCTCCATGTATGTATCACTGTCCTCATGGAATGCCCTATGTGGGATGCAAGGATAGAGCAATGGTGTCATGGAGATTGCTAGTCTCTTCTTCCATGTGGAAAACAGGACATCAGCACATGGAGAGTATAATTCAGGCAACCTCGCACAAACCCAAACAGACATTTTTGAAGCCTGCAATTAATTAGCTTTTAAAATGTCCCTGAGAATGGGGACTCAGACACTCCCATGTCAGCAGTGAAGCTGTTGGCACAGAAACCTGAATTAGTGCAAAGATGGGCTGGGTGGCGTCTCAAGTGAACCCTTAGTTTAAAATCCCACCACCTATACAAAGAGGGGGCTGGAGAGATTTGCTGACCTTTGATGGAGTCTATCCTTTCCTTGGGCACTGCTGTATCATCCCCATAAAAAAATGACAAATCACTTAAGAGCAATTTCTCCCCCTGGCCCTTTGAAATCACATGCTACTCTAGATGTCAGGTATATTTAACTGATTTTCTCTGGTCACTCCTATAGGTTCTTCATCTACATCACCCATTTCAAATTGCACAAGATGAACACTATCAGTCAAATCAATATAGTTATCAAGAAGAAATGGTTTTTGGCATGTGACACTTGTTTGTTTGCCAAGTGGCACTTCCTTGGTTATGAGAAAGTGATTTTGTTCAATTCAGAAAATGAATAGATTCCTCAGGTCGCCAGTCACTGCTGTTTACAAGCACATGGGTATATCTAGTGGAGTTCCAGTGGCCAGTCCTGGCTCTGGTACTCATTAATTACTCTGATAATGGTGTGAAGTACGCTTGTAAAATTTGTGGAGGATACTGAACTGAAGGGACAGGGGATTGCAAGCACTTTGGGGAACAGGATTAGGATTTTAAATGACCTTGACAAATTGGAGAAATGGTCTGAAATCAACAAATTGAAATTCAGTAAAGACCAGTACAAAATATTTCACTTAGGAAGGGGCAGGGGAGGGGAAATCAAATGTGCAGCTACAAAACGGGGAATAACTGGCTAGGTGGTAGCACTGCTGAAAAGATCAGGGGGGCGGAGGGGGGAAGTTATAGTGGACCACAAATTGCATGTGAGTCAACAACATGATGCAGTGGAGGAAAAGGCTGGATGGGTGTAAGGAATGTCATATGTAAGACATGGAAGGTAATTGTCCTGCTATACTCAGCACTGGTGAAGCCTCAGCTGGAGTACTGTGTCCGGGGCTCATGTGCGTGTGACAGGGGAATAAGCAGACAATTGTACTGGATCTTGAGCTCAGACACCCCACCCAACCCCCCAAGATGTCTATAATGTGAAAATAAAATGGGATGGGGGGGTCCCAGTGAACATGATGTGCTGGGACCCAAAATTTCTCTTAATGGAGCTCACTGTGTTCAGTTCTGGGTGCCACACTTTAGGAAATATTTGGACAAATTAAAGAGTCCAGATGAGAGCAAGAAAAAATATAAAAGGCTTAGAAAACCTGACCTATGAGGAAAGGTTAAAAACCGCATGCGGTTAGTCTTGAGAAAAGAATTTGTGGGGGGGTGAGTTGGAGAGGAAGAGAGAACCTGATAAGTCTTTAAGAATGTTAAGAACTGTTATGAAGAGGATAGCAATCAATTGTTCTCCATGTCCATTGACAGTAGGACAAGAAGTAAAAAACTTAATCTACAGCAAGGAAAGTTTAGATATTAGGAAAAACTTTAACTACGAGGATAGTTAGGCTTTCAAGGGAGGTTGCAGAATCCCCAGCATTGGAGATCTTTCCTGACAGGTTTTTGGCCAACCTGTTCCTAATTATCTGTTTACTTAGTCCAGCCCCCTTGCATTGAGGTAGGACCAGATGACCTCTTGATTGCCGTTCCAGTCCTACATTTCTATGATGTGACCTTACTAGTCTCCCCAGAAGTCAATAGGAATAATCCCATTAACTTCAGTGTTATCAGGACTGTGCTCATAGCAAGAAACCTTTACAAAATACAAGGTTAAGTTTGCTGGCCAAAGCCATTTTCCTGACTGTAAGGAGGTGCCCTGGCTCCCCGCAGCACCTGAGGGGGAAGAGCCAGAGCAGGCACCTCCATGGGCGGAGCCAGTACCGCCTGTTCCCGCCCCCCGGAAGTCAAGGGGCAGGACAGAAAGTATAAAAGCCAGGGCACAGAGCTCAGTTGAGCTCAGGATGCCAAAGAGTACAGACATGGAGGCCCGAGCTCCCGCTCGGCCCAGCTTGCCTTGTGCTCACTATCCCGAGGAGCGCTGGCCGGACCTACCTCGGGCCGAGTATCCCGAGGAGCGCTGGCCGGACCTACCTCGGGCCAAGTATCCAGAGGGAGCACTGGTGGAGGTCCGCCGAGGGCCTGCGGTCCTCCCGGGTCTCTGAGGATACGGTATTGTGCTGCGGAGGCCCACGGACTGCGGCCCGCGGGGAAGGTCCCAAGGGAGGGGGGAAGTTGGGAAGTTGCCCGGGGGCCGGGCTGACACATTTTCAGGCCGGCAGAGCCCGAGCTATGGCCGTGGTGGTATCAGCCAGGGGTCCCACTGCCACCCTGTCAGTGTGTTCGTTGGGAGCCCTACTTGATCACCCTTCCAGGTGTTTCGTGTGAGCCTACCTGATCACCCTGTCAGTGTTGTTTCGGTTGGGGCCCCTACTGCCACCTGTCCGGTGGTGTTTCGGGCCTGGATCCCCCACTGACCGCCTTAGCGGCGCCCGCCGCCTACCAGGGCCGGGCTTGGACGCCGGGAGTGGGTGGGCCTGCCGTTCCCCTGCAACCTGACCGGGGCAGAATTCCCCCGTCAACCCAGAACCCTGAGCTGTGGTTTGCTTTCGGTTGTTTTGGTTGCTCTGCCCTGCTAAGGGCCGGGCTCTAGACTTGTTACGCATCTGCCCTGCCCCAGTAGGGCCAAGAGCCTGTTGGTTGTTGCCCGCCCTGCCTAAGGGGTCAGGCCCTAGGGACTTGTTACCGTCTGCCCTGCCGATTGGCCGAGCCGACTGTTTTTGGTAGCCCCCTTGCTAAGGGCAGCGAGGTCGTGCTCATCGGCTATGCTTAAGCTCAGGCTCTCCTGATGGGGATCAGTGACGCCGGATGGCCTACTGATAGTGGTTGAAGGCTGTTAGCCGCATGAAGCGCACATGGTTCGCGGGCACGGGCCGTGCTCCTCTTGGGAGCCTTATGTGCTGACTAACTTAGCTCCTAGCTACTACGCGACCGCCGTGGGAACTCCCGGCTGTGGCGTAGAACCGAAGGCCTGGCTCCTGCCGACTAGGGGTGGCAGAGAGACCCGAACACGCGACAGGCAGGCTTACCCCTGGACTTTCAGTTTGATGTCACTGAACATGTGACAGGTAGGTTGTCATGGTTGGCATTCAACAAGCTTTTCTAGCACTGATTAGATGAGGGTTTTCTATTAACCATTAGAGGAGTGATTCTGTCAACATCCGTTCCAAAGTGGATGTAGTGTGGGGGGCAAGGAGTATTTGGCTTTAGGTAGCCTTGATAGTTTGGGGGTGGTTATGATGCGATTAGGCCTAATTTTGCATTAATTTGGCAACCTGTATGTATGTAGTCGCCTCCGACGGTCAAGTATGCGCAGTGGTCTGTGTGGATGTTTAGATGGAGGTGGGAGTCTGCTTACTACAGAGTATTCGCTCTGCTGCTGGTGCCTGCTCTGGTTGATCGTCTGACATATGCTCAGGGTACTGATCGCATATTTGGGGTCAGGAAGGATTTTTCTCAGGGGTTGGCAGGACTGGAGGTTTTTGCTTACTCTGCAGCATTTGGGGCACAGTGTCACTTGGCTGGAGGCTTCTCTGGAGCTTAGGTTTAACGACATCTTTTTTTTGGGGGAAAAGGATTCAATAACGGACTCAGAACTAGGTAAAGTCTGTAACAGAGAGTGTATGTGGCTGTGATTATTGTGCTGCTTGTGGTCCGGGAGGGTCAGTAGGACTATTAACTGTTCTTGTTTAAGTCTATGACTAACGTATGTTTATATGGCAAAAGCTTGGTATTTTCTGGAACTGGAGTGTGATTTCTTATTTTAAGTTATGAGGAGATGTAAATATACTATTTTGGCAGTTCCTCAATCTTATATGCCTAATTAAAGTGGACTAGGTCATTCTAGAACCTAGTTTTGTTCTGTATTGTTATATGAGAGGTATATAGAACCTAACCTTATTTTTTGGTTCTCTTTCTTGTTTTATAGTGTCGGGATAAAATCAGTAAAAGCCCTTTATTGATTGCATTATAAAGCAAAGGACTGTAAGACTTGAAAACAGGGACCACATTATCTGGTAAACAGAAGGCTGAAAACTTGTTGATTGCAAAGATTTCTTCTCTCATCTTTTTGAATAGGTATGAAATTTAGAAGATTTACCAATCGACATCTGTAGCACGTCGCTCGTGAGAATATAGGTTTCATTTGGGGAGGTTTTTCCCTGTTATGAAATTACAGGCTCCACATACACCTATACATTCCCAGGAAGGAGGGTTTGTAGGACTCCTTTGTGCCAAGGTGGAAAAAACTGATGGTAACGTAAATCCGGTTTGAAGGCGACCATGGGAGAAAATCTAGCCTTGGGGTTTCCCTCATGCATTCCATGCACCTGACCACGCTGGACCTGCTGGTATACCGAGATTCTCAGGTGGTATCTGTAACCCTCTGCTCAGAAAACTATGTAAGGCTTGTTGTATTACTTTGGCTATTTGATCTCTTAAGTCCACAAATGCTCAGGCCACAGTCTCTGCTATCAGTTGAAATTTAAATTGGCCGGAAATTTGTCATTTTGTGTTTTCTCTACAATGCCTGTTGGCCGTTGAAGACGTTGGAGGTTGTGGGTTATTTTAGCACATTGCTTGTATAATTAACCACTCCGGTGATGAAGGTGTAGAGCCTACTATTCAGCTTAATTATATACAAATAACAGAATACAATTAAAATATATGCACCCCATGCACTACTCCCCCCGCCAAAATCACACGCCTAACCCCACAGTATTAAAGCATATTATAAAACGTAAGTGCTCAACAAAGAATTATATGAATAGGCAAATAAGCCAGACGCACAAATGGCTATGCAGAGAATGCCTGCAATAACAGAGTAAGAAAAATGTGGGCTTGGAGGATACAGCCTAAATATTTATCCTAATTATTAAGCGTCTATCAAGCTGAAAATGTGCCCTTATGCCTTGCCATGTTTGTCATATTTTAAATATTATTCACAATAATGAAGCTACTGAAATGGACTGACTTCCCCAGTCAGTGGAAATATACAGACCCTTGATTATGTAATATTCATGGATTGTCTTCAGCCTTTCTCATAGATATCATTAATAATTTCAGTCTTCCTCATGATTGAATGAGCCTGTATTAAGTTATGGGAAACGAACAAGCTAAAGCTCATGCAATGCTTTCAAGTTAATAGGGGACTGTGGAAATACCGTTTTAGGATGTCAGACAATTGGCTCAATATTCTCAGCTGGATCTGTCAGCGATTCTTGCACCCACATGGATCGCCCGTGAGATTTAGGTTTGTCCCCGCACAGATTCCCAGTTGCAGGCTGAGGCCTTACAGCTGGAAATTCCTAGTTAGAGATATAACAGAATACATTATTCTTAGTGTATCCCGAAAGAGAGTTGTATTGAGAAGATGCTGAATTTCTAGGTGTCTGATCTGTTCTATATTAAAGAAACGTGTTTGTCAGTGAAAACTTTTTATTTATTACTTAAAGGATGACGGCAAAAAAAAAAAATTCGAATTACAGACGGGAACAAATCACAGGCCTTACTCCCCGATACATAGGGAATGATAAGATACATGGTGTGAAGTCTAGCATACTAGTCACTGTTCAGCCTACATCTGCGTACACTTTCTACGCATTGTTACTGGGTTTAGGTAGGAGACTCCTTCCTTGTGTCTGGCGGCCTGACCATCGCCTTAGTATAGTATTCTTTGTCACCCTCGGCATGTGATTACAGGCAGTATTGACAGGTATGCTACCATGGAGGTATACAAATTTCATATGATTCCCTTACGATTTCAAAATTACAAACACTACTGCAGAATCTCCTCACACTGGTACAGTGTGCCAGTACATCATCTCTTCGCACAGTCACGGTCAGCTGTTGATGGAATTCTTTTAGCCGAGGAGGTTTGTGAAGGCCCAGATCTTATCAATGATTATAACTAAAGAAATTAGAAATCATTCCAATGGGCCGATAGTATCAGAGGCTGTTAGCCAGAGGGGGCAGGGATGGTGTCCTGAGCCTCTGTTTGCAGAAGCTCTATCTCTACAAAGGGACTAGAGGCCCAAGGGATTGATACTTGCTTACATATTCTGTTCATTCCTTTTGACACTACTGGGACACTGTCGAAAATGCTAGATACCTTTTCTAACCCTCCTTATGTTTTAGTCAATTACATTCATATTCAGTCTTTATTCTTAGGTGGCTCTCGGTCATGGCATCTTCTTTTCCCCTGGAGGTTTTTCGCCTTCCTCTGCAGCATGGGGCACAGGTCACTTGCTGGAGGATTCTCTGCAGCTTGAGGTCTTCAAACCACAATTTGAGGACTTCAATAACTCAGACATAGGTTAGAGGTTTGTTACAGGAGTGGGTGGCTGTGATTCTGTGGCCTGCATTGTGCAGGAGGTCAGACTAGATGATCATAATGTCTCTTCTGATCTTAAAGTCTATGAGCTCATCCTAATTCTTGTTTTATATGCAAAAAGCTTGGTATTTTCTTGAACTGGAGTGTGATTTCTTATTTTTAAGTTATGGGAGATGTTTAAATTTTTTGGCTAGTTCTTCAAAATCTATATTTCATAGGATTTAAAGATGATAGGTCAAGTTCTGCCCTCATCTAGTTCTGTATTGTTATAACTGAGAGGATAAATCAGCCAACCATTTATGTTTTGGTTCTTCCTTTGTCTGTCTTAAGTGCCTATTGCTATCTAAGCAAGGCTGTAAACCTCTGAACAGGCCATTCCTGTACACAGAGAAGGCTGGAAAAAACAGTCTGCACTTGCAAGATTTCTTCCTCACTCTTTTGATGGTAGAAGATTTTTCCACCATCCATTGATACACGTCTGAAGAAATATAGGATCATCCATTTGGAGGTTTATTCCCCTGTACTGAATCCAGCTCCCATACACCCACTCCAGCTCCCAGGCAGAAGAGTTTGTAGGACTCCTGCTGCCAAGTGGAAAAACATGGACTGGATACCACAAAACTCCTGGCTTTGGACAGGCAGAAAAGCCAATGAGAACTCCTAGCCCTATGGTCTGCTCCCTCCCTCCCTCCATGCCTCCCCAAGCTGGACCTGCTGAGGTAACTACAGGACTCTTCAGGTTTATCTTGAAAATCTTAGACTCTGTGGCATTTGTTTGATAATTACTTTGCATTTGATTTAAGTCACAAAAATCTGAATCAGCACAGTCTGCTATGTTGACATTTAAATTGGCAGGAAATTTGTAATTTGTGTTTTCTCTAAATGCTGTTGGCCAGTTGAAGAGTTGGAGGTTGTGGGTTTTTTAGAATTTGTTTATAATTAACCACTCCGGTGATGGATGTGTAGTCCTGAACTATCAGCCATTAATTATGTAAGTGCTCACAGAGAATTATGGAAATAGGCAAATAAAGCCAGACGCACAAATGGCATGGCAGAGAATGCCTGCAAATAAACAGAGTAAAAGATAAAATGTAGAGCTTGGAGGATACAGCTAAATATTTACTCCTAAATTATTAAGCAGTTCTATCAAGCTGAAAATGTGCCCCTTAATGCCTTGCCATAGTTTGTCATATTTTAAAATATTATCAGCAATAATGAAGCATACATGAAATGACTGACTTCCCCAGTCAAGTGGAATATACCAGACCCTGCATTATGTAATATCATGGATTGTAGTTCACCTTTCATAGATATCATTAATCATTTCAGTCTTCCTCATGACTGAATGAGCTGTATTAAAGTTAATGGGAAACGAACAGCTAAAGCCTCATGCAATGCTTTCCAAGTATAGGGGACTGTGGAAACTACATTTTAAGGATGTCAGACAATTGGCTCTAATCCTACAGCTGGATCTGTGCAGGCAGATTCTTGCACCCACATGGATCCCCAGTGAATTTAGTTTGTCCCCGCACAGATCCAGTTGCAGGACTGAGGCCCTACAGCTGGAAATTCCTGTTAGAGATATAACAGAATACATTTGTCTAAGTGTATCCCGAAAGGAGATGTTTATGAGAAGATGCTGAATTTCTGGGTCTGATCTGTTTATATTAAGAAACAGTGGTTTGTCAGTGAAAACTATTTAATATACTTAAAGGGATGAAACGGCAAAAAAAAAAAAATCAGATTCAGAGGGAACAAATCAAGGCCCTTACCTCACGAAAACTATGTAAGTATGGCTGTTGAAGTCAATACATCAGCACTGCAGCAACATCCTTGAGTAACACTTTCTACCATTGCTGGTTGGCTAGGAGACTCCATCCTTGTCTGGCAGGCCATGACCTCGCCTCAGTTATACGTGTCTTTGTCACCCTGCATTTGGATTACAGCAGTGCAATATGCCTGGTAATAAATTCATGATCCCTTACGAATTTCAAACTACTACAAAACACTACTGCAGCACATCTCCTCAGCAACACTGGCTACAGTGAGCACATCACATCTCTTCGCACAGTGCACAGTCAGCGTGTGGAACTCTTTGCCAGAGGAGGTTGTGAAGGCCAAGACTTATAACAGTGTTCAAAAAAAGAATTAGATAACTTCATGGAGAATAGCTCCATCAAAGGCTGTTAGCCAGAAGGGGCAGGCATGGTGTCCCTAGCCTCTGTTTGCCAGAAGCTGGGAATGAGCAACAGGGAGTGGATCACTTGATTACCTGTTCTGTTCATTCTTTCTGGGACACCTGGCACTGGACACTGTCAGAAGACAGGATACTGGGCTAGATGGACCTTTGGTCTAACCCAGTATGGCCATTCTTATGTTGTTATCAAATCACATTCAATATCTCAGTCTTTATCTTTAAGGTGGTCAATGGCCTGGGCCCAGGATTCTAAAAGACAGATAACTCTGGGATGAAGATCATGTTCAATAGCTTCACTCTTCAGGCCCAGTAGAACTTTCAAACCCAAGGGTAAAGCTCATGTGTGCCGGAGACAGAGCTTTCTCAGAGGCTGATATGAGGCTGTGGAATGAACTACTCCACACACTAAGAACCATCACAATTCCCCACCACCTTCCACTTGAGGGCAAGGTTGAAGAAATGTACTTTGCATTCTAACATAAACACAGAGCAGTGTGTACATTTGAAAACAAAAAATGCTGCCGAAGCAAAACACTCCACTACACACACAAATATCTCATTGGGAAAATGAGGAGAGAGAAAATGAACCACCAGTGACAATATTGGTCATGTCACTTAATGCACTACTGTAAGGTGCTCAGATACTACCCTCATCACAGTAGCGTAAGGACCTGAATAGAATGGGCACAAAGTTATGTTTTTGCAGGATTAGGGACCAGTTATCTATAGTAGATCACTACATATTCAACTTCTTTCCCAGCCTTCAGCTAATAGCTTTTATTAGGGGTGGCAGGGGTGCAGAGGGTAATTATCACTTGCCATAGGTGTGCATTGTGTCATTATCATTACATGCTCCCATTGTCATGGAGTGCACCACTCATCACTTATCTAATGCCTCCTTCCTGTGGTCATACACCATCATATTGTCTCTCTCTCAGGTCTGCAGCCCCTCTCACTCCAGGAACTACAGCATCCTCTTCATGACTCAGCCCTCCAACTAGGTTACTCAGCACTCCCACCTTCCAGGGTTCAATCCTTCAAATCCTCTATCATCCCCACGGTGACACTGGCAGTCTTTCAGTTCACTGCCCCTGTATCTGGTCTATGCCTTACCCTCTGTGGCTGGTAGGGGAACCTAGGGCCCACCAGCAAGTCTGGTGCAACCTAGCAATTCTGAGCTTTCCTCTTCCACTGCTCCTTCCCTGGACCCTCCTACTACTCCTAGTCCCCCCTACTTACTGTGGGAATACCAGCTCCAAACCTTCTTCACAGGGAATAGCTGCCCTTTTCCAACAGCAGCACCTATGTGTTGCCAGCTTCCTGGCTTTATAGGCCCCACCTGTTTCTGCACAGCTTAACCTGCCTGGCTCTTCCACCAGGTGCAGCCTACTTGACCACCTCAAGCCCTTTCAGTCCTGTCCTACTGCTAAAAGACCCTCCCCTAGCCTTAGGGGAGGCTCCACAAGGTCCAGGAACTCAAATAATTATGGGAACAATCAAAAATGTAACTGGGCTAGGTGTGAAAGTCTAAGGGTTAAATAAAGGGAACCTGAATGGGACACCAAGCAGAGAACCCCAGACAGTGCTCACTGCTCCTCGAAGGTGTCAAGGCAGCCAGCAGATTCCGCCCAGAGGATCTCCGCCCAGATGTGTGAATGGAAGGAGGATCGGAAATAGGCTCCACAGTCACAGGAAACCTCTCAGCCAACCTCCTCTCCCTGGTGTTGTAGATGGCCACTTTGGCCAATGCTAGGAGGAGGTTGACAAGGATGTCCCATGACTTTGTGGGGCCATGAATAGGGGGTGAGTATAGGAAAAGATGAGGGTAAAAGTGCAGCCAAAAACGTAAAAGGATGTTCAGGAAAAGCCAGAACAGGGGCTGCCAGTAATATTGGAGCCCTCGGAAGCAGTGCAGGAAGGCATGTGCCAACGTGCTCCAAGCCAGACTACCTGCACCATAGAGGAGTCTCTGCAGGACCTGGAGGCAGAAAACATGGATCTGAGTGCACAAGCACGTCAGGCCTTGTCCTCCCTCCTCCAAGGGGAGATGGAGAACCCCCATAGAGACCCAGTGCAGTCCTGGCCAACAGAACTCCAGAAACAGCTTCTGGATATCAGCCAGGAAACCCAGGACTGGGACCAGGTTGTTGAGCCGGTGCCAGAGCATGGACAGGACTAGCTGACTGAGCACCAGTGCCCACCCCTGCAGGGAAAGGCACCAGACTAGTCCCATCGGGATGGTTTACCTTCCAAGATCGGACAGGATCAGGTGCATTTGGTCCAGTATGGCCGTAGGCCCCTTCCTGTCCTGTGTAGAGTAGACACACTATCACACTGTTGTGTATTTGGTTGTCATGGTTTTTATTCCCATGGCAACTGAGTTAGATTATTAGGGGATAGCCTAGATAGCCTAGCCTGTTTCGGCCGGTTAGGTCAGCTCTCTGTGTGTAAATAAATGGTAGTTTTGTTAGCTGTCTGCTGTCTGGCCTCAAGTGATTTCTTCCTAAACTACTTGCCCCAAGATAGAACAAGTGGCACGATGGATGATTCCGGTGCTGCTCCATACAGAGGAATGAAGTCAAGGTAAACAACAAACAAAACAAACTGCTTGTTTGCACTGACTGTGAAATGAAACTGAAAATCATGGCTTCTGACCAGGCCACTGGAACCTTTTGATGAGAAATATAGAGCATGGATGGTGTATACTGAGCGATTTTGAGCTTTTTGTTAGCAGATGACATTACAGAGTGGAAGAAGTGGCATATTTCTTAATTATTGTAGGGGCTAAAACCTAACTCCCCCTGCTAACGCAGTCTACTACATCCTGTTAAGCCTGAGACTAATCTTACAGTGACCGTTTGTTGGAAATCTGGGTCCATTTTTCCCCAGACACTCTGGTAATTGCTGAAAGATATGAGGTTCACAAGAGACCAAAAAGAAGATGAAACAGTACAATTTGTAGCATTTAAAAAAGCTAGCAGAACACTGTGATTTAAAGAGATGTTAAATGAGCCTGCGTGACAGTTAGTGTGTGGCTGTACAGTGAAGCCATACGGAGCGCTACTGACGAGCTCAGCTTACTACAGAAGGCTGTTGATATTGCTGTCTCCGTGGAACTGGCTACAAGGGAGCGCATACATCGGTGCATCCCCTAGGGTGCAAAAAGTTCACAAACCTACCCACAAAACTGTGCGGAGTCAAGAATGTTACCGCTGTGGTAAGCCGGGTCACTAGCATATGCTGGGTGTAAACCTGGGGTTTGACACTTGTGGCAAAGGCGACACATTGAGTGTGCTGTAAACAAAAGAAAACGAGGTCTTGTGGTCTGCGCGACAAAAGAGGAACCCTGCCTACCCTAGAGCAGCCCAGGACTGATAAGGTGACACCTCATCGCAAGCAGAAGTGCCACTGCACGTTTTGTTCTTTGGCAGTTGGCTCACATGAATATGAGTAACCCCTTTGTAGATGGCAACCTATCGCAGGAACTGGACACCGGTGCACGTTAGCTGATCTCAGATTGTGTATAAAGAAAAGCTACAGCATCTTCCACTTAAGGCAACAAAACTGTTCTGAAGACATATACGGAGAAGCTGTGCCCATGGTGCACGATTATTAAGTGGAGCTCAATGGACAGGCTGCTAAATTGCCACTGGTTGTGTGGTGAGGTAATACCCAGCCCTTAATGGGAGGTCTTGCTTGGAAGATTGCGCTGAACTAGGCAGAAGGCACCGGTATGACTAAGAAGAAACCAGTCTTAACTCTCTACTAGAACATGTGCTGTTTTTTAAGATGATTGGGAAGTATGAAGGCAAGTCACTGTGACATGATCATTAACCTGACAGTCCACCACAATATCATGAAAGCCGACACTGTGCCTAATTGCCATCAGGCCAAAGTTGAACAAACCTGGCGGTCTGGTCACCAATTGGAGTCCTAACCAGTTACCCATAGCTCATGGCCATCTATCGTCCCAATAGTGAAGAAAGATGGCTCTTTCTGGATTTGGACGGCGTGAATTTTAAAGTCACTGCTCACCAGTGTTCTGCAGTAGATGATACTCGTCCTGCATCGATGCCTCGTTGCAGGCCTGGCTGGGAGGACAAAAAGTTCAGTAAGATGATCGAGGTCAAGCATATTTACAGATGTACGTCAATGAAATCCCAAGAGCGTTGTTGAACTATAATGTACTCATAAGAGCTTAGCGAATCTGTCTGTACCTTCGGATATAATGTCTCTTCCGCCCTATTGCAGAGGGCTGTGGACCAGATTTGTGTGCTTGTCAGGAGTTCATGCTATCTGGGATGTATTCCTGTCACTGAAGAAGAAGAGGATCACTTGAAAGAATTTAAAGAGCTATCCCTACAGAACTGGAAGACGTTATAGGCCTACGAGTTGCAAAGACATAGTGTGATTCTTGAACCCTCTGCTTTGAATATTTGGGACACATCCATTGATTTGCAGGTTTCATAAGGCCCCTGCAAAGATTGAAACTATGTGGAGGCTCCCCCCTCGAAATGTAAGCGCAGCTGCATTCGCTTCCTCAGACTACTTGAATATCTATGACAGTTCATCCATAGTTAGCCACACTGCTAAAAACCACTCATGACTCCTTGGGCAGACAAGCTTGGAGTGGCGGAAGCCTGTGAGTTGCATTTAACAAAGCTAAGGATCATTGCTAAATTGCTGAAGTTGCTAACGCACTTTGACCATCCTACCCCACAATTGGCTACAATGCCATCTCCCTTATGGAGTGGGAGAATCGGTGTCACATATGCTCGGGAGAGAGAGACCTATTCTTTTGCTTCCGCCACTCTAAGCAAGCGAGAGAGAGCTAACTAGCCAAACGATAACTGAGCATTAGAATTGTTTCGGAATTCAGAATTTTATTCAGGACTGTTTGGTGAAAGTTATTATCTCCCAGACCATCGACGTCTTGCCGTCAATTTTTGGACGCCTACAATAAGGGGCATTTCCCCCTGCTGCTAGTCATCATTGCAAGAGTTGGCATCGTTACTTTCAGCACACAGTATGACATCATATATATCGGAAATTCCACTCTGTACGGCAGTGCAGATGGTCTCTAAGGTGGCCTTTGCCGGTCAACATCAAGATAGCCCAAAAGGAATCTTCTTTTGAACAGGTAGAGAATACAGCCACACTGCTACTCAGATAAAGAAGGCAACTCGCGATCACCCACGTATTGTCACCATTATGGACCTGTGATGCATGGAAAATTCGACAAACCATCTCCAGTCTCACCTGACCTTGTTACCTACAATGTCCGGAGAGGACGAGGGTTATCAGTCCAATCTGGTTGTTGTTTGGGGAATGTGTCATTACACACACTGAGATCACAGATGTTAAACAATAACATCTACGTCATTGGAAATAGTGCATGATAAAGGAAATTGCACGAAGCTATTTTTGGTGGCCTGGATTGGACAGTGCTATTGAAGGAAGCAACAAGTTGTTATCATCTTAGGGAGAATAGCACCCCAAAGGCACCCCTACTCAGGGACTGGCTGAAACCCGTGGCAACGTATTCACATGACTGCCTGGGCCCCTTGAAGCAGTCGTTTGGTGGCAGTAGATGCCATTCTAAATGACCAGAAGTCTCTATAATTGCAGTCCACTACTGGCAGAGATACTATCCAAAACTACAGGACTCTTTAGTCATTTCGGTCTGCCAGACACTTGAGCGACAACGGCCGCTTGTCTCTTCAGGAGTTTCAAAATTTTATGAAGGCAAATGGAACAACCACATCCGTCAGCACCCATATGCATCCATCCACCAATGGATTAGCTGAAGATTTGTGCAGACAATGAAACCGCTTTGAATCAGCAAGGGACAACACCTATTCAAAAGCATCTGGATACTTCTTACTTTCCTACAGAAACACACTCATGCTACAACCCAGCATCCCGGCCTTCTAATGATGGGATGACAGCTGCGCACTTGCTTTGATCTGCTGAAACCTTCTGAACCCGACAAATTGTGCAACTCAGCAGCAATTCAAGTCATCAGACGGGCACCCAGAGCAAAAGACCAAACCTTTAGTCCGGACAGCCAGTTTTGGCTCGATTATACTTCAGAGCTAAATGGCCTCACGATCATCACTCAAACAGGACCTGTTTCCTACACAGTCCGGACTGCAGAGAATCTTACCTGGCGGTGACATGTAGATCAGCTGTTGCCAGGTCTCAGGACTCAACTGCAGTTGAGTGGTCTGACTTCACCTCTTCTGGTGAGACACTGAATCACGAATCACCTGTTTCTGACTGTTCTCCTCCATTACTGCCGGTGGCTGAGATACCCCTTTGCCCAGCAAGAGCTGATACCACCTCCTCACCTGTTCGTGCTGCGGACCCTGAGTCCATGGTACTTTTGGGTGCAACAACACCAGGAGTTCACCATAATCCACCTAGAGACAGAAGGCCTCCTCGTTGGCTGGATCTTTAGCTAGGGCAAACCCACGGTTATGGGGCAAAACAATCCCCAGGATTTAGCTGGGAATGGAGGCAGTCTACCCTCCTTCTCTAGTCTAGTGTGTGTTTTATTTTGGGGATGTTCTTATTGGGGGGGAGGAATATGTTGTGTATTTGGTTGTCATGGTTTTTGTTCCCATGGCAACTGAGTTAGATTATTAGGGGATAGCCTAGATAGCCTAGCCTGTTTTGGCCAGTTAGGTCAGCTCTGTGTGTGTAAATAAATGGTAGTTTTGTTAGCTGTCTGCTGTCTGGCCTCAAGTGATTTCTTCCTAAACCAACTGCTTCCAAGGATATAACACACACCCATTAGGTTGTCAGTCATATTCCAAAAGACACACATTTTGTCCCCTACATATACTAAATATCTTTAATGCATTCCAGTTTACAGCCTTAACCCTACATACAACTAGCATACATGGTATATTACATTACATTAATGCTTATATCACAAATAAGGCTTCAGTAGCATGACTTGTGAAGCTATTTATTAATGTAGAAAAATCCTAAACCTTTAGGACGACTGAGAAGGGAAACTTTTCACCTCTGTCATCTCAAGTTGCACCACTCACCTTTAGTCAAGGAATGGATAATACTGATGGCCAGCCTCCTGGTATCCTGACTTGGTCTGACTCTTGGTAACTGATACCCAATGCCTATGTTGTGGTTTGTCTTTCAGTTCTGATCTCCTGGTATTCTAGCCTAGCCTGTATTCCTAGTAATTGGCTCCTGAACCCTTGACCTGTGCCTGATGCCTAACCCCTTGGCCAGGCTGCCTATAACCTAGCCCTGACACAGCCTTCTTAAACTGTGGGAACCAGACCTGGACATGATATTCCAGCAGCAGTCACTCCAGTGTCAAATATAGAAGTAAAATAAACTCTCTGCTCCTACTTGACTTTTATATATTCCAGGGTTGCATTAGCTCTTTTTACCACAGTGTCACACTGGGAGCCCTAAATCTTTACCACAGTGTCACACTGTGACCCCTAAATCTTTTTTCCTGAGTTATTGTTTCCCAAGATCGCATCCCCCATCTTGTAAATGTATGTATGTGGGTAAACCCACTTAAGTCTTTCTCAGTCTATTCAATGGGGTTACTCAAATGAATTAAAATTAAGAATGTGCCTAAGTATTTGCTGGGGGGCTGTCAGGGCCATGGTCCAGCCACTTTTTTCCAGACAAACCTGAGTGATGCTGTGACTCTGCATGCCAAGCTGTGATACCACTCATTCAGATTTGGAGGGGTGAGTATAAGGCTCATGGGCTGTGAGCAGGGCTGGCTGGAAAGGAAGAGAAAGGTCAGGTGGGGGAGCAAATCTATGCCCCATCACTTTAAATGGCACTCCACAGCCTGTGACTTGCCAGATCAAGGCCTAGATGAGGTCTGCCAGCTGTTGCCTCATATAATTAAATGTGGTCTTTGTTACTGGAGTTGCTCCTCCAGATGTATTTATAACACTAATTATATCATATCACTGAAGCCATTTTTACAAATTGATGATAACACATGCATTAGAAGACACAATATATTGGCAAGTGAGATTTAACAATATTTAATATGCATTCAGCCATTGCCAGAAAATGATGTAAAACTTTTTTCAACTTGCTTTCATGTCCAAACTATAGAGGAGCTATGTAACGTACTGTCCAGTAGTCACTATAGCAATATTCATTATACTACAGAGAGAATGGTGACAGCTGCTTACATCTCTTGAACAGAAGAAAGTACCCCACTCTAAAATATCTACATTTACTGCACCTATAGAGAGACCTTGTTAGGGTTTTTAATCCCATCTTTATCTTGTATTGTAGAGAGCTGAGATTATGGACCAGAAGCCCGTTGTGCTAAGCACTGTACTGTCAGTTAAATAACAGGTATAATTCTACCACAGATACAGTAAGCACTGTAGAAGGCCACAGTCTGCTGTCTGTTTCCAAATATAAAACTACCACCTCTGAGTTATTAACATAATGTGAAGTCTAACATTGTCAAAAGATTTGAATAAAATGACAAGATAAATTATGTAACATTAAAAACAAAAGACTTCTAAGATTTAGGGTAGAAAAATGACTTGTCTGGAATATTCTGCATGCCCCTCTCCCTAATTTCCTTTCCCTGCTAAGAAACAAATTTCCACAGACTGGCATAATAATAGATTCACCTGTGACTCAGACTACTAGGGATTTGAGCTGAGGTTTTTCAAAGCAGTCCAGAGGATTTAGACACATCATTTATTAAAATTAAATCCCCTAGACTACTGTGAAAATCCTCAACCTTGAATTCTCTCTGCCCACATGGGAGGCTAGATGGCTTCAGTTATTAGAAGACTATTAACTAAGCTATATATGCTGTGGATGGAGACAGCAGAGACTAAGTAAGCAAGAAGAATGCTGATAAAGAGTTACAGACTGCTGGACCTGGATGCTAAGTTTGGATAATTTAAAACTGAAGGCTTAATTGGAATTGTGAAATATGGTATCAAACTTGCTCTACCTTTGATGTGAAGTTTCTCTTAAATGTTGTAGGATTCATAATTATTTACTCTGTTGCCTAATTAAATTTCTTTTAATGTTTCTCTCTATTGAAAGGTATAGACTGTGGCTCTGATATATTTAAAAGTAAGTTGGCTGCTCATTTTAGTGTTTTACATGGTGTAGCATATTTACCCTAGCTTTACTGATTATGTCTGCTGAAATAATTTTGTAATCAGAACATATGAGATTTAAGTATTTTTTGTTCAAGGTTAACTTTTAAATTCCTGAAGTTGGCTAGAGGCTTGTTCGTGATGTACATAAACAAATATAGGAAATTCATAATATTTCATAAAATTTCCTGAGCTAGCCTAGCCCTAAAACATTGCAGAAAGTAAGTGGGGCAGTTTGTGTGGGATAACTAAACTCTTATCTTTTTTCCCCCCTCTCCTCTAACCCACCTCCTACCATGTCACCATGCAAACTCATTATGTAGGAGCACAATGCATCTCTGATTTCTGTTGCATGTGTGGCTTATGTCCCAGTAATGATAGGTGTACTGTCTGGTTGTGCGTAGTGTTCCTGCAGTATGTTGAGTTCACTGCTGGCAAAATGGCTCAAATTTGGCCTTGCAGCCGTTGTGCATCACATAGCAGATCACAAAAATGTAGATAGCAATAACAGTGGCATCCACATGGATCTGAAGGCAGTGCCAGATGGATTTCAATCTGTTAAACACACATTCCATCACCACCCTACAACTACTGAGTGTGTAGTTGCACCTTCTCTGGCCAGGCCCTTCGAAATTAGTGTATGACTTCATAAGCCATGCATGGTTCCCCTAAGACAATGCTGGAGACAGTGACTCTCTTTATTCCTTCCACTTGAAACTAAGGACTTGTCAGGATTTTCCAAAAATCATCATGCATCTTCCCAGTACATCCCACACTCATGTCCATGATCTTGTCTCTGCGGTTGACCTGGGCCTGCATAGAGTACTACCCTTTGCATTTTTATGTACTCATATGCTCTTTGCAGAGACCAGACTATGGGCACATGATTCCCACACAGCTTAAGGCCAGAAGAGACCACAAGGTCATCTAGTATGACCTCCTGTACAACACAGACCACCACCACTACCTATCCCAGGCACACTAAACCCAACAACAAAAATGAGATCAAAATATTATAGCCCCCAGGAGATGTACCCATTATGGGCCACACACAGAGAGTAGAAGGTGTACCAGTGCTTGAGGCCCATGCAATGGCAAGGAATTAATTGAGAGATGCTTAGATAATCCCGGCAATTGACCTGCACTCCATGCTGTAGAGGAAGGTGATGAGCCCCCAAGGTCACTGCCAATCTGACCTGGGGCAAAATTCCTTCCCAGCCCCACATAGGATGATTAGCTAGCCCTGGAGCATGTGAGCAAGAACCAGCTAGCTAAGAATGGGCAGGAGGGGAGAGAATGCTCAGTGCTACCTCAGGGCCCTCGTCTATCCACTGATAGCCCCAGAACAGTTAGCCCCATTCTCTAAAAGTTGGCAATCATTTCAGGAACATTATTACTATTTACCACTTTTGGGTAAATCACAGTCCTTATCACCACAAACCTTCACCCTCACAACCCCCACAGTTGACTTGCCAACACCAAACTGTCTACCCATGGCTATGCAGCAATCCAAGTGACAAGAATGACCTATTTCTAGACCAGCATGGCCTCCCTCATGCATGTGTCCTGAAGCTAGAGGGTCAGGGTAGGCTGATTGCACAGCTCCAGAAATGTCTGCTGCTTCATGAAAAAGTTTTTGAGCCACTGCTGGTTATCCCAGGTCTGTAGGATTTTGTGATCTCACCAGTCTGTGCTTGTGCCACTGCTCCAGAATTGCTGGTCTACATAGAGGGAATCCCCAGTTATGGCAAAAGGCATGAGCAACATCTGCCATGTCTATACCCCCTCCAAGAGGTGCCTTTGGGAGGACATATACAGCTGCTGAAATGTCTACCAGCATCTCTGATTCCCAAAATAGGAGCAAAAGCATAAGCAAGATCAGTTCTTCCATTGGTGCTAGATCCTTGCTACTGATTCAGTTTGCAAGGCACTTGCAAGCCCCAAAATTGCTTGGCTGGGTGTGTCAGGCTAGCAGCATTTCCAGACAAGTGCTGTTGACTGGACAGATCAGTTCTCCCACCATAAACCAAAGGCCTAGCAAGCCACCAGCCTCCTGGAAAGCTGCCTCAAGGCTTACAGAGACTGTTTGGCTGCAACCTGACCACATGAAGCCTGCTACAGGAACACATACTGGAAGTCTTATGCACCCAGTAGTTAAACATCAGTAGAGGTCTCTAAAAACTTTTTCTAATATAAAACTTATTTCACCCAACACCAATTATCTCTAGTTTTGGACCTCATTATGATAAATAAAGATGAATTCATCAATGGCCTCAGTCTGTGATTGCATAGGGATCAGTGGTTATGATCTGATTACATTCAACAGTGGCAAACAGAGGGCAGTCCCAAATAGTAACATAAGGTGCTTCAAAAGGGCTGATTTCCTAAAGCTGGTGAAAATTATGAAGAAAATTGACCAGAAGGAAAAATTCAGAAAGAAAATGTGACTGCAAAGTGGGAGTTTAAGAGGAGTTTATTATACAGACTGTATTCCACAATAAGAAAGAGGACAACTTTAGCTAAAAGCCCATCCTGGTTCAGTGTCAAAATGAAGGCATCAGCGGGAGGGGGGCTGAAGGAATATATAGCAACTGGAAAAGGGGGGAAATACCAACCGATATAAAAGTTCATAAAATGTAGAAAATTAATAAGGGAACCTTAAAGCATCAGGGGAAAAAATCCATGGCTGTCAGGACTAAGAACAATAGGGAGCTTAAGTATATAAGGAACAAAAGAAACCCTAATAATGCTATAGGTCTATTACTAGATGGAGATGGTAAATTTAATGATTTACAAAAGGTGTTGATAAATATTTTTATTCTGTATTCGGAGAAAAAAGCAGGTGATGTAGTCTTATCACATGAGGAGGATTAAGTACATTCCAGTCCATTAGTAAGGAAGGAGGACATATGGTTTTAAAAAAAAACTCCTAGAGTTAAATACTTTTAAACCATCAGAGCCAGATAGCTAGTACCCAAGAGTCCTAGAAGAGCTGGTCAATGAATTCTCTGGCCCACTAATGTTAATTTTTAATAAATTCAGTCTCCTGGAGGAGTGCTAATATAGTGTCAATATTCAAAAACGGCAAGTTAGCCTGATGTCAATCCTGTGCAAAATAATGGAATGCAAAACTGGTATGAAATTCAATTAAGAGAATTAAAAATAGGAATATAATTAATACCAATCAGGATAGTCTTATGAAAAACAGGTCTTGTCAACCAAACCTGATTTCATTCTTTGAGATTACAAGTTTTATTGATGAAAATAACTGCATAGAAGTAATATATTGTAAGGTGCTTGACTCAGTAGCAAATGATAGTATGACTAAAAAATTAGCACTATACAATATCAATTGAGTACATCTTAAGTGGATTAAGAACTTGATTATTTCCAATTTGAGAGATCTGTCAGTTAGCATTACATTCAGAGTGTTTCTAGTGGGGTTCCAGAGGGACTGGGTAATAGGCCCAAAGCTATTCAATATTTTCATCATTGACCTGGAAGAAAATATAAAATCACTGCTGATTAACATTTTTAGATGACACAAAGATTGGTGGAATGGTCAATACTGAGGGCAGAGCAGTCATACAGAGCAATCTGGGATGCTTGGTAAAATGGCCCAATTAAACAAAATGGCACTTAAGATAGCCAAATGCAAAGCTGTAGAGTTTGGAATAAGGAATGCAAGCCATACCTAGAGCATGGGGGATTGTATCCTGGGGCGCTATGGCTTTAAAACAGAGTTATGGGTCATAGTGGTCATAGCAACTCAAATCATAGGGATCACAGAAATTTAACATGAGCTATCAATGTGGTGCTGTGCCTAAAAGGGTTAATGCAATCATTGGATGTATAAACATGAGAGTACTGAGTAGGAAGTTGGGTTTTTTTTACCTCTCGATACAGCATTGATGAGACAGACACTGGAACAGTGCATCCGTTTCATGTATCTACGTTTTAAAAAGGAAAATTGGAGAGGGGGCAAGAAAAGAGTCATAAAATGATTTAAGGGCTGGAGAAAATGCTTTACAGTGAAAGACTTAAATAGTTCAATCTCTTCATTTTATCAAAAAGATTGAGAGGTGATTTGATTACAGTGTATAAGTACTTTCACAGGGGAAAATACTAGGTGCTAAAGAGCTCTTTAGTTTAGTGAGAAAGACATAACAAGAACCAATGGCTGAAAGCTAAAGCCAGAGAAATTAAAATTTGATACAAGGCACACACTTTATAACTGTGACAGTGACTAGCCCCTGGAACCAGTTGTCAAGAGAAGTGATGGATTCTCCATCTTTTGCTGTCTCCAAATCAAGACTGGTGGATGCTTTTCTGGAAGATATGCTATAGACAAATACAAATTATTGGGCTCATTACTGGAATAACTGGGTGAAATTCTATGGCCTGTGCTATACAGGAAGTCAGGCTAGATGATCTAATGGTCCCTTTTCACCTTAAGCTTGATCGTTTATTAAGATTCTGTCCGTCATTTCATCTCACAGTGGTAAAAGAAAACTCTCTCCTACTTATGTAGATCAAAGTTGGAATGTTTCTTTCTAGATTTAAATATCCTTAGTGATGCTGTTTAAAAGTGTAGTTACAACAGATGATGGAAGGCCAGTTATGCACGTTACTACTACACTTCCCTTTCCTGTATTGCAATGTAACTCTTTGCTAAAACATAGTGCTTCACATAGTGTCTGTTCTGCATTCTGCTGATACGGATCCTAGAAGAGCGTTAAGGGTGACTGGACAGAAAAAAACATGTCTAACTTGTACTGCTGTTCATGTCTAATTTGTACTCCAAATCATATACAAAGCTTGGCCAAAAAAATGGGGGTGGGGGAGGGAAGAAACCAAGACAAACTTGAATATTGGATTCAACACAAATTTAAGGCAAAAAATTCTGAGCGTAATCAATCTCTGGAACAATTTACCGAGGGTCATGCTAGATTCTCCATCACTGACAATATTTTAAATGAAGATTGGATGCTTTTCTAAAAGTTATGCTCTCGGAATTATTTTGGGGAAGTTCTATGGCCAGGAGATCAAACTAGATTATCACAATGGTCCCTTCTGGCCTATGGACACACAGTCCTAACACTTAGCCTACTCTCTGAAATACAAGCAAGAAAAGCTCAGAGCAAACTGATTTTAAAATAATATCAATTATTTAAGAAGTGAGCTGTACAAAGAATTGTATTACAAGTCAGCAGTGCAATTTTATGGTCTGAATGGTCTTAGCTATGATGAGTTATGACATTACCTGAACCTCCTCATTTGTTTCTTTAAAACATTCTGAGACAGCTGTTTTATCATACACATCCAATTGATTTTAAATGGAAAACAGGTTTTTTTTTGTTCTTTTTCCTTTGCCTACCATAAACTGATATGCAAAAAAAATGGTGATTTATCACTTAAAGCTAGACTGAAATTAACTTATAGCTAGACTTGATACACACCACATACATTATAACTTCACTGTACTAGAATGCTGGCCACGAATGATCAACACCCTGAATGAGTTTGAGGTGTAAATACTGAAGGCAATAGAATGTTGTCCAATACCTGGTTTGAAGCATGAAAGAAACACTTTCCTAGATGTAATAAATGTATAGCTTTGCAAAAGACTTAAAATTCCACAATACCCGAATCCAGCAGTTTTAAATCAAAGTGCCTGCCTGCCACTGCTGCAGTAGCAGAATACTCACTTCTACAAATCGAAAAAGCAAATGTGGAATCTAATTGGCATGTTACATTTCACAAAAGTCTTCTTTAAAGTCTTTTATGCTGCCAAAGCCTCAACTAAGTAAAAAATTGTCCCTGTCTATAGCTGAGTACATGCAAGGATAATCCTGATTCTGTTGCTGGAAAATGCAGATGATCACACCCATACAATATCTACTAAGTCTTCAGCTCCACCTGAGTCCCATATCTAGCGTATGGGGTGGATATGCCTGCACTTGGGACCTTAATGTGACATTGATAATGGCATAAGGAAACCTCTAATTCTGGGAAACTTCTTTGCTATTTGTTGTGATAATTTAAAACAAAATTTTCAGACTGTAGAGTGCCATTCAAATTTGGATTAATCAGGATTAACACTCATTGGGGAGTAGAAAATTCATTAGTAAGCCTCTTTGCCTCCCTCATTCCCATCCTCATACAATAGTCTGTGGCTAAGCTTGGTGTAAATTTAAAAAAATACTTTTCAGGCCCCAATAAGTTTATAATCAATATGTTATGATTGACCAGCTATAAATATTACCTTTTTAAAGGAGATGCATTTTAACCAAAATTAATTTAAACAGAGGTCTACATTCTTGGGTTATTTGGGGATATGTTTTTAATTTGCTTGCCCTCTCATCCTTTGGGTTTATTTCCTCTGTGGACTACAGCTATTCCCAGCCTATGAATGCATTCTGAACACAGTAGAACTCTATTGGTGTAGACCATGATGTCAAACACATAATAAGAGTCTGTAGTATAAGAGGTATTAAAACCCTTTCAGGGCTTGTTGTTGTGTAAGATGTTTTTATTTTTAATTTCAAGTCCAGTAATAATAGTTAGATTTAACATGGCCAATCAGAGAGAATCTTTTAATCTTTTTTTTTTCTTTTCCTGTTTCCTAGTTACACAGCTGGAAGGAGGAAGCATTCTCCAAGTTCTGAGCTGTAGTAATTCAGAGGATATCCTTGTCTCTCCCCACCTTCCTATAAATAAATTGGAGAACTTCTCTAAAAGTCTGTCTCTAAAAACCAATGTGTATGACTCCAAAGCTTGTTCATTAGATGATTATTCTAAGCTACATGTTTTCCTGTTGATGTATGTATAACTGCCAATAATGATAAAAAGAGGTGCATACACTCAGATCTATTGTGAAATCCCTGATTTAGTTATAAAGATCCATAAATAAATGTATATCCCGGATTATCTACTTCCACCAGATTTGTTGTATAACTCAGTTTGCATGGAATTACTTCTGATTCACACCAATGTGAACAAGAAGAAACTTTGGCTCCCAGTCTTTAGGATTACAAGACTACTTATTGGCCTAGTCCTGTATTTTGTAGAACTGTTTCCTATCTTTCTCTAACTGTATATACCTTTTTGGATCTACCATCTCAGTTTGATATCACCTCCAATTTGCTATTGATATAGCAACAGGACCTACCTAAAATGATACTAACATAGTACTTTCCATTAAAGCACAATGAGCTTCTCTTGCCTTTTGTTTCCAGTTGTAAGTACTCAGATTTATTTCTAGGACTAGATCTCATCCAATTACAGGCATTCAAAGGAGAGTTCTTAAAAGCCTTCATTCAATGCAGAAGGAAATGGTCAATTTCAACCCCGACCCGACTCATAGTATAAAGAATAATTTTATCTCTCTATTTGGTACTGGTGTAGCCTGTATGGGAGCACAATGTCCATTTATGGTGTCATAATTCAAGAAGGAAAAATTGGAGAGGATTCAGAGAAAAGCCCAGAGAACGATTAAAGGATTGGAAAACATGCCTTTATAGTGAAAGACTCGAGGAACTCAATCTATTAAGCTTAACAAACAGAAGGTTATGGGATGACTTGGGCTATATCTATACTATAGGGCAGGGCAGTGATTCCTTACTCACATGCACATCCTCACATTAGCTTAATGAGAGCTCCTGCAATTGTAAAGAGTAGTATAGATGCTGGTACCATAGGCAGTGGCAATATGGCTGAGCTGCTGCATGCATGCATGCATGCATGCATGCATACATACATACATACATACATACATACCCACCTGAATCCTGTGTGTACATACTTGGCACGACTAAGCTGTGCCTTTGCTGCCTGTGCTACTGTGACTGCACTACTATTTATACTCACACTTCCTCAAATTGAGCTAGCACAAGTATTTTTACAGGAGCTAGGAATCACACCTGTAGTTCATACTGTTAGACATAGCTTTGATCATGCTAACAGTATCTAGGTGGAGAACACAAGATTGATAATAGAGGACATTTCAATCTAGCAGACAAAGGTATAACAAGATCAACTGCTGATAGCTGAAGCTAGTCAAACTAGAAAAAAAGTGCAGATTTTTAACAATAAAGAGTAATTTATCATTGGAACAACCCAGCAAGGGTTTTGGTGCATTCTCCATCCTTAAAAAAAAAATAAAAAAAAAAAATAAAAAAAAAATTTGATTTTCAAATCAAGTATTAAGATATACTTTGAGCTAGGAATTAATTCAGGGAAGTTTCAAGGCTTCTGTCACACAGCAGTTCACAACTGATTATCATAATTGTCCCCTCTGGCCTTTTAATCAATGAAATGTTCAGTTGCTGCAGCAGAATTTCCTGGGTGAAATCTTGGCCTCATTGAAGAAATCAATAGGAATTTAGTCATTAATTTAAACTGAGCCATTTTGTTACGTCTTTACTGGAGTTCTAAGTATCCAAAGCTACTGTAGAATTAATAACTAAAACAAGACCCTGTTCTCTGCAAGTTACTTCATCATTCAGCCCCTACCACTGGCTTTCTGGGTGAAAAACAATGTAGAATTTGCTGTCTTATTGTAACACATGCACTCTAAAACAGGTTATGCACATTTAGGGTAAGATAAATGTCTTCTTGCTACTACCAATTTGCCACTAGTGTATCATCTTAGCAATATCAGAAAAATAAGCACAAAAAGCCTTGTGCAACACTAGCTGTAGAAAAACAAGCTCAATAATGTTTTACCTTCTCAGGAAAACTGTATGTTTTGTTAGGTGGATATAAAGCAGAAAGCTGACAGCAGACGTAAATAGCAACACTAGCAGTTCGAAACATCTTATATTTACTTGAACTAAATTAGTTGATGTGAAAGTTATTGAAGGCTTGTCTTCTAATTCAATATAATTTGCCACTGAATATGACCATAAGGTGTCATGTTCACTAGCATTATATTGACTATGATTTTGCAGTTAGTGTAGGCAAGGTTAAGTCATAGTCAACTTAGTGTCATCTGGTTAAACCCTTGTCCTAGTTGATCAAGGTTGAAGTTCAGATTCTGATCCAGTATCTCTCACCAGGGCCTTTCACTTGCTGGCCCGAGGTCCAGGAATAGGCCTCCAAAGTCATTGTATCAGCACCTGTAACTTGCCAGACTCAGTTCAAGGAAAGGACTCAGCGCACTGGCAAAGCACATTTTATTTCTCAAGCCACGGCACAGGCCTCTATTACTGACTTAGCACTACAGATTAAAGTAGATGAAAATAGGAATGGGAGGATCAACAATTCTCATGAACTTATATTGTCATGTGTTTGATTTGCAGCATCTTGTGAGAGGGGATATGACATCAGGAAGTGAAAGGGGACAAAGGAAAAAGAAATACATGTTCTTAGGCAGGCCATGGGCAAACAGACAAAAGTGTGTGTGTGTTCTTGTGTGTGCATAGCATGAAACTGTATAGGGTTACCCCCAAATCATACACTCCGCTCAATCCCCACCCACACCATGGATGGCCAGGAGGGGAGAGGGATCTCACAGGGCCATTCTGTTTCCCATGGATTTTCACTAGTCATGGGAAGCATGTGACAGTATTTCCATTTTCCTATTGAAGGGGCAGTTTGTCTCTTTCCTTCTGTCTCCTTGAAGGGGCCAGAGAATCAGCAAGGGGGAGAGATCTTTCTGTAGAAGAAAGTGGACTCTCAGCTTGAATAATTCTCCCATGTGGTATTGGTTTTGCATCATCTACAGTAGTGTTTCCCAAACTTGGGACACTGTTTGGGTAGGGAAAGCCCCTGGTGGGCCGGGCCGCTTTGTTTACCTGCCGTGTCTGCAGGTCCTGCCGATCGCGGCTCCCACTGGCCGCGGTTCGCTGCTCCAGGCCAATGGGAGCTGCTGGAAGCGGCACAGGCCAAGGGACATACTGGCCGCCACTTCCAGCAGCCCCCGTTGCCTGGAATGGCGAACCGCAGCCAGTGGGAGCCGCAATCAGCCGGACCTGCGGATGCGGCAAGTAAACAAACCGGCCTGGCCTGCCAGGAGCTTTGCCTACACAAGCTGTGTCCCAAGTTTGGGAAACACTGCTCTAGGGGGCATTCAGTAAACTGGGAGGCTTGATTAACTAGAGTTCAAAATCAGGGATGTGGTATAATAATCAAAAGGGGCTATGAGAGTCCCTTGGATCTATGTAACCATTTCATACTCACCACTATGGTGAGTGCCTTACATGGGGCCAACAGGAACCTTTAGAGGTTGTCTTGATTTACTTGCCCCTCTTCCTGTAGGGAGGAGAGTGTGCACATCTTTTAAAATTATTATGTAAATTTTAATGGTGTAATGAGAAAGCAAGGGCAGAGGTGAGTCATAAAGTTTTAACTGAAGGTAGCGAGATTCATAGTCATATGAAAAAGTACATATATTTTATGGCTTATCTGGTAAAGAAACCATGAGGAGTGAATGTATTAAGCAAATGTATATGCCTGTAACCGGATACCTGACAGCTCCTAGACACAGTACATTCACTTGACTGGAACTCTGATTACTATCTGTTTGCTGATTCCCCCTAGCTCTCTCTCCTCCAGCAGAAATAGTTATATCCCAAGCAGAAACAATATTCCATCCTCTCAAACTGGGCTGGAAAGGGGAGAAGGGCATAAAACATCAGAACAATTAAAATGGTTTATTTTTAATAGTGTCTGGAAGTGGTCAGGACTTTTTTTTTAGTACAAATAAACAAAGGTCACAAGCAATTATGAGAAAAGCATATGTAGTCTACAAAGCAGTACTGAAAATATAAATAAAGAAAACAGATACTGAAGAATGTTGTGCGGATGGTCCAGTGCAAGAAATTCATGAGAACTTCCTTCAGTATCTTTCCTTAGGCTTGATAAGCAATAGTGGAGTGTACTGGCAGAGGGCATTGGCTGGAAATCAGGAGGCCTGGATTCTAGTCCTCTGCTTCCCCCTCCCTCCCCCCGCTCCTTTTGTCTGCTCATGATGTGTGTTGAAATACACGTCCAACTATCTGAACTATTTATCTGCTTTTAGCAATGTTGCCTCAGAAAGTCATCTGCAAGAGGCCCCCATTTCATACTTTTATATTGGGCTTCTTAAAGAGTTATTACACATTCCCAAAAATCCATATCAGTCTAGTAAAAATCATTTCCTGTCTCAGTTAACACCTTATGCATACCAATTGCTATCATTGTGGAGGGTGATTCATTTTATTCCAATTCCAAATGCACTCTCACATGTTAAGAGAGCACAATTGCAAAAGGGGTGGGAAAATGGTACATTTAGAGTGAAATGAATAAGGAACAATAGCTTTTTAGCAATTATCAATAGCTGAATGATGTCATTTAAAACTGATCCTAAGCTTCATGCATTATTGTAGTATTAGCACACTGATAAGCAGTTTTATAATACATTGTGCAGCATAGTTATAAATCAGCAATTACAATTGTTTCAATAATCCCTATACAACTGCAGTTTGGCTCTCCTGAACATTATTTTTACTCATGCAGTGTATTTCTAGATTCATTTTAAATGCAATTCTTTAATTTGGTTCTAATCATCTTCCTCACAACGTTGGTAAGCTTCATTTTCACATTAGACTGCTATTCGTTCTCTTTTAACTCACCACAGTCTTTACAGTCAAGTTTACTTGAACATTATGGAGTTGTTGAAAAACTTTATAAGTAGTCACCTTTGTTGCCTCTGTCTGGCTTGTCCTCATCTGTCCCTCCATGAACGCAAGTCGATGCCACACCATTCTATTTTGTTGCGAGCACATTCTTTCCATTTCTGGCCAAAGAATTTTGACATAGGATGAGCCCAGAGGCTTTTTGGCCTGCCTAGAGGTCGCTTGTGGTCTCTGGGGATCCAGTCACTGATGTGGGTTGTCCACCTATTGTCTTGCCTGCAGACTACACAACCCATCCATCTTCGTTTTGCATCGTACATTGCCAGCACTACATCGGTCACTTCTGTATGCCTTCTGATCTTCTCATTTGGTATATGATCACAGAACGATATCTTACACATTTGCCTTTCTATTGCTCTATGGGTGACAGCAAATTTTTCTTCCTCCGCTTTCGTCGTTGACCAGCTTTCTGCTCCGTATATCATTCCTGGTAGTACAGTGGAGTTAAACAGTTCTTTCCTTTTCAGTTTATCATCCATTAGAGACATCTTTATTTTGTTGAAACTTGCCCACCCTGCCTTTTGCCTCCTACTGCATTCCCTTCGAATGAGTCGCCTCTGCTCAGCTGCTGACCCAGGTAAATATATTTGTTGACCTCCTCGATTTCTTTCCCATTTACAGTGATGATTCCTTCTACACAATGCTCATTCTGCATCCACTTTGTCTTCGATGTCTTCCCTTCCTACCCAATATCATGTGAAAGTGTTTGCAGTTGCTGTAATTTGTTCTCCAGTTCTGCTGTGTCCTTTGCCAGTATTACACAGTTGTCAGTGAAGAAAAGATGCATTAACTGTTCTCCATCAATTCTGATTCCTTCTTCCCAGTTCAATTTCTTGAACAGTGACTCCAGTACTGCTGTAAACAGCTTCAGTGAGATTGTGTTGCCTTGTCTGACTCCTCTGCATATAGCAATAATGCAGTGGACTGAATAATGTTATCAAGGAATTGCAGTTAATTTCTTTCAGCAGGTCGATGTACCTTGGGTTGATTCCAATTTCATTGAGCGCATTGAGTACAGCGTTAATCTCTACTGAGTGAAATGCTTTTCTGTAGTCGACAAATGCAATACACAATGGTATTTTGTATTTCTTGCATTTTTTGATGAGCTGCCGAACTGAGTGGATGTGATCAATTGTCAAATACCCTGAGCAGAAACCAGCTTGTTCTCTGCTTTCATGCATTTCAAAATCCTTCTTAATCCAATTGAGTCTGATGCAAGTGAAGACTTTATATGCTTGTGAGAGGAGTTGCTCAGTTCTTCTGGATCGCCTTTCTTCATCATTAGTATTGTTTTTGATTTCTTCCATGCATCTGGAACATGCTTGCTATTGATGTAAATGATGAACCATTGCGCCAACACTTTGAAGAGAGTATCTTGCCCTGCTTTGAGATATTCTGGTCAAACATTGTCCACTCCCAGACTCTTCCCTCTCTTTATGTTATGAAATGTGTATTCAATTTCTTCCCACATAACGTCTGTAACCTGCCTTCTTCTGTAACCTGCTGCCTTGACGGTGTACGCTGGACATAGACTTTCAAAGAGTAGAGGTCATTCCAGAATTTTGTACATATTTCATTCATCTTGGTCCTTTCCAATGTCCTTTCACCATTTTCATCTTTCAGTGCTGCCAGGATAATCTGTTTCAGTCTAAAATCCCTTTCTAACTTCCTCAGACTCTCATTCTTTTCAGCTGCCTCTCTCAATGTCTTCTTTCTAAACTCTTCATAGTCTTCTTCGATCTTCACACAAATTTTCTTTGCACAGTGTTCTGTATTCTTTACCCATTTTTCTTCTAATATCATGTGCACCCTCCTCGGCATCGAATTATCATAAGTAGTAGGACATCTTTATTTCCAGCCTAATTATGTTGGAATGGAGCAGGCTGGTGCTTTTTAACTCATGAGGTAAAATCAAGTAGCTTGGGGGAAACTTAGAAAATGTTTCTCTGAAATTAATCGTATGCAATTCAGCTAACTGTGGATATAAGAAAATACAGGCTAAATCTTATCTATGACATCTAGTTTTTATACCACAAAACTTGGCTATAGGTAGAGGGCTAGGGATCCTTTAGAAGAGCTGATATTTATATAATGAGATCATCACTATACTAATAGCGGACATTAAGGTTTTCTGAAATCTCTGATTTTACTTGAAGTAACTGGTATTGTAAGTACTTATGTGTTTCTTTGCTAATAGGCCTATTGTTCTGTATGTGTATATGTAAAATAATGCTTTGCTAAAAAAAAATTAACAGATCCCTAAGGCTGAAGTTTTTCCTTTGTAAGGGCAAGCAGGAAAATCTAAAATAGAGCCAGACAATACAGAAAGAGTGGTGTGTGGTTGAAATATGTCATGGAGGAGGTCGGCTAAGGGTCTTGGTCTTTTGAAGGAGACCATTAAGAAAGCATTTGACTAGTTCCAGCATGTGGAGGAGGAAGGAGATAATGAGCAAGTAGGACTGCAAGAGGCAGGGAGAGATAGCTGAGTGGTTTGAACATCAGCCTGTTAAACCCCAGGTTGTGAGTTCAATTCTAAGGAGGCCATTTGGGGATTTAGTTGGGGATTGGTTCTGCTTTGAGCAGGGGGTTGGACTAGATGACCTTCTGAGATCCCTTCCAACCCTGATATTCTATGATATTAGAACACAGGAGAGGAGATGTCTGAGATGAGGCACAAGAAGGTTACTTATGAAATGCCTTAAAACTGAGGAGGAGAATCTTGCATGAAAGAAAAATCTTTTTGAAAAGGCTTGAAAGAGAAAAGGTATAGCCAGAACTGTGGGAAAGAAAATTTGATGGCAATGGTTTTGAGTGGACAGGAGTGGGGAAAGATAGGAAAATGTTAGGGGGGTCCCAAGAAGAGCATTCCAGTTGTCACGTTGAAAGGTAACTAGCTTGTGTCTTGGCAGTGGGGTTTAGAGCAAAGGATACATTTAAAAATATAATAAAAGGAAGAAGTGGCAGTAAGAGCCTGGATAGGAGGTGAGGTTACTGTAATTGGTAGGACTGTTGCATGGCTGTTCACATTGTTATAAATAAATATGTCAGCACATACAAGCGAAATTTCTATTTCATGAAATTTCTCGTTTGGGTGCAAAATGTGATTCTGGTTAAATCCTTGATTAAATAAAACTTTAGCCTCAGTGCAATAGTCTATAACTTTTAAAATTATGTTTGTTCATTTCTAAATCTTTTTGTGTCTCCCATACAGTCATGCTAATTTTTGACCAGCAAACATAGAATAAAACAAATTAATTATTTGAATCACCAATAATGTACTGAACACTCTTTATAATGCCATCCTTAGCATTTAAAATGGAATCCAATATAATTGGGTGGTAAGGTAGTGTCATCTTTTATTAGAGAAGAATGTTAGAACATAGGCTGCTTAACACTTGGACATATTCGAATTTCCATTGTACAAGGATATCCCTCTTTTCAACTTTCTCTTCCAAAGTATAAAATATTCTCTTTCCATACACAGCAATTTTTAGTTAAAAGCAAAGAAAAAATAACATGCAGCAAAGTACAGCTTGAGTTAGTAATGTCATTGTGTCTCACTGAATGCATTATCACAGTAACCTAGAAATTCACTAAATATTCTTGACACAATCTCCTGGTACTCATTTGACTAAAACAGGAAGTAATAGAACACAAACTATTCTTATGTAGCAATGTTAATACACGATCACAAGTACAATCATTCCAAAAACCCTAAATTCTATTATTGATTACTATAAAAATGTGTTTAGCCAGATTCTTGTCTAAAATTCAGTTTATTGCTGCACAAAATTCATGTGATTTACATTTTTCCCTCACATAAATTTGCTTTGTCATTTTTGTAGCATTTTCTTGCCCTCTTCCATGTATCCAGATTGTCCTCCTGACATTTTGCCAATTTTCTGCACATCCTCCCCCTTTGTTGCCCCTAACAGGATAGAGCAGGAAGTGGAGACAGGGAAATCTTCACAAGTCAGGACAGTAAGGACAAGAATAATCCGCCCCAGTAGTTCTCTGTGGTGGTGGTGGTGAGGGAGAAGAGGAGGTAGAAAGCGGTGCAGCATTGTTTTCGGGAGGGAGAGTAGGTTCCTAAACAATACAGGAGCACAGCTCTACCACTGAAGTGTTAAGTACTCTCTATGACATGTACCTTGTCTTGCTGTGCAGCTACAGTACTAAGCCATGCAGGAGCCTTGTCTGTCTACGGGTTTGTCCACACTATACGTTATGTCATTAATTTATGTCAGTCAGGGTGTGAATAATCCAACCCCCAGAGCAACGTCAGTTACACCCACCTAAGCGCCAGTGTGGACAGTGCTATGTCGGCGGGAGCTCTCCCACCAACATAGCTACCGCCTCTCATAGAGGTGGTTTTATTATGCCACTGGGAGAGCTCTCCTATTGGCATAGAGCGTCTTCACCAGATGTGCTACAGCGGCACAACTGCATCGGCACAACTGCGCCATAGTAGAGATTCTAATACAGACTGTGTAGGAACTACACAGCATAGGAAAGTACCTGCCATATGGGGCATTGAAGTGGAAAAAGAATGTACCTTCATCTCATTGATCTTAGAAACTGTGTCGGACATGGAAGGTGGTTATAATGAAATCTCCTAATTCAGTGAACTTCTTCTCCTATGTGGTTTACGATTCCTAGGTGGCAGTGGTCTCACTTTGCCAAGCTTCTAACGTCTCTCATTTTTCTTACAAGTGCTTCAGCTTCTTTTGTCCTTCATGATGCTATATGACCCCAGTCCCTCCTATTCCCCAGTAAGTGCATAGTCCAAGGAGTCTGCTCTCCTGGGCAGCTTCTAGGACATGCAGGAGAATTGTTCCTCTGTTACAAATAAATAATATACAAGTAAGAGAGAAATTTTTTTAAAAAAAGCTGTTTACTTTGAATGTTGAAAGTTATGGAATGAATTACTTTGTAATAAAATATGAAGAAATGTTATTCCAGGTTTTTGTGGTGCATACTGCAAGGGATCTTATCGATAGATGAGGTTAATTTAGCAAGTAAAAATCAGTGTTAAGATTTTATTGATATCTATATTTGACTTTTTGCAATAACTCTAATGGCTTCATGGAAAAGCTCAGTTCATTCTTGAGAAACAAATCCTGATCCTGTTTTTTCTCCAAATATTTCTGAATTTGTATTTATCCCTGTGATAGTGTATAATTGCCTAGCTACAAACACAATTTCAAATGTAATCAATATATTGGTCTCTATTCTGCTACAGAACAAATAAAATAGCATTTTTTCCTAGAAGAACTCTAACCTCAGCAGCACATTTACTGAACTTTATTGAAACACTTGACCACAATTTTTGTGATAAATCACTTTTTAAAGACAGAAAAGCATATTGTGCTTTCAGACATGTATCTGTGCTTAAAAGACATAAAAGGCAATAAGAAGTTCTTTAAATACTTTAAGAGCAAGTTTTTCTGCTTAAGAGTGAAAGAGAGATAATAATTGACAACATCAAGAAGGCTGAAGTGTTTAATGCCTATTTTGCTTCAGTCTTCACTAAAAAGATTAATGGTGACCGGATGCTCAACACAATTAATATTAACAAGGGGGAAAGAACACAAGCCAAAATAGGGAAAGAACAGGTTACAGAATATTTAGATAAGTGGATGTATTAAAGTCAGCAGGGCCTGATGAAGCAATTATCTTTGAGAATTCATGCAGGATGTATGAAGTCCCAGAGGACTGGAGAAGGACAAACACAGTACCGATCTTTAAATAGGAGAACTGCAAACCAGTCAGCTTAACTTCAATACTTGGAAAGATACTGGAATCAATTATTAAACAATCAATTTGTAAGCACCCAGAGGGTAATATAGTGATAAGGACTAGCCATCATGGATTTGTCAAGAACAAATTATGCCAAACCAATCTCATTTCCTTCTCTGACAGCTTTCCTGGCCTGGAGGATTGTGGGTGGGGGGAAGGTGGAAGCAGTAGACATGATATATCTTTATATCAGTAGGGCTTTTGACAAAGTCCTACATGACATTCTTATAAGCAAGCTAGGGAAATGTGGTCTAAGTAAGATGACTTTAAGGTGGGTGCACAATTGCTTGAAAGACTCAAAGAGCAGTTAACAATGGTTTGTTAGTGAAAACTAATAGGATCCCGCAGGGGTCTGTCCTGAGTTCAATATTATTCAATATTTTCATTAAAGACTTGGCTAAGAGAGTGGAGAGTATGCTGATAAAATTTGCAGAAAACACCAAGCTTGAAGGATTGCAAACACTCTGGAGGACAGGATTAAAATTCAATATGACCTTGACAAATTGGAGAATTGGTCTGAATTTAACAAGGTGAAATTCAATAAACATAATGCAAAGTATTTTACTTAGGAAGGAAAAATCAAATGCAAAACAACAAAATTGGCAGTAACTGGCTATGTGGTGGCACTGCTGAGAAGGGTCTGGTGGTTTTAGTGGATCACAGATTGAATACCAGTCAACCATATGATGCAACTGTAAAAAGAGCTAATAGTCTGCGGTGTATTAATAGTAGTGTCATATGCAGTCTACTCAGCACAGATGAGGCCTCAGCTAGAATACGGTGCTCAATTCTGAGCGCTTCGCTTTAGAAAAGACGTGAACAAACTGGAGAGTCTAGAGTAGAGCAACAAAAATGAAAAAGGTTAGAAAACTTGACCTATGAGGAAAGGTTAAAAAAACTGGGCACATTTAGCTGTGAGAAAAGAAGACTGATAGGGGACCTGAGAGCAGTTTTCAAATTTGTAAAGGGCTGTTATAAAGAGGATGGCGATCAATTGTTCTCTGTGTCCACTGAAGGTAGGACAAGAAGTAATCAGCTTCATCTACCGCAAGGGAGATTTATTTTAGATATTAGGAAAATCTTTCTAACTACACAGATAGTTAAGTACTAGAATAGGTTACAAAGGGAGGTTGTGGAATCCCTGCCAGCAGAGGTTTTTAAGAACAAGCTAGACAAACACATGTAAGGGATGGCCTACATACACTTGATTTTGCCTCAGCACAGGAGACTTTATTATATGACCTCTTGATCCCTTCCAGACCTACATTTCTATGATTCTATCACTCTTACTGTGTGCAACGCTCTATACTAGGTGTTTATGGACAGGGTCCATCACATCCCTCATTTGTGACATGAAGTCATTATATATTAAGCTAAAAATCATGTGTGTGTTGGTATGTGTGAGTTTTGTTTGTTTTATTTGGGATTTTTTGCCACATCAAACACTTTATTGTAGGATCATGTTCATTCTACGTTTTCCCTGTCACTTTTCCTGAAATCTTTTCAGCATTCAAGTATTTTCAGCCCATTCAAAATCTGTTCTGGATTATTCCTCCTTCCCACCCTCCCCGATACTTACCCATCATTTTTTCTAAATTTACTCTCATTTAGTTATTTTCTGCCCATTTCCTTTGTTATGGCTTGTAGACATATGACTGTGTGGTATGATTGTGTCTGAACTCACAAGCTATAGTAAACAGCATCAAATCTGGTTGGTACCAGGGTGGGAAACAGTAATGAAATACCTAGGTGCTGCAGACAGTGATGTAGGTAACTGACTGCTTCACTCTGATTGGCATAGAACCAGTGCCCTAGCAGTTAGAGGGTTGCTGGAGGGACAAGAGGTAGAACAAACTTTTAGCTATTAAAGTTTCCATGGCTCTTTTCCAGGAGTAACATACTCCTTGGAAATCCTGTCAAAATTCTAATTCAGATCATTACATTGTGCCTCTCTAAATTTCATATCTATTGTGTGAAACATTCTTCACTTCTTGTTACTTAACTCATAGACTCGTAGGTCAGAAGGGACCAAGATGATCATCTAGTCTGACCTCCTGCACAAAGCAGGCCACAGAACCCTGCCCATCTACTTCTGTAACAACCCCTAACCTATGTCCGAGTTACTGAAGTCTTCAAATTGTGGTTTGAAGACCTCAAGCTGCAGAGAGTCCACTAGCAAGTGATCCATGCCCCATGCTGCAGAGGAAGGCGAAAAACCTCCAGGGCCTCTACCAATTTGCCCTGGAGGAAAATTCCTTCCCGACCCCAAATATGGCGATCAGCTAAACCCTGAGCATGTGGGCAAGACTCACCAGCCAATGCTCAGGAAAGAACTCTCTGCAGTAACTCAGATCCCATCCCATTCAACATCCCATCACAGACCATTGAGCAGACTTATCTGCTGATAATCCAAGATCAGTTGCCAAAATTAAAACTATCCTATCATACCATCCCTTCCATAAACTTATCAAGCTTAGTCTTAAAGCCAGATATGTCTTTTGCCCCCACTACTAACTCTTGTGCAGTGTCCCAAGTTACACATGTTAAACAGGTATGTGTGTCTGTGATTTTTGGTGAACTAATCCAAGTATAATGTAACCTTGCAAGTCAGAGAAATGCCTATTTTGCTACCTTCTGATTCATTTTTTAAATTGTTTCTGCCCTCATTCATGTTAGCAGCATTTCAGTATTTAGGATTATCCATAACTTTACATGATATTTATAAATGTCCTTTTTTAACTCCTACTTTCTGCCACAGAATAAGACTTGTATGTTTCAGGATTACTTCAGTGCACATAAAAACAAAAAAAATCTGGTTAGCAAAAAGAATAAATAGAAAACATTCATGTTTATTTGTTTGTCTATTGTCTACACCCATACTGGCCTGGCCCGTTTGTCACATGAAAGTCTACCCTATTATGCAGGTAATTATTTTGTCCAATATCTAACGCACATATTTAGACTGGAAAGAAATTATATTAAACCAGACAGTTTTAGGCTCCCATGTCTCACATAAGTCTCCATAGCTTAAGTATTCAGGGAAAGCTAACAGAGTTTGCTTCTGTGCTCCAGGAAATTAATCTGAATTGGGCTGGGCCCACATTGTTCTAACCCTCTGAATGCTTCTCAAATTGTGCTAGAAGTTCATGCTGCTGTACAGGAGGCACCAACTTCATTTTAACAACACCATCAAGCATTTCCTACAGACGACACATGCAAAATCCTGGCAGCTGATCAAATTAAGTGGGAAAACTATAGCCAGGAAGATAAACCTAGGTATGCTTTCTTTGAGTGCATGTGCGGTAACCTTGTGTTCTGTTTGTCTAGACTGTAAGCTCTCTGGAGCAGGAAAATTTTATCTGTGCTTGTAAAACATCATATACATCACACTTTATATAAATGTTTAATGGCGACAGACAATGTGGATTTGTGTCTTGTTTTTGCTGCTTTATGATCTATGAGAATGGCCTGACAGGTTGGTTGGTTGGTTTGGCGGTTCGAGAGCAACTTACCTGTTATTTTCTACCTTAAATATTAGGAATGTCAAGTCTGTTCTTACTGCAGGACTTTGCAGACAGCTGGAATGTACTCTGTGAACGCTCTTGTTCCTTAACTGAAGATCTTTCCATCCAATACTTTGTAGGACCTGTGAGTTAGATTAGCGATCAAAAACAAGCAAAGCAGAGTTTTAACACACTAACAAAATCACTTCCCTTTCAATCAGGTTTATACATACAGTTTTACTTTTGTAGTTGTCCCAAAAGATGTAAAAAAAAAAAAATGAGGGTGGATGGTGGACCTGAATTTCTAACATGTATGAATTTAAATAATTTTAAGGCATTTTTTACCTTAAAAAAGAAAAAAAGGGGGGGCACAATCATTAGAATGCTGAGAGCCTCATGTAACATACACATCCCATTTTATTCTCTAAGTAAGATTTACAACACTTTGCTTTTTAAAAGAAGTGCAACATTAATGACTCCTTTAAAGCAAAAACTCTATGAAAGATATTTCTCTAGGGATAAAGTTACCTTGATCATGATATTTCACAATAGCAGTAACTTTTCTATTATGGATTATTTTTTAATATATTAATGCCAAGAACCCCAGATTAGGAATTAAGGCTACATTGTTCTAGTAGCTGTAAACACACAAAAAACAGCCCTTGCCTTTAGGGAATATTACTATACCAAATGCTATAAAGTTACAATGTGTAACCCAGCTCCTGCAAGGAGTTCCAGGCCATAGACCCATTGATTTAAATAAGGCTCTTTGTGAGCACCAAAGTCTGTCAGAATACAGTTCATTGCAGGATTGGGGTTTCTTTACAAACTGTCTTTTCATTCACTCTTAGCTAGAGCTAGATGAATTGTTGGTTGTAATTTATGCTGAGAAGTTAGCCTTCTTTTCTGTTCCTGAATTGTCTGCAAAGAGATCATGACTGCTCATATTATAAACAATTTTCAGCCTAGGTTAAAAATACATTACATATATATATGGGGAATGAGAGAATGAACCACACTCAAGAGACCTCTGCATGGAGCCCCATTGAGGTCAACGGGACTGTGGGCAGGTCTGCCCATACAGCGGTCAGGGCAGGATTGGGATCTTTGTTTCTTGATTTAAATTAATCTTTGCTAGCAACCTAACCTTGGCGGTCTGTGAGCAAACAAACGTACATGAGTGTTCACAAAAAGGGAATGAAAGAGCACGTGAGGCTGGCTAAACTAACAGGAGTAGATTTGGAACAACACTTGAATAAACCCCAGCCCAGTTTGTTCAGCTCTGTATGGCTTTCTGGAGTACATGTATGTTGAAAGTAAACATTATATCTTGCAGAGTCTCTTGTTGTTTGAGCTTCTGTGTATTTTTGCTATGCTGCCTTAATGCAGCAACACCAGTAAACTTTTCTGTGGCAGCGCTTGTAGTAGCCGGTAACACTGATGAAGCGAAGCTGAACTTAATTTAAAATTAACTATTCTCTCCATTTCACAGATAAAAAACTTGGCACGAAGAGATGAAGCCAATTGCCTAAAGTCGCAAGGGAAATTAGTGGCAGGGCTGGGAAATGAAGCCAGATCTCCAACGTCCTAATCCAACTCCCTAAACACAAACTCATGGTCAAGATACTCCCAATGGCATCTCCCCACTCAGTTCCGGTCTCCAGACCCACATCTGTGAGGGGGAGGAGGAGGCTGGCTGCAAATTGGGTTCCCACGGTGCCCCTCAGCCTCACGTTGTCACTGCCCCGGAGGGGCTCGCCCTGTGCAGCACCAGCCCACGCTCAGCGCCGGCCCTACCCCTTGGGAGTGGGCGGCAGAGGGCAGCCAGGTCAGCCAGGCGCGGTCCGAGCGAGCTGCAAGCCCACCTCACCCGCTCAGCTCGGGGCTGCTGGCTGAGCCTGGCTGTGGGCGGGTCGCACTGACAGGCCGCGGCGGGAGGGGGGAGGCACTCTCCCCTCCCCGGGGGAGTTTCATTCCGGTGAGCCGAGGGCGGCGCCCAGGCTCCTGCTGGGAGTGACCAGCCGCGGGTCCGCCTGGTGTGGCTGCCGCGAGGAGGCGGGGACCCCCTCCCCGCCGCGGGACCCGGCTACCGGCAGTGGGTCAGTGCAGGAGGCGGGGCGGGCTGTGCGCGGAGCTTGCCATGAGCAGCGCAGAGCCGCGGCGACCGCTTCTCCACCATGCACGGGCTCTGCCGCTGCCTTTGCTTGGCGGCCGCGCTGGCGGGGCTGTCCTGGGCCAGCAGGAACTGCCCGGACCTGATCATTGACAGCTGCCTCTGCACCGCGCAGCGCTCCAAGGGGCCCGGCCGCCAAACCGTCCGTATCAAAGTTGTCTGCAGCGGGGGGGAATTGGTCGAAACTTTGCAGCCTTCTCTACTGCCGAGCCGCACGGTGTCTCTGTAAGTACAGCCCGGCTGGGCTGCGGGTGCACGTGTGGAACCTGACTCGGATAAACAGCCGGTGTGGGGGTGTGTGAATGGAGCCGGCCAGGCGAGCGTGTGAAAGGAAACTCAGCTGTCAAGGGTCTGGCTTTGCTGCCGGCGGGAGGTGGTCGGATAGGGCTGGAGGTAGGATCAGAGATGCCAGCCTCTGGCTAATGCAGGAGGCAGGCAGCAGGGCGTGCTTGGGAGAGAGCCCACGTTGGAGGACACTTTGGGCGCTTGGAAGTTGAGGTGTGGGAGTTTAATGACTAAATACCTCGCTGAGCTGCTCACCGACTCCAGGCGGGGATGCATCTCCTCTTCCAAAGAGCGCATACATCCCGATGCAAACTATAGGCAGTAATCTAATAACTGGGGTTTCCAGGCAGCTGTCACAGTTTCTAAGGGGACGGGGGAGCTTGGACTCTAAAGAGCGTGTTATTTCTGTTCTGGGAAAGAAATGACAGTAATGGACCAAAGAAGCCCACCTAGGAAAAAACGTTATAAACTAACAGTTTGTGCAGTATCGGTCTCAAACCTTCTCCTGTCTGTAAAAGTTGGAAAGAAAGCTACTTCTCCGTGCCAAAAGAGGAAATGGTTCATTGTGCATAACAAAACATATGGAATATGAAATATACATCAAACATCTTAATCACAGTCAAAAAGGGAGTAGAAACTGAGATTAAAGTGGGTGTACGCAATGTAGTTGTAGCCCTGTCGGGCCCAGGATATTAGAGAGACCAGGTGAGTGAGGAAACCTGAAGAAGAGCTGTATAGCTGGAAAACTTGTTTTTTCTCAACTATAGAAGTTGGTCCTATGCAAGATATTACTCCCCCACCTTGTTTCTCTAATCAACCTGGGTGGGGGAGTAATATCTTTGACTCTGGCCCTACTTTTAAACAATATTTGAGTTTGTTTTCACTTCTAGCTTAGAAACTCTTGTTGGTATTTTGTTTGTTTTTTTGGGAAGCAGAATTTACTACAATGTAAATTGCATACTACCATGTAGGGTGGTTTTGAAAATGTTAGTGGTACCAAAACTGATTAGACCAGCCAATGGACCTTTAAACTTGAAACAGAATAATTTCCAACCCCCAGGATGATAAAACATGCCATCTGTACTGCTGAGCTGTATTTTAAGGGTTATTTAACAAATTACCTGAAATTGATGTTTTCTTCTCTAATTAAAGTTTGGAAGCTGAGATGTCTATATGTTTGTCTGCATACCTTTTTGGTTATTTAAGTAATCCAGTAGTGGTGAAATGACTCTTAATTTGTGCATTGTTTACTTGCATGTGTCTTGGAAATGGACAACAAATATGGTGTTGCCTGCTGCACACACACAAACTTGAATATATGATATTCATTCTAAGTAAACATAACTAATGCTATTTTGTACCTCTGTCACTGAGAGGTTACAGTAATGTTCCTGTAACGGACCCAGCATTAACATTGTTGACATTTTTCCCTTTCAGGTGATGCATATATCCAACGGATCCTATGCAATTGAATTTAGTTCATTTGACAACTCATTCTGTGAACATCTCCACTGTTCACAGCACTTTCTTTAAGTCAACACTTTTAGGAGACAAGTGGTAAAGATAGTAATTTATGACATCTGGGGAATTTGTGTTTGTAAATGTGCACATGTGCTGAGTGTGATCCAGGTCAGGTGTTGCATAAAACTGATTATGCTGATCTTTCATCTGGGAAGCTTGTGCTTAATATATAGATGTGATAACTACACTTTTTTCAAAGAATTGAACTGAGGTAGAATAACTTTATTAAATCAACATACATTTGTAACTACCATATAAATGCAATGTTACTTACATGGCTTATAATTTTCTTTAAGAATGTAAAGCATTCTAACTTTCCAAAAAGATTTTGTGCAGACTTAACTACTTTTTTCCATTGCTTAAGAAATTTCTAGAAACTCACTAATTGTGCATGTCTACAAGGTGTTTCTTTGTGCTTTATTTTTAAATATTTATTTGCAAAAAGTTCTCCAGACTTTTTGGAGACACTTCTTTTATAGTCATTTATACTTTTAAACTGTACCAGAAAGTGAATTCAGCATGCTTAATGTAGGATTAACAGTGACAGTGTTTCAAATAGGAGTGTACTATTGAAAGATGGTAGTGCAGAAAAGAATATATACTGGCAGATCCTCAGCTGATGCAAGTTGTCATAACTCCAAAATGACAATTTGTACCAGCTGAGGATCTGCCCACTAATATCTAAGATTTAAGGCACTAGTCTCAAGGTAGATAATACCATACAGTTCAGAGGACACCCAAACACACTTATTCAAGTATCAGAAATACACCGTGCTACACTTTTGAAAGTGATATATGAAAGTCACTTAATCTTAATAGGTAAGTTATTTATAGCTAACTGACCAAAACTGTGAGAGACATGGTGGGTGAGGTAATACCTGTTATTGAGCCAACTTCTCCTGACTTCAAAACTGAATGTGTGTTTCAGAAATTTTCAATTTCTTATGCTCAAAATTGCTCTATTTAAGTGACTGCAATGTTTTATGCCTGCTAAATGCCTCCTTTTTAAATTACATGTCATTTAAAGAGATTATATTTTTTCCAAGACTTAAATCTATAGTTAGAAGCTAATGCTTGAAGGTAAAACAAGACTTAAAACTTGAGGTGTAAAAAGATCTAGTAAAAACACGCTGCCTATATCCACTCAGTTTTATTGGCCTACAGAGAAAGCTGTAACATATGGAATACAAAGTCTTGGATTGCTTTAACAGTTAGGAAATATAGATGTGAATAAAGGTCATGTGTGTTTCAGATGCAATAACATTTAATAAAATAAGTGTATGAAATTTTATAATTTTGCTATGATTTTAATAATTCATTCAATAATAGTTGCTTTTTTCTTTTTGGTGCTATTTTATTGGCAGGGCAGATCTAAGACAAATTGTTACAATATTCCAATAGCCCTAGTGGGCAGTTACGAAAAATTACCACCATTAAGAAGTAATAAATATCTCTTAAATCAATAAAGGATATAGTATGCACTATAACTTCATCTTAAGTACATATGTACATAATGCTATATGATGCAGTTTATCAGCTAATTTAACACAATATATGTGTTTTGTGAGGGAAGAGAGTTTGTTTTAAAGTCTTTTAAATTGATTAACTATTGGAGTTGGTTGTGATGGGCAGACTTGGCAGGATTTGACATAAATTTTACTAAATATTTTGCTAATTTAGGGTCTGATCTGACATTAGTAGAAAGACTCCCGTTGACTTCAGTGGGCTTTGGGTGGTGTATTAACCTATTATCTTCAGTTTGAGTGGAGGGAGAGATTGTCACTATCTGGGCTCATAGAGTTTTCAAAAACTTTACATTTCAGTAATATTTGCACTATGAAATGTCAGATGGTCCCAACAAATTAAGGGAATTTTACTAGAAGTAAAATTAAGAAAATGAGCTGGTCTGTCAGCTATACCATCCTAATTTTTTAAAAAAGAAATTTGTTAAAATTTTCTGGATGTGCTGTTTATCTGTATTCAATATTTATCTCACTGCCTTTGAAATAGGAACTGTAAATGGATAAAACAGCTGTCTAATTTTACTATAGCTTCTGAAAGTAAGTGTGTATCTTCTATTGAAATGAGTTTGTTCTGATCTACAGTGATACTCCTCAGTGACTTGCAACAGAGAGTTATGTGCCTTTTGTAGCAGAGGGATTACTTTTCTTCTTTCTACAGCAGTATACCGTTGTCACAAAGCGGCATTAAATTACGGCATCTGCTATTTCCACACTGATACATCTACTGATGTGCAGACCCAATGAGTAGAAGTAACATAATGTAGCGTTTTTCATTTTGCTTTTGGCATATTTCATTAATTTGGGTTTAAAGTGGATCTTAATGGGATTTTTATGTCATGTGTTCACTTTTCTTGGTGGTAGTTTATATTTTCTTAAATTGTGTATTTGGCTTGCATACTTTATTCTTATTATTTTTTGCTGTATCGGCCTTTAAAGTGTACTTATGGAGAAGGAGATTGATCTTGAAAAATAAAATGAGAATTGAACACCATAGTCTGGTGTTCTTCAGCCTTCCTCAGTGCCCACATTTCACTTCTGTACAACAGAGTTGGTATAACCATGTTCGTGGGTGGGTATTTGTTTTTAAAGAGAGAGAGACTTTATTCATTGCCGTGAAAGGTACTAAAGACAAATATCTGGCTGGATTATAAAAGGGACAAAATATTGTTCAAGACAGTTGTAGTTATGTAAACTAATGATGTGGGTAATCCAATCTCATGTTTCTTGAGAGGGGTCAGCAAAAGTCTGATCCTACTCCAAATCTGTGCAGATCAGTCTGCAGTTGGTTAAGGTATTGTCCACTTTCTGAGACAAGACACTAAATGAAAAGGACCAATGATCTTTTTTTTTTTTTTTTTTTTATTGTTGTTACTGTTGTATCTAAACTTAACTTAAAGTTTAGGCAGATCTGTCTTTTGATTTCCCCTCAGCTTTGAATATGAGTGAGTTTCTATATTTTTTTTTTCTATGATCAAACAAGATCATCCTATGACCCTGTCCATCTAAGTCTTAGAAGCATTTGCCTGCCATATAACTTGTTTTGGCTGTCTACTCCATAGTACTCTTTTTTTCCTAATGGGACAGTACCCTTCTGAGCACTCCAGTATTCTTCCATACTTCCTTCCAATCACAAACACTTTGCACTGTGGTGATCTTCCATCTGGCTGAGGAACTGCCCTTTCAGATCCTGTCCATGCTGTTTCTTGAGTGCACCTGCAGCTCATGAGAGTGTGCAACAGATGAGATTCTCTCTCCCTCATGAGTACTCTAAATTCTGGTTGATGTAGGAGTTAGCTCTTGAGCTGATGGTCCAAACTCTCACAATATTATTAAACAATATGTATTGCAACTTTTTGGGTAGTAACCACTTGTTTCATTGTCTCCTAAAAATGTGCTCTAAAAGCATTAAGAGATTACATGTATTAAATTTTATTTGTTTAATTTAAACATATGCCCAGAAATACTGATAAGAATTATAAAAAAAAAAAAAATCTCCAGTCATTGTGAAAATGGGTATTCTAGATGTTAAGATTTATTGGTAAGTGAATTACAGTGATCCATTCAGGACCTCACTCTTTGGATGCACGTTATTGCTTTTAGAAGTCAGTAGGGAAGTTTGGATAAATATGGACTGCTGGATCAGCCCTCACTGACTTGCGGACCTACATAATGCCCGTGGATTAATGAAAATCCTTATGATACGGTCGACTGCTTGGTTTTGCATTTGGATCTCCGATGCAACTTAAAAATGTGTAGAGACACAATCGGAAAGGTCTTTGCAAGCTATGAAGTGGCTCTGGAGTCATTCCAGTTATGGTTGGCTACATAACATGATAGTTGGTCTTGTTGACCTCAGATATACACAGGCAACTCAACTCCTTCATTGCAAAGCACTGTGGTCTAGAGGCTAAAGAACCTCTAAGTCATTAAGAGATCTAGGCTCTGTTCTCAGCTCTACCACAGAGTTGCTGTCTCTCTGATTTTTAATAAGGTAAGTCATTTACCTTGTCTGTGCCTCTGGTGTTTTTGTTTGTTCATTCTGTAAAATGAGGATAATACCGTCTTCCTTTTGGCTTGTGACTTCTTTTATTAATTAAATGCCATGTTACCCTAGACTGGAAGGTGATATAGTTACAAAATATTACTAAAATCCAACTGTTCGTGATAGTGGTATCTGATTAACTTACTTTTTCCTTTGAAAGAAAACCTAGCACTCTTCTCACACCAGCTCCCTGTTTATGGACAAATTCTCTCTCATTTATCCCTATGCAACTCTGCTGTCTTAAATGGGGTTACACAGATTTCACTAAAGGTAGAACTTGGACAACAGTAAATAACTATCACAAATGCAGTGGATGTGCTGAGCTGAAGACCCACATTTTCATAGATCAATGGCAGTTGTGAGCCTCAGATATTTAATTTCAGAGTTGCTTGGTTGCTATAATGATAATACACAGTGTTTTCATCCTCAAAGCACAATTCTCTAAAGGCTGAATTTACCACATTTTCCCTGTCTCCCAAATTACTTCAATGTTATGTCATATCAGCACTTGCTTTATATACTTTTTTAAAAAAATACTTCATTTGTTTCATGCCCTGTCTTGTCTCTGCCTGTTCTATGCTGCTGTGGTTCATAATAGTTATTAATAAATAATATGGCAAATATATTTTCCTGCACTGAACTTTTACAGTATAAAACACATTTCATGTCCACAAAAGCCTACAATCTAAGTTACCCAAGGCAAGCAAAGGCAAGATGATATTTTAGGAAGGCAGGGATGAACAAAAGATGATTATTAGTGAGGAAATAATGGAAAAAGAGGGTTCCTGAGAATGGGTTTCAAAAATGTTTTAATAATACTTAGCCCTTGTGTAACACTTGTAATCTGTAGATCATTCATAAGGCACCGTATAAAGACAGACAAGTTGTTATCCACATTAAACAGGGGGGAAAACTAAGGTGAAGAGAGCTAAGTGACTTGCCCCAGGTCATACAACTGATCATTTTCAGAGACAGGAATAGAAAGTCAGGTCTTCTGGCTCCCTATCCATGTGCTGGACCATGCAGCCTTCCAAAAATTTGTTGGAGGGACAATCAGCCATGGTGAAAGAAATTCCAAGCATAAGGGCAAACTGACCGAAGATGTGAGAAAGATGAAGTGAGTGGTAGGGAGTGGTGACTGGAAAACAGGAAGAAAAGAGAGTAGAGATGTCAGGCGGGATGAGATTGTGTAGGGCATTGTAGGTCAGCCTAAAATTGACTGTTTTTCTTGGTCTAGACATACCCAGAATGAATACAAAATACCATGAATTTAAATGTTTTATTTTCTCCATTAGACAGACATCCTGAGTGAGGTTATTTCTGGGGAGGGGAAAAGTAGCCCTGAATTCTCTATTTAATTTGACAGTACCTAATAGAATAAGTAAATCCTGACATTTTGGAGTTCAATTTGACCCTTAGCCTTGCTAATGCCAGTTTGGTATGCCAAAGACGCAATACGGGAGCTATTATATTACTTCGTAATACAGTATAACTGGCTTGGGTTTTTTCATAATAAATTCTTAAATATATAATAGGCTCTTTCTTTGTCTCTTTCATTCTTACTAATCTAAGGGTAATAAGTGATCAGGCAGTTCCACAGCCTAAACATTCTGTCCCTCTTCCTCTTCTAGACAGGTGACTCTTTAGAGGCCCAGGACTGTATCTTTATTTGGATCACTTATCTATTTGATCATTTCACCTACAACATGGAATATATATCAGAGACTAGGCAACTTACATATCGCTGACTTTCTAATTTTGGGGTAGGCTCTTTCTAGAGGGACAAAAGACTTAAGACTGCTTAGGAAAAAATATGTATGTAAACATATATGTATATACCTTTAACAGGGAATATAGGCCTTGGTAAAGTGTTGTGTTGCGAATTTCCTCCCTCATGTGGGTTTCTGCCATATGGGATAATTTGCCAGTTAATCCATTATTGACCTTAGTTGATTGTCAAGCAAGAAGAGATTTGGTAAATGTCACTGCATGTTTTGCTAAGTTAGCCCAATATATGCTGCACAGATCTATTTTTAATGCCCAACAGATATACCTGGCAAAAAAATCAAACTGTGTGTGTCAAGTGCATGTACCCCCATCTGTTGTGTCTGGGTAGGATCGTATGTTTGGATCATTGGCAGTTCTAAAGCAGTCAATAACTTGGGGTGGGATTCATGAAGGGAAGGAGGCATTGCAATGTGGAGCGCAATGATGTGAAACTTTTAGGGGCCTGGAAAATCATAGGAATACCTTTGCTATCCACGAAGCCTAAATTAGAGGCTTAGGCTCTCTTTACAATGAATGAAGAGAGAGGTGCGTTAGCTTTCAGTCCACAAAGCCAGCATGCTAGGTGGGAAGCTGCCTAGAATAGCTAACGGGAGACCCAAACCAGAGGGATGAGTGTTAAGCACAGTGCCTCTTTCAAACATGGGCTCCTCCATAGAGACCAAACTTAGTTGCCTAACTCTGCTAGTGATCCATGAAGGCAGCTGCCTTAGTTGCACATGGAATCCTAATAAAAACAGCTGGAGGTGGGGGAGGCAGGAGGATCTCCTGTCTAATCTACAGCTTAGTGGATAGGGTACTCACCCAAGATGTGGCATATTCACAAGTCAGGTATTCCACCTGAGGTTAGAAGGGATTTGAGCAGGAGTCCCCTACCTCTTGGGTGAGAATGCTAATCACTGGGCTATGGAATATTCTGATGCAGGCACCTTCAATCTCTCCTATTGAAGCTGTTGACTTTAATTGGGCCAGAGCGAGAGAGTGCAAGAATGACTCTATAGCCCAGAGGTTCGGGCATTCCCATGAGAGTTAGCAGATCCCTGTTCAAATCCTTTTCCTTCACAGTAGGAGAGGGGACTTGAACTGGGGATTTCCCACTTCCTGGCTGAGTACCCTATCCACTAGGCTAAAGAGTACATGGGAGGTTTTCCCTTTTTCCCCCCTGAGCACATGGCTGTGTTGTGTGAACGTGCCCGAGGGGCCCGATTATGGTAGGCATACTCAGAGATCATATACTGGACTGGGCCCACATACGTAACTTGGCCAGCTGAATTCCTATCTTTCTGGTTTGGGAAACAGTCTGTGATTTAGGCAGGAGATGTCTGGACACCTGGCAGGAGATGTCTGGAAACCTAGAATGAGGCAGCAGTTCATGTGCTCAGGCAGCGGATAGGTATCCAGGCACCTAGAATGAAGTTGCAGTGTGTGTGCCCAGAGGAAAAAACTTAGGTGCCAAATGAGTTTAGGCTCCTACAGTGTTAGGTGGCAGCCAAGTGGGAGTGTGAATTGCAGTGGTGCCTAAAAATGGGAGTTATGTACCTGAGTACCTTTGTGGATCCCACCCTTGGTCACTAGCTGAAATCCTGCCCACCAACTGGTTATATGTCTTATTCCAGCTCTCATAGGTAACTTATGTATGTGGAAGTTCTTCTTAAAGGAGACTCTAGGAGTTCATGCCTCTCAGGGATCATAGTACGTTTTTCCAGCCACTGAAAGGGACTTTACCCTAAAAAGCAGGTGATGAAATTGATGCTCAAAAGTAACATTGACACATGTACAGCATTGCTGGAAATGTTGGTATCTTCCACATGTTTTTAAAGAATGATCAATATATATGGTGTAGACGGGGGATAGTCAGGGGCTCACTGTCTTCGTTGGTCGTCGTGAGGCACAGCTTGTACTCTCAATTTTCATGTGACCTGGAGAGAGAGAGTGAGAATCTGCGCCTCCAAAATTTATACCTACTATCCCAAGTGAAAAATACTTCCCCCCAAAGTTACGTATATTTGATTTTTTCCATTGTCACATCTTCCCTCCTCTCAGTCAATTATGCTCTTATTAATTATGCCCTTCCCAATCAGATCAATGATTTCTGCTTCAAGTATCTTTTTGTAGGGCTCTTCTGCTTCCCCTTCTGCCAGGACACTCTGCTCGTTGCTCCCTCTCCTTCTTAGAGGAGCAGCAGCTCTGAGGCCACTATGCTTCCTGCCTCCCATCTTGTGAGAAAAATGCAACTTAGGGTTGTTCTGCTCCTTCTCTGTCCCCTTCCTATCCTGTGACGCATGTAGTGGTTTCTCCAGTTACTCTGCTCCCTATGTTCCCCTCTTTCCAAAAAGAACACTTCTCTGCAGCTGCCTCCATCCCTCCACCGAAGGACCCAGCAGCTTCCTGAGCAAAATTTCTGTAGACATAACACCATTTTCTTCTGCGGGGGCCTTGTCACAGCTGCTCAAACTGTCCCTGTTCCAGATAATCCATCCTTCTTTCCTCAGACTGTGTTTTGCCCTGCTTCTGTTATACACAGCTGTTTTGTAGCATAAATCCAGAAGCTAAAAGGGCAGATTTTCTCCACTGAGACAGCTATTCTGCTTTAACAACCCCTAAGAAGTATTTGTACATGAGAGAAATGAGTAAGCCTCACACCTGAGATTTAGAGCACTGTACTGACTTGACTTTCACCGCTGGTTTAATTCTGAATGTTTTCAAGCATCTGTGCTTGTGCCTTCTGTCTTTAATTTTGTGTGCAACTGCCACTTCATATCTTAGCTCTCCTTCATTTTCATTGTCCCCGACGAGTAATTCTACAGCATGAGCCAGCAGACTATTTTATGTATTTCTATCTGCCTCCCTAGTCATACTTGACCAATGAAATAAAGGTTAGTCAAGACAGCATGTGTTCTGTAAATTTACTTTCAAGTTTTTGTGAGTTAATGTGGAGTTGTAGATTTCTCAAACACTTTCCTACTCTTCTGAATCCCACCCCCCCACATATCCTCTCTCTTCTTAATATAGAGAATATTCACTTAAAGCTTTTTGATTTTCAGGTAACATGCTACTGCTTCCTACTGTATTCTTATGCCTGAGACTGAGCTGAGAGATTTATCTCCAAATAGTGAATGTACTTCATGCCATTGTTCCACTTCTGATGTTTTTATTATAGCCTAGTAACACTGATGATAGTTACTTGTCTGTATTAAACTGGGTTTATTCTTTTTCAGATAAGATTATGTCCACCGTTGTCACAAGCATAATTCCTAATTCTGAACCTTAGAGTCCAAAATGTGGGTGCCTGCATGAAACCTCCAAGCTTAATTACCAGCTTGGATCTTATAGCGCTGCCACCAGCCAAAAATTTCCAGTGTTTGGCTCACTCTGGTCTCCCCAAAACCTTCCCTGGGGGGACCCCAAGACTCAGATGCCCTGAGTCTTACCACAAAGGGAAATAACCCCCCTCCCCTTGTCTTCTCTTTACTTCCTCCCCAGGCTTCCCCTCCGTGGGTTATCCTGGAAGATTACTGTACTTAAACTCCTTGAATTACAAAACAGAGAGGGCAATTTACCTTCCCCCCTCCTCCTTTTTCCCCCTCCCAGTCTTTCCCTGAGAAAGACCGTAATCCTGGCACAGGGATTTCTATCCCCTAGAGCCTCACTTAGAAAAGAAAATCCAACAGGTTTTAAAAAGAAAAGCTTTATATAAAAAGAAAGAAAAGACATAAAAATGCTCTCTGTATCAAGATAACAATATACAGGGTCAATTGCTTAAAAGAAAAATATGAATAAACAGCCTTATTCAAAAAGAAATACAATTTAAACATCCCAGCAACTACACACATGTAAATACAAAAAAACAATAAAAGCCTATTGTTTTTCTACCTTTGTACTCACAACTTGGAAACTGAAGATTAGAAGCTTGAAGATAGAAAGATCCCTCTCATAGCCGAGAGACAGACCGGAGACACAGACAAAGGGACACACACCCAAACATTCCCTCCCTGAGCTTTTAAAAATCTTGTTTCCTGATTGGTCCTCTGGTCAGGTGTTTGATTCCCTTTGTTAACCCTTTACAGGTGAAAGAAACATTAACCCTTAGCTATCTGTTTATGACAACTGTGTAAACTGTTCTGTCAGTAACAAAACACAGGCAGGTGAAGACTTGTGGGATTTGTTGCTGTATTATTATACTGTGGCAGTCTTATTATAAAAACCTGTGAAAAACTCTGAGATTTACTCTGGGGTCTGATAAAATTTAGCTCTTGCTGTCAGGTAGCACATAAGGTTTAAAAGGACATTCTTATTTTTCTTATTTTTTAAAAGTTGTCCCTCGGTAAATCCTGAGGCGTTGGGGTTTGCTGTATTTTACCTTCCAGAGTTCTGAATATACTGTCTTGAATTCCCCATTACACTAAGGCCCTTCTGGCAATGTAGAGGGGCCTCAGCATAACTGAGAATCCAGCTTGCTGAGATTTTCTTCATTATTAATGCAGCATTATAGCTTTGAAAAACTTTGATGGCCTAGGGCCTCTAGAGCTACTAGGATATGGACCTTCATGGTTTTCCCTGGCTAGTGAGGAGTTTTCTGCAAAAGGAAGGAACCACAGAATCAAGGTAGCAGAGGTGACCCTCTTATAAATAGCTTCTTTTATATAAAGATAAACCAATTCCAATTCAAAATAGGTGCATCAGTGGTTGTTGCATAGACTGGAATTGTAAGTGGAAAGACAAAGGGATTATATATATTGGAATTAAAGTAAGCACCAACCTAAATAATAGAATGGGAAAATAAACCTAAACCTGACGATATCCTAAAACTGGACCTGAAAAACTGGAAATAGAGTACACCTTCATCAGAGGAGCTAAACAGTTTGCCAAATTGCTATACATTATTAGCTCCCTGACGATAGATATTAATTGAAAATTAACAGTAACTCTAGCATTTTGTTTGAGGGCAGAACAAATATGCTACAAACTCACTGGAAAAGCTCATAGACTTCCAGGCTAGAAAGGACCATCACAATCATCTAGTCCAGTGTTTTTCCCAAACTTGGGACACCACTTGTGTAGGGAAAGCCCCTGGCGGGCCGGACCGGTTTGTTTGGCTGAACCTGTGGACACGGAAGGTAATCACGCCTCCCACTGGCTGCGGTTTGCTGCTCCAGGCCAATAGGAGCCGCTGGAAGCAGTGCGGGCCGAGGGACATACTGGCTGCTGCTTCCAGCAGCTCCCATTGGCCGGGAGTTGTGTTTGGCCAAACCTGCAGATGCGGCAGGTAAACAAACCCACCAGCCCACCAGGAGCTTTCCTTACACAAGCGGTGTCCCAGGTTTGGGAAACACTGATCTAGTCTGACCTACACATTTGCAGGCTGCAAAACTTCACCCACCCACTCCTATAATAGACCCATAACCTTTGACTGAGTTACTGAAGTCCTCGAATCATGATTTAAAGGCTTCAAGTTACAAAGAATCCACCATTTACCCTAGATCAAACCAGCAAGTGACCTTATACTTTCCAATACATGAAATGGGGATTAGATTCCCAAACCTCAAATCTGAACACAATTAGCACTGTGGCAGGCCTTGCAGCTAGAGCTGTGTGAATTGTTTTGTCAAAAATTGGTGACTGTGTAGAATCAGCCACACCAAAACCTACTATGCATTTGTATCTGATTTGCCAAATTGTTCACTTTGGGGGATGACAAAAAAACTGAAATGAAACATTTTGATTTTTCAGTTTGAAATACTTGTTTCAAAATTACCTTTAATTCCCCCCCCCCCCCACAAGTTTCCTTTTCAAAATTGCCAGTGAACCGAAAAGGGCCACTATTCACCAGGCTCTATTTATGCATTTTGGACAAATATAGGAAAAATGATGGGAAGAATGCCCCCTAAGGAGCGTGCAAAACTTTCTCTCCATTATGTTGACTTATCAACAGCACAACAAAAACCAGTTTCAGCTTTTAACACTCTCAGACATACTAGGACACAAACTGAGTTTCCTTGCAATAGTACCTAAAAGTTACCTGGGGGAATGCAGTATTGAGCTTCTGAGGACAGGTATACCCATTCTAAGTATATATTCATCCTCCTCCTCCTCCTCTAAAACATGAGCCTTGTTCCTCTTATCTTTTACCTTTTGGTCTAAAGAACACCCTACTTAAGAGGCTCAGCTTTAACTGCTGGAAAAGAGCCTCATTCTTTGTTACTTCTCCCACTGGTGAGCCATAGTCACTCTCATCTTCTGCTGTTGTAGTCTGCGTGTGCACTGTTGCATCCACAAGTTTCCTCCCTCTTCCTCCCAAACTCATTCTCCTCTTCCTTCCCATACTCTCTAGTCTTTCCTCCTTCCCCACATGTCTCTCTGCCACAAAGGTTTTTAAGAAGTACATCCATAGTGACCCTATGTTGATTTCCTCTATTGTATTTCAGTCCCCAGACAGTCCCTCTGCTCTTCAGTCTCCCTGTCTCACCCTCCATCGTTCTGCCCTTGATAGTGGATTGCATTCCTATTCGTACTTTCTCCTTGTTCTCCTTCCAGTTTTCCCTGTCTCTGAGGCCTGGGCTACACTAGCGTGGAGGTTCAGACTGAGATACGCAACTTCAGCTACACTATTTGCGTAGCTGAGGTTGTAGTATCTTAGTTCGACTTACCTGGCTGTCCTCACGGCAGCGAGTCGACTTCCGTGGCTCCCCTGTTGACTCCGCTTACTCCTCTTGCCGCGGTGGAATACAGGTGTCAATTAGCGGATCGATTTATCGTGTCCAGTCAAGACGTGATAAATCGATCCCCGATACATCGAACCCGGATTGGCGGGTAGTATAGACATACTCACCTCTACCTTCATGCATTCCCAGTTCCTACTCCTTTTTTCATCCTCCCTTGAGGATGCTAGTCACGGACCAGAAGTTCAGAATCTAGCTCGTTAAAACGCTCACACATTTCTGATCAATAAATGTAACACTAGTGGATATGTCAACTGTGCTTTCTTTCCTATAGACCATCTGCAGTATAAATGGGAAATGGTTGCTTTTGCGATAGTGATATGGATTTGTCAGCCGCAGCCCCCATATCTGAGACCAATTCATTAATTTGATTTAAGGTGAAATGACATGGTAAGCTTGTAAAAAGTATGGGAATGATACCAGCAATCCCACAGAAAGGAGGGAAATGATCTCTTAAACTTAAATTTGTTTTACGTATAGACAAGTTTAGTTTTCTGGCTCAAAGACAGTAACTGAAGTAATAATGCATTCTGGAGAGATTTCATCCTCAAATTGCTACATTTTATGAACATGCTGCATACTTTTACTCTATTTTCTGTAACAGTCATGGGAGTAGTTATATGGGTCTACAAAGGATTAAGAGGGGAACTCCTCTCCCTCACTCCCCTGCCTCCCAGGCTTGCCAACTTTGTAATATTAAAAAAAAGAGTGCCAAAACACACCCACTCCCAGACCCCATGCCCTGTTTGCTCCACTTTCCCCCTCCCCCATCACTCACTGCTATACCCCTCTCTCTCTCCTCTGCCTGGGTTGGGAGGGACTTGCTTGCGGATTGTTGGCTGGGAGTTGCAGCCACTCAATGCAAGTAAGAGGTGGCCCCGGCTGAGTAGGGACTAGGGTGACCAGATGTCCTGATTTGGGGGGCTTTTTCTTATATAGGCACCTATTACCCCTCACCTCCTGTCCCAATTTTTCACACTTGCTATCTGGTGATCATAGTAGGGGCTGACACAGGTGATGACCCTGCCACCCTTGCCTGCAGTAACAGGACTTTGCATGTTCAGTCAGTAGATCTGACCAGATACTTTCATTTCCCTTTTTGACCAAACTTTCCAGTTGAAAACCAGGCACCTGGCCACCCTATTCCCACGCTCACCTTTGCATGCTATCAACACCCAGCCCTGGGTGGAGGGGCGGGGGCAAGGAAGATTGCAGTGTCTATCCCTTCCAGCTGACAATTGGAGGGGAGGCAACGGAGTCACCATGATGCTACTGCTCAGTAAAACCAGACTTAGAATTCTCCCATTTCCTGGCCATTGTTTAGGTGATGAACTGAGAAGACAGGAGGAACTGCAGTGATGACAGTAGGACTGCTTTGGTCTTCTACTGGGCAGATGGAGTTTATGAACCAGCCGTTGGCAGTGGAGAATAGAGGAACTGGAGAAGGCAGAGATGGGAGCAAAGAGGCAGGAGGGATCGGGGTAGTCAGATACGCTACTCTGAGAGGTGTGTTAAGGGTGCCAGGCTGGGGCCGAGGGGTTGGATAAGGGGCAGAGGGTCTCTGGGGGCCATAGGGAGCAGGGGGGAACGACAGCCTGAGGAGAGGAGCTGCAGTGCAGGGGAACATCACACGGCCTCCAGCCAGCACCGAGAAGTTGGGGAAGACTGGCCCACGCGGGGAATTTGCGGATCCAGGGCAGGGAGAGGTGCTTGTCCTAGATGGCGCTGTGCAGGTTCTCCTGTCCTCAGCACACAGTGGGCCCGGCTGGCAGGGTGCACCCCGCTCACAGCAGTGCCAGGTGGGCTCTCCAGGTCCATAGCTTGCCACAGTACCTGCCCTCAGTGAGGGGCTCGTTGTGCCCCAGCAAGCAGCTGACCATGGCATCCTCACCGGAGATGGGCTGGGCATGGCAAGCTGAGGCTGCGGGGCAGGGGATGGGCTAGGGGGCTAGCCTCCCTGGCTGGGAGCTCAAGGGCCGGGCAAGATGGTCCTGCGGGCTGGATATGGCCTGCAGGCCGTAGTTTGCCCACCTCTGCTCCAGAACCTCTTCCCTTCAGTGGCTGGAAGATTTGGGCTCTTAAGGACACTTGCAGGTGACAATCTTCAAAGGATGATTCTGTGACCTTAATTCACTCCCATCATCTTCTCTTCAGCAGCTTGGGCACTCATGCTAGTCCCACTGCTGCCCACTTAGAATTTGGATTGAGAGCACCTCCTAGGTACTCCAGAGTACCCAGTACAGGACTTCAAGGCTTGGGACAGAAATGTCAGAAGATTGAATCTCTGATGCCTCGCCTTACCAATATTTCATAAAATTATATAATATGTATGAGCTAACCCAGACAATGTATTGAATTAATACTAATTGCTTATTAAAATTAGATCTTATTAAAGATCTCTCTTGTATCACTAATCTTCAAGGTCTGTGTCAAGGAAAAACTTGAACATCTAGAACTAAGCTCTTTGCGTTATGAAAGGAAAGAAGTGAGAACATTTTCCAGACCAGCAAGTACACTAATTTTTTTCTGTCACTTAATATGTTTTTTAAAATCCCAATTAATTTCACAATAAACACGATGCATAGGTAAACCCTTTGGTAATATCAAATATGCAGGAAAATGCAGAAGCGAGCATTTATTTTGTCTCCATTCTGTGCAAGATTGTTCATTAAAATGAATGTAAAAAAAATAGCTTTTTATGGACAAAAAATAACAATAAGCAGTAAATAAATGAGAGATGCATATTTGGTACAGATACACATCAGCTGTTTATCTCCTTGAATACTTCAGGGTAAGTGAAGTCATTGTTTTTGAATATTTCACGCTCATCAGATTATCATTATAAACTTGTTTCTAATTGGCTGTTCTTCCAGAAACAATTCCTGATTGATTGATTGATTTATGCCCCTGTGTAATTATTGGTTCATTAGATAATCCTGTCATAAAATAGTGTCCACAGCAACATTTTATAAGGTTTAAATGCAAATCGCTCAGTAAGGCATCTTGATTTTTAAGCATTTCTTTGATTTACTCAAGCATTACAGTAGCATCAGTAACTTGTGTAGAGTGCTTCTTTATAATATATTAAAAATAAAATGGAAATATTTAAAGGAGCCTAAGAAAATTAGTTTCCCAAATCCCACTGAAATTTACCAGTATTTAAGTGCCTAACTCTCTTAGGCTCCTTTGAAAATCCCAGCCTAATGTTACTAGTTGATATCATTATGGCACCTAATACTTGGTTTCAAAGATTTTTGGTAATGAAAATGAATCAAAGGCCAGGATCAAATTTTGAATAAATTACTTCTTTTGATGTGTTAAATTATAACTTTCCAAAGCACTATTTCAGATTATGTAGAGCTAGTGTTTTACAGGAAAAAAAACATATAAAGTCCTATATTTAGAAGTGATTAAAGTGAAGTCTTTCTCTGAAAAGTGACTAAAAATAAAGGTTCTGTTGGCCAATGTGTGGGTTATGAATTGCCACAGATGTCACTGCATTGCCTTCAATGGGTTTGCATAGTTACTGATCCTGCGTGGAACTTGCTGAATGTGGTCTATGGAGCTTTACGAATTGTGACGTCCGTGTCTTGTTATGGTATCTTCTGCAGTCCGGAGTGTTCTGGGCTGGCAGAGTTAAATGGGCTTATCATTGGAAGTTTTTGCAACTAGAGCTGGGTTGCAGATTGAACCCAGGATCAGTGTTCATGTCGCATTTCCTGTCCTTACGTGGCCTGGACTGGGAAAGGTAATGAGCAAACCAGCGCATCAAATTCGGTGAGGAATCCTAGTCATGTGCCATTGGAGGCACGTTTCACATACATGAAGAAGATAGCTTATAAACAAGGGATTAACTCACTGGGATAGTGTAACTTTTTGTTACTTTATATTCTTCTTGTTGTTATCCAATTAATTGTTGTTGTTAAACTACAAAACAAAGTTAGCTGATTACTCTGTTTTCTCCCAAAATCTAAGCTGTTCTGTTTAATGATATAAAAAGAAAGACTAGAATAAATCTCAGCTAAACTGAGAGAAAAGCATTAAAAACTTCTTATAACATAAGTGAGAATATCTAACTCCGAAAGTACACAGGAAGAGGGTTTAAACAAAACTGTGCCATTTCTACACGGTCAGTTTTCAGGATAGAACAACACATTCATTATAGTCAGTGATATATGGATATAACATAATGCATAGAGGGAGAACTGTTTTATTCTAAGAGTTTTGGCAAAAATGAGTTGAATGGTCTGCTTACATGGAGTATAGGAAGAATGTAGATGAGATTTAGTCACTTTGTATAAGTCTTTATTTAATAGAAATATGACTATAGCACATTGAGATATTCAAAACCAAGATTTGAATGAGTGTATTTGATAAAAATAGACACCTCTGACTTGATGGTTATAAACTAGTTAAAAACTTGGGTATGATCTCTAATCAATCTTTTATTGTTAGTTTGCCATGCACATCCCTACTGAAGTATCTGAAAAGAGAAGTAAGATAAAGGAAACGACATTGCCTGCTGAGCTTGTCCAATACCTTTCTTGGGTGAAGGGTGAGCTGCAGCAGGAATTCTGCTTCAAGTCTCATTTCTGATTATCAGTGTCAATATTTTAAAAAGGTAAGCAGAATGATCCAGGTAACTATGGGCTACTTGGCCTGGTTTTAATCCCAGGCAAAATAATGCAAAGGCTGATGGAATACAGTTGGTAAATAATTAAAGGATGGTAGTGTAATTTATGCCAATCTTAAATTCCGAGTTTATAAGGTCTGAAGGGACCACTGTCATAATTTAGTCTAGCTCCTGTATAATGCAGGCCATAAGATTTCCCTGAATTAATTCCTGTTTGAACTACAGCATGTGTTTTTTAGGAAAAACATCCAATCTTGATTTAAAAATTGCTGGGGATGGAGAATCTATCACAACCCTTGTTACATTTTTTCCTGTGGATAATTACCATCACTGTTTTAAAAAACAAACAAACAAAAAAACCACTTTATTTCCAGTCTGAATTTGTTTAGCTTCAGCTTGGATTTGTTATACCGTAGTCTGCCAAACTGAAGAGGCTATAATCAAATTTTTGTTTCTCATGTAAGTACTTCTAGACTGTGATCAAGTCACCCCTTAACTTTCTCTTTGTTAAGCTAAATAGTTTGTTTCTTGGGCATATAAGGCCTGTTTTTTCAATCCCTTAATCGTTCTTGTGGCTCAACTCTAAACCCTCTCCAATTTATCAAAATCTTTGAATTGCTGGCACCAGAAGTTGACACAGTATTCCAGCAGCCGTCATACCAATGTTAAATACAAAAGTAATATCTCCCTATTCCTGTCTGAGATTCCCTGATTTATACATCCAAGGATCACACTAGCCCTTTTGCACTGGGACCTCAGGTTCAGCTGTTTATACATCATAATCCCCAAGTTGTCTTCAGAGTCACTGCTTCTTAGGAGTCCCCCATTCTGTAACGGCATGGTCTATGTTCCTTGTTCCTAGAGGTATAACTTTACATTTGGCTGTATTGAAATACATATTGTTTGTTTGCACCCAGTTTACTAACCAGTCTAAATAATGATCAGTAATACTGTCGTCTTCATTATTTACCACTTGCTGTATCTTCATTCTCTGTAAACTTTCAGTGTTGATTTTATGTTTTCTTCCAGGTCATTGATAGAAATGTTAAACAGAGTAGGACCAAGAACCAATTCATGCGATATGTTACTAAAAACACACCTGCTCAATGGTAATAGTCCCCATTTTGAGACCTGTCACCAAAGCCAGGTTTTAATGCCCTTGAATCCAATTTTTTACCTTTCTGGGTATGGGGTTTGTGTGTTGTGTTTTTTTTTTTTTTTATCAAAATGTAGTGCAGGTTTATGGATCTTAACAAATAAACTTGTTTGACAAGCCTCAAGTTTAGTTGATAAAGGGAAAGTGTGTTTGGCATAGTATATTTGGACTTCACTTAGATATTTGAGCTCTGCATGATATTCTGATTTTTTTTTTTAAAAGCTCTGTAGAAAATCACTAAGATTAAGCGGGCTAAAAACTGGCTAGTTGATAAGTCTCAGAATAATTGTGAATGAGGGGGAGTCATTCAATGAGTGTGTTTCTAGTGGGGTCCTGTACGGCTTTGTTCTTGACCCAGTGCGATTCAGTATCATTATCAATGAGCTGGAAGGAAATATAAAAATCTGTAGAAGGCACACAAATTGATGGAGTGGTAAATAATAACCGATCAGGTCATGAGGGAAGGTGGGCTTATTTGAACAAACAACAGACAAGCATTTTAACACAGCCAAATGCAGGGTCCTGCATCCATGAACAAAGAATATTGGTCACGCTTGCAGGTCGGCTGACTGTTTCCTGGAATGCAGTGCTATTGAAGAGGATTTAGCTGTAATGCTAGACAATCAGTTGAACAAGAACTCCCAGTGTGATGATGTAGCTAAGAGAGCAAACATTCTAGGATATATGAGCAAGAGATATCAAGTGGGAATAGGGAGGTGGCATTATCTCTGCGTATAGCTCTAGTGAGATCTTGATTGGCATACTGTGCCCAGTCCTGGAGTCCTCACTTCAGAAAGCATGTTGATTAATTGAAAAGGGTTAAAAAAAGAGCTACAAGAAAGATTCAAGGTCTGGAAAATATGCCTTTATAGTAAGAAACTTAAGTTCATGCTGCTTAACTTTCTCTGGGATAAACTAAGAGGTGACTTTATCATAATCTAAGAGTACCTGCATGGCGATGAGGTTTCTGAAACCTAGGAGAAAATGGAATATTGAGAACCAGTGAAGCTGGAAATAAGATGGAAATTTAACAGTAAGCATAATTAACCATTGGTATAACTTCTCAAAGGTTGTGGTGGATGCTTCATTGCTCGAAGTCTTTAAATCAAGACTGGATATCTTTCTAAAAGATACCCTCTAACTAGGGCTACTTTTTATGTTCATTTTGTGGGGTTTCAGAGTAACAGCTGTGTCAGTCTGTATCCGCAAAAAGAACAGGGGTACTTGTGGCACCTTAGAGACTAACAACTACATCTGAGCATAAGCTTTCATGGGCTGCAGCCCACTTCATCGGATGCATAGAATGGAACATATAGTAAGGATACATATATATTCAACCTCTCTGGTCGCTCAGTAACAGACTTAAAGGTGGCAATCTTGCAGTAGAAAAGCTTCAAAAACAGACTCCAATGAGAAACTGTGGAACTTGAATTAATATGCAAACTAGATACCACCAATTTGGGCTTGAATAGAGACTGGGAATGGCTGAGCCATTACACACATTGAATCTATTTCCCTATGTTAAGTATCCTCTCAACTTCTTGTCAAACTGTCTGAAATGGGCCATCTTGATGATTACTACAAAAGTTTTTTTTTTTTGTTGTTCTCCTGCTGATAATTGCTCATCTTAATTAATTAGCCTCTTAGAGTTCCTAGGGCAACTCCAACCTTTTCATGTTCTCTGTATGTGTGTGTATATATATCTCCTTACTGTATGTTCCATTTTATGCATCCAATGAAGTGGGCTGTAGCCCATGAAAGCTTATGCTCAAATAAATTTGTTAGTCTCTAAGATGCCACAAGCACTCCTGTTCTTTTTGCGGGGTGTTATTTTTAGCAGTTGTGTAGTTTTATATAGCTGTTCAAAAATCAGGGTTTTAGGACTTTCTCTTTTTCTATACTGCAATGAGTAATATGCGTAATGTTCCCTAGTGAATTTAACATGGTAGTGCTGTTCTGAAACACTACTTTGAAGTGGATTAGGGAACCTTTTGTGTGCACCAGCAGGTCTACATGGCCCAATTAATCTGCAACATAGTGTGCTTTAGAAATCACACAAATTTATGTGTTTTTTTTGTATCTAGGGTGTCTTTATCGCACTGTTTCTTGGCTAAAACCTAAGATCAGAAGCCCTACTTATAGCTCAAGCAGAAGTTATGGACTAGATGCAGATTTCTGGGTTGGGGTAGGATTCTTTGGCCTGATGAGAGGATCTTCAGCCTTAGAACACATTTACTGTAAAATAACTACTTTCAGGCATTTAGTCAAAGTAAATCCTACTAAAAATGGCTTTCATTATATTTGTGATAATCATTGTTTCTTATTTATGCACATACATCTTAACATACATATTCTTCCATGATTGATTGAAGTTGACAATTTAATATATATATAAAAAAATAAAATTCCCCTCTCACCCCTATGGGTGGTATGTGTCTTCCTCAACCTCGGGTCCTCTACCAGAGGCCTGGGAATTTGAGGGTTCTGCACAGTATCTTAGCTGTTCCTAGCATTGCACTCTTCTGGACAGAGAGCTCTGATGTTGTTCCTGGGATCTGTTGGAGCCACTCACCCAGCTTAGGAGTCACAGCCCCGAGTGCTCCTA
>NC_133783.1:36941129-36955212 GCF_003597395.2 Chelonoidis abingdonii | reverse complement strand
AAAGAGAGAGATAGTGTCTGCTTGACTTTGTATAGCGCCAGACATTCACAGATCCACGTGTGACGGCATTGAAGCTCATAGGCTTCTAAACTCCAGGCGTGCTCACGATTGTCTGTACTAGCCTTGAGTCTTGGCGACTGTCTATCTAGTGAGCAACTGGTGTTTTGAGCCTCGGTGTTGTTCCATAGCCCTTCTGAGCTGTGCTCATGTAATGGCCCATGTGGTCGTCGTGCTTGGTAGCTAATGATGCCTGATAGACTCCAACGTTGTGGGGAGGCGAGTTATGGGGACCGGACCAAGTAATTTGGCCGAGTTCGTCCTGCAGGGTCTTTCATATCAGGCACTGTCCATCCGTGCGTAGCCAGTTCGGGTGGAAGCCTGCCTGCTAGCAGCCTGGTTCAATCTGTGCTGCTAGGCATTCATTTCGACTGCTGTTAGTTTCTTAGCCAGTGGCGTGGATCAATGTCTGGTCCAGTGTGCTGTCCACTCTTCATGTTTTTGCCCGCTGTATGTCTTCTAACTGTGATGGTGACTGGAGTTCCTGTTCTGGGAGATTGCTTGTCTCTGTTTTCACGTCTGGACTAATAGGCAACAGTTAGAGTCTCTCTTTCTTCTCATATGTTCTCGGCCAGTACGTTCAGTTCCTGGCTGCTAGTGCATCTGCTGTTATCCCTGTGTTGTTGCATCGCACTGCTAGTTGGGAGTACACTTGGATGGTTCTTTGGAGTAACAGGCAATTTAATTTTTGGCCTCTGCTCTCCTAGTGTATCTCCTTAGCCGGTAGCCAGTGTCCGTGAGCCTTTGTACAGTTTCAGGGCTCAGTGGAGTGCTTAGATCTTAATATGTACACTAAAAGGGGATACAGACATTAAGGATATAGCCTTTATATATATATATTAACTATAACATAGCGGTAGTGGTTAAGAGCACTGCCCTTTGAAATACGAGAGACGCCCTTTGATCGAGAGACTGGGGGTTCAAATCCAGTGGAGAATCTTTCCAGTTAGGGGTGCTGGGCAAACACACCCTATGCTCTCACACCCTGCCTACCTCAAATACGAAAGTGACATGAACAGGAGAGATCATCTGGCTCGGACGTGCACCCAGATTAACAAGGTCACACGCAGATTGTGGAGAACCAAGGACAGATCTGATGAAAGTGGGCTACTGAACAAACCATTCCATGGACCAGACAAGAGAAGCTGGAATTGAAGAATGCTACTACAGAACGTAGACCAAATGAGAGGGGATATATGAAACGGGTAAGAGGGACTGTGGAGACCAAAAAGACCTACATCCACACTTACTGAGCAAATAAACAGCTTAGTTACCCAATGCTCTCAACATAGTAAAGATGGAGCTGCTCTCACAGCTTGAGATAGACCAGTCCACATTACAACATCCCAGACTCAAAAGACCTGAAAGAAGACAGTGGATGTGCAGAGCCACACCTGCGAACTGAAACTTCACGCCACCACCACATCTCATTGCCAGACACAGCAGCTGATAGTGCAGGCATAAGATCAGGAGAAACTAGCTACAGTCAAATCCTCGAGACTCATTTACCAAGGCTCAGTGGAGAGAGTACCAATCAGATAGTATGTTAGAAGATGCACAGAAGGAATAAACTATCCCTACTACACCAGATAACTCCTGGAGAGAGGAACTAGAGAAGATGTGGAGAAGTGAAGGCTCCAAAGTGGTCCCAGTGGTGGATATATATATATATATATATATATATATATAAATAAAGAATTATGATCAGACTAGCAACAACACGCTTGATTTAGATATTCAGTGCATTCAGAAATGTTCAACACTGGATTGCTTCCAAGTGTCATCGGGATTGATTCTTGACAAACATCTTCACCAGGCATATTTCATCTCTGAATAATTCCCCTGCTTCAAATTCTGCCAAAACCTCTGGCTCAAATTTGCACTTGAGACAATAATTTTAATGGTATTTATTGTTGATGTTACCTTGCTGCTTTGCTTTCTTCATCAACTTTAATCCTTACTTCAAGAAAGCATAAATCTAAAGATGGATAACAATATCAGTATGAGAACTTGGGTTTCAAAATAATCAGATTGTTACATGTTTGTTTACTGGACCGTGGTTAGGATCCCCCCCCTGCCCCCGGCTTATAATACAAACTTTACTGGCAGCATTTGTGCATGGTGAGAATAGGGAAAAGGGTGCTACTAAAATCCAATGTAGCTCTAAGTCAATGCATAGTAGCTTTACTGTGCAGATAGAAGTCATGGGTAGCTTTATGATTTAAATGTTATGTGTCTTTGATCTTTACTTGTGAAGCTTCTTGGTGGTTACTGTTTTGCAAGTCCTCTCCAACCCCTTTAATTTTTTTTAAGTGACTGCTGTAATTTGGCATAGTCTATTTCCTGTACTAAGAAGTGTGACCTTTTGACCATATTAAGATTTCCTTCAGTCTGTTTATATATAATATTTTGCAATAGAAGTGACATTCTGTAACTTATAAATAAGCATGCTAAACACAATTTCATAATTGTTAGTGTCTGTTTTCAACTTGTTCTTCTTGCTGCTTTTGTTTTTCAATAAACTAAGCTCGTAACTAATTGAAAAATCATTTGTCTGAAATGTTTTAATTAACTGTCTTAAGATTGTTATGTAAATATTTATTAATATCTGAATCATTTATTGATACACGTGTGTGTGTGTGTGTGTGTGTGTACACACCCACACACAGATTTAGTATTGTTCATGTGTGGAAATCTATATAGAGAATAATATAAAACAGAAACTGTAACACTAAGGGTGTAACTTAAGATATCAAAGGAAGAAAAAATCTAACTTTGACACTTCCTCTGACAACTGTGTACCATTTATGAACTAAGGAAGAGCGTTTCTCAGCCTGTGGATTGGGATCCAAAATTGTGTGGCCAGAATGTTTCAAAGGGCACTGGTCCCAAAGGGCTGGCTAGGCTTGCCTCCCTGCTCCAGGCACTGTAACCTCTGGGATTCCAACGCCACATAGGTTTGGCAGAGTAATAATGATGAAGGCAGTCTGGGTAGGCCAAATTTGAGTGAGTGGCACTGCAACCCCCTGAGCCAGGTCACAAGCTGGTCACTCATGCAAATTTGGTCCAGTCAGGGGGGCTGAGCCAAACCTGTGCAGCACTGCAACCCTGCAGGTTGCAATGCCCAGAACCGAGAGCCAAGCCCAGCCAGCCCCACAGCACAGGAGCTGCAGGAGCCGTGACTGTGGGGTCACTGCCAGGCTGGACCCAGCTCCCCTGGGTGCGGGACCCAACTGAAACCACCTCAGGGCCTCCACCCCCAGACTATTTATTGGGTCACAAAGTTTACAGATGAGTCCTTAGCCCAAAAAGTTTGAGAACAACTGCTATAGAAGATACTTCTATTGACAAATGTGGCTGCCATTTATGAACTACGGATCTTTAGGATATATATATATTTTAAGGAGCTTAGTTATTCAACTTTCTCTTTCACAGAACATCACAGTTGATAAGAGGAATTACATTTTAATCTGCTGTATAACTTCAATTGAAAAACATCTGTTACAGGCACACCAGAAAAAGTATTTGAAATCAGTAACATCTACATTTTTTTTCTTTCCTCCATGACTGACTTTTTTTAAGACAATGTGCAAAAAATTATAATCAAAAGTAAGCTTCTTTGCCAGAATTCGGTAGCAGAATCTTGAAACGTTTTTGTGGCATCTATGTTACAAGCATTTAGGGAAGCTGCTATTCACTGGCTCTGTCCAGCACTCTCCATTTACTTCATTTGGAGTTTTTCTGAATAGCTGGATAGGGCCCTGTAGCTGAAAAGAGAAGTTGCTCATTCCCTTCTGCAACTGAAAAACTGTATGTAGGAATGACTACGCACTGTCAGTATTTCTTAGAATGGCAGTGTTGGGCTTTTTTTTCTTTAGGCAATGTTAACAGTCTGTATGGGGAATGTTGTATGGCATTTTTAGTGTATAGCATGTGCTCAAAGATTGTAACCATTGCACATGACACTGAAAGGCAAAATATAAATTACATAGCGTTTTGGGGAAACAGATGATGTGATGTCATTGTCTTGACAACTGGCTGAACAGAATACACATTAACTGAGAGAGCAGAAACTGCCACACAGAGTTGGATGGATTTTTATTTGAGATTTCTAATAACTTTTTATAAAGATAACTCATGATGTAATTCATTAACAATAACGTCAGCATATACTTCTTCCCAAAAGGCTCATAGATTGTACAATGCTTTAATTATGCTACATATTTGTGGGGATGCTTTTGCAGTCCTTCAGGACATAAAATTTCCATTGACTGACTTCAGTGATATGTGTGTGAAATGTCTGCAGGATATAGACCAAAGTTTGAAGTGCACAGCATATTTTCTGTGTTCAGTGTTCTCAAGGTAAAGAATAACCATATATCATTTTAATAGTGAGCTCTCAAGTCAGGTATAATGCATTGATTCAGAAGGAGAAGCTTGGCAGTACCATTCTATGACAGATATTGGACACATTCCTTTGCTGTAGGATGATAGGCTGGTAGTTGTTGATCAGCCTTAATCCTGCACCTGATAAATTCAAAATTCCCAGTTTCTGTATGGGAAGCTGAGTAGTTTGACCATAGTAGAATGTTCTTATATTCTGTAGGCATCAGTGGTCCAGTTTTCATATCCAAGAGCCACATATTCTTTGAATGTTTTATGCTTTTGTACATATTTAAAATACAGATGTTGATTTGCCCAAAATAAATGAAAGTAATAGCTTATGGCCTGTTATCCTTCAAATGTTATATTAGTTGTTTCCCTTAAAGTATTTATTTTGGTTTTAGAAACTTTGTGTCTGGCCAGAAACTCTGAAATGTGCTATTTACCCATCTGTTTCTGTATGTTTTCAGGTATAAATCTAAGAAAAATTAAACAGGCTTTTCAGATTTGTCATATGCATGTGTGATGGGTTGTGCTCCCCACACCAGCCCTGAGAGAGTTGAAATCGGCCAGGTGGGACCACTCAGCTGACTGAGCTGCATTGGAGGAAATTTAGGCAGTGGGGAGGCTGCTAATTAGAAGGAGGTTCATCTATGAGGGAACAGGTGGGGCTTCTATGAAGCCAGGAGATTGGCAACCGTTTTGCAGAGGGGAAGCCTGCGGTCTCTGCATGAGGTAAGGAAGGGAACCCATGGGAAAGGGGTTATCTAGGAGGCCAAAGAGACTGTGAAGGCTGGAGAATGAAAAGCTTGCAGAAGCATGGTAGGAAGTAGTCCAGGGAAGAGAGAAGTAGGTGTAGCTGCAGACTGTAACTGCTTGCTTTAGGGCCCTGGACTGGAATCCAGAGTAGGGGACAGGCCTGCGTTCCTGTACCATCCACTGTAGAGCGGTATTGCTAGGGGCAGTGAATAGGAAGACTGCTGAAATCACTGTGGGAGTTCAGTAGTCAGGGCAGCAGGCATGAGGACTGCCTGATGCTGCTTGTTGAGACTTTGAAAGACTTCTCTGAAAGGGGAGTCCCAGTGTTACCTGGCCGGAGGGCCAAGTCACAAGCTAGCCACACTGCAACTCTGTAAGCAAGAGGAGAGCTGCAAATGTAGAGGGGGAGAAAGGAGGCACTGAGCCAGAGGGAACTAATCCCTAGAATTGCCAGAAGGAGGCATCACCCAGCGTGGTGTGTATGTGTGTATAAAATGAACATGGTATAAAATACTTTTGGAATGATAATCTGCATTGTGTTTTGAAAAGATCAAGACACTTAGAAATAGCATGGCCACATTTTTGTGCCAATAAATACTAGAAGTTTGGTCAGAAATGAGTGGTTAATAGCTCTGTTGGTTAAATAGGATGAATAAAGTCTTGAGGCTATAATTCATTTCCTCATGAGCAGAAATGACTAGAAGAAAAATCCTGTAAAGGGAGCAGCTACAAGAATCTTTCAGTTTTGCAGGAGCATCATATACCTTTTTGAACTTTGTCAGAAATTTTAGCAATGCTGAAAATTGGTTAAAAATAATAATGCCCAGGTGGGTATTTGCAACAGTCGTGGTGAACTACTGCCATGAATAAACCAAAAATATGTTGCTGGGTGCCATTTTTCATGGTGCATTTGTATTTCCTTTCAGTCCCTTTTCATCTTCACTTCCACTTACCACATTATTACCATTAAATTTTATTACAATAGCACCTATATGCCTCATTTATTATGTTCTAGGTGCCTTGCTCACGTATAATGAATGTACAATCTGTATATATGAGACCACAAAGCCAGGAGGATACAACAAATTAGTGGAGGAGGGTAATCCCTGATTAGCTTTAGAAGTATCAACACATCAACTGTCTAGTCCAGTGGTTCTCAACATGTGGCCCAGTCGGTACACAGCTGCGGCCCACGTGACCTCCTCAGGGCTGTGACTGGGGCAGGGTGGGAGGGGCACCTGCTGTGGGCTCAGAGCTGGCGGGGGTGTGTGGGTGCAAAAATGGGGCAACACAGGATCAGGCCCAGCAGTGATAGACCTCCCCAGCAGGATCAGGCCCAGTGGTGTCAGCCCTCGGCAGGATCAAGCCCGGCAGCAGCAGGAGGCCAGGGTGCTCACTACTCCCTACCCTGAAGTATCATGTGTCCAATGATCATTGCTGGAGCTGGTACCCTGGTACTAGGACTGCAGTGGGAGGTGGGCAGGGTGTGCTACTGCACTTTGTTTCACAGAGATGTTCAAAAAACAGTTGGCAGTGTAATACATTTAATTCTCAAAAGTTTATGCAGTAATCCCTCACAAATATCTGAAATTATTTTTCACTGCTTTTTTTTTTTTTTTACATAGCATTTTAAAATTCTTTTTATTACCTCCAGTAGATCATGTTGTCACCTTAGCTGTCTATTCTCTCACTATGTAAAATCACCAGTGAACTATTAAGGTGTGATTTTTTTTTTTTCCACAAGTGAAGATAAATGACATTTCAACCCATTATATAATTACTCAAAGTAAAATACTGGAGACCTTAATAAAAAAGAAGCCTGTTTAATAATAGATAATCATTCTCTGTTAAGAAATTCTGTTTTATTTGTTCACACAGATACTTTAACTCAATACATTCTGAGTTGGCATTTCTGAGTGCAGTGGTAGACTGTACAGTAGTTAGTATATGTGCTGGCCTGAGTGAAATTTAAAGAACTATCATGGCACTGAACTATCAGAAGTGGCCTGACCATCAGGGCTAACTTATGTGCAAGTGCCTGTAATAAACTGCTTTTTGGAAACTCTATGGGATTGATTCTGAGCTGTTGAACTCTCTCACACTTATTGAATATCAGTGAAAGCTGATGGTGATGAGCAGTGATGCAGTGATATTCAGAAGAAGTGTTTAAGATCTCTGATGATTTATTTTTGCTTCAGTATTGCCAATACTGCGGTCTAAAATTACTACATCAAGTTATCAGGGAACTGAGCTTATTCCCGCTGCAGAATGCTTTGGGCCTTTTAAATTCCCAGCAACAGTTACTTCAGATTTTGAGCAAGATGATGTTGAATAAATATAAAGGTTGAGGGCACAAAAAGCACAACCTGGAGCAGCCGGACAGCATGATGGCTCATTAACTGAAGCTGTAACTTGAAACCATCTGAAAATCTCTGTGCTTCCTCACTTAAAGGAATCCCAAGACAGAACACTTTACAGTAGCTTGACTTGCTGCAATGAATTCATCTTAATTGTAATTTCATGTTATCAGACACAAGAATTATATAGTATCTAAAACACCAAAATTAAGTTCAGTTCTAATATATTAAAAAAATTGCATTAGCTAGCGTGATAGCTCATCACAGTCATTGCTGCATGGAGAAATTAACTATTTGTATCCTGAAGGCACCAGGCTGAACTCTGATTTGGGGTAAGAACTCATTAGGCAAATGGGAATATTTCTCTGGCTCTTTACAAAAAGTACTGTGTAATTCACAGAAGCTGAGAATGTAACAAATATGGGAATCCTGCAGGACAAATAAGCAACTGATCTGCAAACCAATAACGAGACTTGCAGGGTAAGATCGTTTTATTTTTTTCAACATGAAACCATTTTCAAGTCTGTTTTAAGTCCTGTTGCTCCTCTCCTCTCTTCAGGTGGAATGGTTTCAGTTGAAACTCAACCCTTAGTTACTTCCAGAGGGTCTCTTAGTTTTAGCTGGCACAAGCCAGTACAATTCTAATCTAATATCTATCAATGAAGTGCTTATGGAAATAGAACTGCCAGCTCACAAATTAGTCTTCTTAAAATTCATCCATAGTTTACGGATATTCTATATGTTAGGTTGTTAGAAATACATTACAGACCTAACTAACTTCCTAACTAGCAGATAATCACCAGTCTGTGGTAATTGCACCCTACTTTTTGGAGGATCTGACATGCTTCCAAGCCAAATGGGTCTGGACAGGTTCCAGATACTCTTTCTAGCTCTGGGTCTCTAAAACACACTCCCCGGTGTAGACTCCCCCTGCTTCTGGCACCCTTCCTTGGGATTTGGGACTACACAATCCAGCTAAATTAGGCCCTGAAACTAGTCATGAACCCTCCAAACCCGCCCCAGTTGCTTATGCGTGCTCTCCGACCACCCCAGGTTACACCTTGCTGTGGGTGCTCTGGTTTATAGTTTAGCTTTTCAGGGTCCAAATGGCAGGTAAAGTAAAGAACAACATAAGCTTAGCATAGGAGTTTAACCACATACAGGAGTTAGAAATGTAGAAATAAAACAAAACCTAGATGCTCTCTCCTTTAAGTCTACACTCACCATTCCAGTTCTTGTGAGTCCTAGGGACATCCTGGTGTCAGGCGGGTAGGCTTTTCCTGCCTTCTGCAGTCTCTGTTGTTTGCCAATAGTCAACCGTTAGGGAGAGGGGAGAGATGAGGAGAGAGAGTATGCCCATAAATAAGGTTTCTGTTCTTTGTCATTAATGTTAGAATTCCAGTTGGGTGGTTAGGCCCAGCCCCTATGGAATCCAAGCATGGAAAACCAATTTCTTTCAGCCCTGCCACTATTTGTCAGAAAACCATTGGTCTAGGCACAGATCCATTTGTTTTGAAGACAGTCATAATTGATGGCTCTTGGGTTAGTCCTCAGGGAGGTGTCAGACATTACAATAAGATACCCTTCATCTGTTCTTGACAACTCTGGGCAGTTACAATTACATACTCAAAATGTGGGTTAAATTATTCAAAGCAGTGGTTACAATGTCGAATGAGGGTAATGGATTTAGACCATATATCACAGAGGGATTAGACTATTCCCAAGTGAGTACTCAATGTTGTTTGATAATACTGTGTTTTGTACTCCACAGGGAAATTTAATAGTTGGGTGGCATGGGGAAGGGGCAAGAGAGGATACACTAAAGAGAACCATGAAATAGCAGTTAACAAGGTAGGAGTATAATCAGGAAAAATAGAGCATAATGGAAATCTAAGGAAAAGAGTCTCATTAAGAAGCTGGTAGTCAACAGCGTCAAAGGCATTGGAGACTAAGATAAAGAGACCCATAGAGCTAGAAAGGAAAGGTTATTAGGGAATTTTATGAAGATAGTTTCAGTGCAGTGGAAAGGGTGGAAACCAGACTGGAGGGAATAGTCTGGAAAAGAGGAAAGAAATGGGCAAATAGTCTGCTCAGAGAGTTTGGAGAGAGAAACAGAAATGGGTTCATTTTGGATAGAACATCATGCTTGTGTTCAAGTGAAACTGGAAGTGTAAGGGAGAAGTGACTGAGTTGACAAATAGAAGTGTCTGAGGTGAAGAACCGAGGTGACCTTAAAATGAGACTGACTGGAAATGAAATCTCTCTGAAGCAAGAATACACTGTTTAAGATTTTAATATATTTTTGACAAGGTATTACAACCTGGAGGTTACTGATAATCAGTGTATAACACATGGAAAAATGTACATATGGGATGTATCCAGGGAGATCAGGGTGATAGCACAAATTCATCTCTCAGTATGTAAAACAATATATAATATTTTACTACCCACACTAAAACATAAATATCTATCCACATTGATGAGACAAACTTCTTTCTCATGCATAGTATCTAATGACAACAAACTGCTGTACCTAGTTTTGGTCTTGAATCAGTTAATCTTGCTCTGTTTCTTTTTCTCTATACAAGTCAGTCCTTTTCCAGATTTTACTCTATTGCCACAAAGTTCATATTTTTACCCTTTCTGCATGGGACTTCTTTTTTCCTAACTCATACAAGCCCACAACCTTACCTCAGGCTCCCAAATGGTCTAAAATGTATTTGCTTATTGTGGTTTCTTAGAGCTCCTCATGCATTTTAAGCTGCAATTTTTTTCTCTGGTTATGCATGAAGAAGAGCGTCCAAAACCAGAGAATAATTGTGTTTGAACTTTGGCTTTGCATATCCCAAACTAGTGGTGGTTCTGACCTGTTCCCTATTTTTTTTTTTTTTGCATACTCCAAACATAGATTTTGGAGAACAGATGGTTTCAGATAATGATTCTGGGTGTGGTCCATTTCTTGTGGAAAATAGATCAGATGCTGAGGGTATCTTCTGAAGAATGAAGATTTGAGAAAGGACATCTGAAATTCAGAGCTGAGATGATTTTTGAGCAAAGGCATAACAATTGATTCTTTCTGTGAAGCTGGCAAACTGCCAGGAGGCATTTGAAAAAAAATCTACTTTGATAGCTCCTGAACTTCCTCACTGTCATTCATCACCCTAGAGGAGAATAGCTCTTATAATTCGATATGGAGCACACTCTTTGAGAAAAGATCTGGTCAAAACAACAAAGCAATGAACTGTAGTACTTGTATCAGTACACATACAAGCTTTCTGGAGTACTTGCCTTATCAGTTTTAAAGACTTAGTATAACAAAATTCCATTATGGTGAGATAATACCAAATGTGTCAAAGATGGTTACTAGTTTCTTTTTCCCATGATAATATTCTAAGCGTGGTGGTGGGGTGTGTGCGGGGGGAGGTAACTCATGTCTTTTTAGTACTATCTCTACCTTTTATTGCTTAATTAACCTTGAAATGCAGAATAGAAAAGGTAGCACAGAAATGTCAAACATTCAAGGACTATGTGCATGTGGATTTAGCAACGACATCTTAAGGCTGCACACAAGGTTCTAGAAAAAGTATAGGAATAGGAAAAAGTATAGTATATGACCCCAGGGAGTAACCTCAACAATTCTAAGGTACTATAGCCCTCAAGAAGAAATTGCAGACTTGATTAGGGCAAAATCAGAAACTTTGCATTTGTTAATTTTTTTTTTTTAAATAGAAGCTGTCTACAGTTCTGTTATAAAATATTTAGATTATCTAAATTATGAGATGAGAGAGAAATGAAAGACACCTTTTAAGTGCCAGGACTATTTATGAATATATACAAGTCACTATCAAATGTTATGTTTTGGATACTTCCAGTGCAAGAGCATTTATTGAACCTAGACTTGAGCCTCAGAAAAGGTAGTAGTTTTGGTTGTTTCCTAAAAAACAACAGTGTATTGGGAAGAATTTTAGACTTATTAGGTTTGAGGATTGAAGGATTTGGGCCAAATTTGGGATTTTTAAACCCTGCTCTAATTTGCACTCCGGTTATTGATGACTCGTGAAAAATCAGTACTAGCCTCCAGACACTCTTGGTTTTAACCATCTTCTGAAACTCTACTTTTACTTAGTTTTCTTTACTCTAATTTTGATATATCAAAGCGCCTTTCTTAAATCAAGCAGTTCTTCAATTAAAGCATATTATCCTATCAGTTAAACAAGAAAAATCTGTTAAACATATTCCAGTTATATGGGCTGCAAGCTTTTTTTAAGGTTTTGGAATATAGGTAAAACTCTCTATAGGGGAAAACCTTTCTCCTCTTTGGCAAAACAAACAAGGATACAAACTTTTGAAAATGAACACACTTGGGACAACAATGATTTGAGGCTGTGGCAGAGTTGCTGTCCCAACATGGCCTTCAACAACTGTTCCTCAGTTTCCCCTAATGTCTTTTGGCCACCTCTGGCCAGAAGACTGTCCTGACTCTATGGCCAGACTGCTTTGCAGAGTCCTCCCTCTTCAGGGGCCACAAGGTCCATTACTGAAGTCCAACAGAAATGTAAACAAAACAAATTTTCAGCATGGCTGGGCTCAGTTGGCCATCTCTTCCTCACAAGTGTGCCTCATCCACTACAGTATGTACACTGTACCTTCAGAAACTCCACTGTTCAGGGTCTGGAACGCTTCTTCCCTCACTCAGCAGTTCAGGCTGGCTGCAGGTCCTCAGGGCTCCTGTCTCCAGTCAGGAATCCCATTCACCTCTAGAGTAGCCTGTCTGGTCTGCTTCTTCCTTCTCAGCCTTCTCTCAGGCTGCTTTCCAGAGAGACAAGGGAAACTCTCCACCTCTTCTTCTATGAGTCTTCCCCTCCCGCCTTCAACCTAGCTCTTCATGAGGAGAAAACCCAGCTCCCCCCATCGCTGGGTTTTATTTCTGGTTAGACCTGGCCCACCCTCCAGGTGCATATAGGTTGGGTAATTGGCATCTCAGGGTATGTCTACGCAGGGATTAAAAAAAACCTTTTTAGACATTTTGGACTCAGGCTGAAGCTCTGGGTTCCAGAAGCAGGGTTCCAGAGCTCTGGTAGCCTGGGAGTCCAGTTCCTGCTGGATGCAGTGAAGGAGCTTCCTTTGCCTGAGTTCCTGAAAGAATATCTGTTGCTCCTTGAATAAGTGAGCAGTAAAATTCTAGGGGATTCTGTGCTTGCTTCACTGCCCCCCATTCCTTATGCTTTATGGGGATGCCCAAGCTCTAACCTCTACACAGAAGTTTTTAGCCGTGACCCTTTTATGCCTGTGTAGACATACCCTCAGGCCCATATTAACCTCTTCATGTTTTGTGTGTGTGTGGAGGAAGCACCTCATCACAGAGGCTTTTAACTTCTTGAAGAAGAGAGAATGGAAAGATTGAGACTAAGTGTTAGTGTGTTACTTCTATCACATCCCTACTTACTTGTGTATTCATTACACTCAACATTAGGAAAGGAGCACTCATTGAAATGAGGTGGTTAATCATAGACAACCTAAAGTGAAAAGTAAAGAGGATAAAATCATTAAAGGTGGCATGGATGTTACTTATAAAAATAATAAGAGATTCAGATGGCACGAGTACTGCTGAACCTAAAGAGAGCCGGAATGGCAAGAAGTAAACCAAGGCCTAAATGGAGAGGTTTGAGAGGCTATTTGAGCTGAACAGAAATCCTTCAAAATTTGGAAATCTTACCCCAGTGAAGCCAGTAAACGGGAGCGTAAATTATGGATGCAATTAATAACAGGGGAATGTAGAGAGGGCAAAATGGATTTGAAGAGGAAATGGCTAAAAGTGTTTAAAAACTAAGTAAGTATACTGGAAACATATTATCCCACATATGCCTACTGCGGGGTTCTTACAACTTCATACAAAGTTCTGCTGGTGGCCAGTATCAGAGGCAGGAAATGGGATTAGAGGGACCTGGGGTCTGATCGAATCTGGCAATTCCTATATTCCTACATACACAATAATGAATCGTACAGAGAAGGGAAACTGGGCACTTCTGTTCAGCCTTTTGAGAATATAAGAACAAGAGGACATTCTGTGAAGCAACAAATTTTAAAATTGATAAAAAGAAGTGTGTGTGTGTTTGAGATGTATGAAAGTCACTGATAAAAAATATATCAAGGAAACCTGCTAGGTTTCTAGATATGCGGTGGGTTTTTTTTGTTTTTTTTATTAATCCTTTCTGTATAATGAGAAAATCCAGTTACATTAGATCACCCTAAAAGGGATATAGGTCCTCATGCTTTAGGCTATAAACACTATATCCATTAATTGGTGGATTTAGGAAGAACCCCTTATCATAAGCCTTGCTCCCAAATCTAGACCTTAGCGTCCAAAATCTGGGTGCTTAGCATGAACCTCCAAGCTTAATTACCAGCTTGGATCTTATCTCGTTGCCACCAGACAGGAATTACAGCGCCTGCCTCGCTCTGGTCCCCCCAAACTTTCCCTGGAGGGACCCCAAGACCCATAAGCTCTGAGTCTTACCGGCAAGGGA
>NC_133783.1:36911234-36940544 GCF_003597395.2 Chelonoidis abingdonii | reverse complement strand
GTTTCCTGATTGGTCCTCTTGTCAGGTGTTTGGTTCCCTTTGTTAACCCTTTACAGGTAAAAGAAACATTAACCCTTAGCTATCTGTTTATGACACCCCTGTGTGCTGATTATTCCATAACTATCAACTAGTAGGTTTCTTGCATCTTCCTTTTGAAATATCTGGTATTGCTCAAGGTCAGATTCAGGATACTGAAATAGATGGACCAGTCCTTTCCATTCCAGTGTGACAATTCCTTTGTTCAGTGTCCCATTACCCAAAACAATCAGAAGTAAATTATAAACCAACCTTCAATAGTCTAATTTACAAATGTTTGTCAAATGCAAACCCTCCTCCACAAAAAACCCAAACCAACCCAGTAACTCCTGAAAACTGCAAAAAAGCAGTTAGCCTGTGCTGCTTATGTTTTTGTTTTTAGTCTGCTGAGTTTTGACTTTTTTTAAAAAAAGTTTTTCTTTCCTGATTTATTTATAAACAGTTGTATGCTGCTATTTTAATATAACCTGAGTTTAGGACAAAATAATCAGGGTAATATTTATTTTTGTTTTTTGGCATGTTCAGGTTGGCTGCACATTTTGTTATTTTACTTTTTTCTTTCCATCCACTTCCCTTAAGTCAGGAACCATAGTTTCCTGTAATGTGGTTTTCAGCTATTCTCTGAGGAAATTGAATTTCTAGATTCCAAAGCTGCCCATTTCAAGTTCAAGAGCTCTTCTTTCTTTATTAAAACATCTATGAAACTGTATAGTTTAGAAATATTTTAATCAGCCTTATAAAAGTTTTTTCTCTTTAAATCCTTCTGCTTTCTTACTATGTTTTTAAAGATAAAGCCACGCTGTCTTGAAACTTCATAATATCAGCATAGGCATTATGAATTTAAACACACTTTCTTATGGAAGGGAAAACACCCCTAAGAATTTAAAATACTTCGTCTTAAGTATTTTAGACTTAACATTCCAAAGAGGTATGGAAAATAACTCCTTTTTATTCTGAGCTTATGAAATTAATAGGAGCTCTTGTTAGCCCCCTCTGAGGAATAGAGTGAATTTTGTGAAGTACAAAGCTTTCTTTGAAAAGATATTTACCTGCATATTAAAATAAAGTGTTATTTTAAAGTAAGAAATTATAATTTATCTTTAAGTGATAATCTGTATGAGAACAACATGGTTATGATTGAGGGTAGTGTTTTGGGGTTGGCTTTTTACAGTTCAGTTTTTTTCTGAAATGATACAACTTAAATAATGTGAAAGGAACTTTCAAGCTAGTTATGTGTCCTCATTTCATAAGTTTTATATATTTTGGGTTAGTTCAAGTAATAAACTTTAGCTGCAGGCTTGGGGAAATATAAATAAAATAATCGCACATGTACTTGCCTTTCTCTAACAAGCTTGCTGGTTGCAGATTTAACATCACATTCTAGGCAATAAACTAACTAACTAGTGAGGTTAGTACATTTCTTACATCTCTTAAAGCTTGCAGTAAAAAATAACACCTAGCAATAAAATGTTCTTGTAACTGATATTTAAAATGGGTAGCTGACTAGGTAATGGTTACACAACAATTAATGGATGGGATGGAAGATAGGTCATGGAGCTTTTTACTTCTAGATCTATTTCCTGTATACCTCAGGTATATCATAATATAAAACTGTTACCATATGGAGGTGGTTCAGAGGAAGTGCAATCAAGTAGTTACAGTAGGGTTCTTAGAGTAAGATCTCTTTATAACTAAGTTCTTTCCTCATTTGTGCAGGGCAAATACTCAAATTTTGTATAAATGAATTCAGTTTGGTCATTTTCACACCCATTTTGGTTTTAGTTTTACTCTCTCAAAGGCATGTTTTAAGACTGTATATGTAAGTAAGTATTTGCATCTGAAACGATATTTTATCTGGCATGCAATGCTATTTGGAACACTTCCCCCTGCCCCAATTAGATGATGGGGTAGTATCTATAGAGTAGAGCCTGTGTTCTGTACTAAACCAAGATCTGGAGAAGCTGAGCAAGAAGATAATGGGGTTGGGGGGGCGGCTTACTCCTACGCTGAGCCAAATAAGACAAGTGCCTTTCTGGTCCATTCTCTAAAGTCTCAGATTCATATACCCTTGTTCATATTGATTACTGTCACTAGTATTCTGACGCTCTTGAAAGGGACTACTTGTGTGAGTTGCTGCTCACCAATGTGAAAAAGGGGTTTATAACCTGGCCTTCTTGATTTCAGTGGGACTACTTTGTCAGGTACTGCTCAGTCTGAGAGAATGGCAGAATCGGATTTTAAATTACTTTTGATTCTAGACTATAGCTATATATAGCTAGAAACTAGAATTTCTAGTATAAACATAGTCTGTAAATATACAAAAAAGTAAACAGTTATCTATTTGAGACAAAGTTCTAAAATGAAACAAAACAAGAAACAATATGATACTATTCAATAGTGTTAGAACTTTCCCAACTATCTATCTCTGTTTCTTTATACTCAGATGTGGAGCATTTCTAAGGGTTTCTATTACATGTGCAGTCATAAAATACTGAGGTTGTTCAAATAATCTTAACCTCAGGATTCCATATTTTGTATCTTGCTTTCCACCTTATAACATCACTATTTTTATCAATAGATAGCACAAAGGAAATCCAGATATTTAAAAAAATATTATATGCTTCTAATGGAGCACAATTGGTGTAATGAACTCTTAAGTAAATATCTATCTTATTTTAATTTGTCATGATTATGATGCGGTAAGGAATTTGATATTAGGAGCCATTTTCAACTCTGGTTTAAACAGATGCATTTCTCCTCCTTTCACCAGGGCTAAAATTATCCATGTAGGTGCAAAGTGAACTCTTAACTTTTAACAGTTAGTTTCTGTATAATTATCACTACATTCCAAAAATAGAAAGCAGCTTAAGGGCATATGCTGAATGGTTCTTGAAAATGTAAATCTAATTTAAGATGTCTTTTGAAATAACCAAGATTGCATCCTTCTGCTGCATATTAGCATTTGTATCCCCCCTTGTTTCATAGATCAGATGCAAGATTTATCTATAACTTTTCTAAAGTGTGTTATGTGAGTTCAACAAAGTGCCACATGTTCATCATTTTAATACATCAGCAGTGATGATAAAGACGGAAAGGCAGAATCAGGCTTCTGCATTTTTGTAATGCATTCTCCCTGTACATGAGTTTAGGAAACCTGTTCAATTAAAGCAGTTTTTAATTCATTCAGTCTGTCTTTCTCTAAATAGAAGAAAGATGGCAGATCAGATTTTGTATTCTATTTTAAGGCTGTTTAATAATTACTATAGGCCTTTGTTAACTTCTCAGTTTATAGCTATAGGCATGGGCTGGTTTTATACATAATCTTCACTCACTTTCACCACCCTGGAGCAGGGAGTGGTGTTTAGGGACCCCCCAAGTTCCCCCACTCAGCCCTTGCCCTGCCCTCTTCTCAAGGCCATCTTTGATCTGCTGTGGAGGCCAGTCTTCGTCCATCTGGCAGTCCACTTCTCCCTAATGTACCTTAACTGTGGGAGAGGAAACTACCTATCCAAAGGGCATGTCCAGACCAGCCTTTTCCCCTTCCAATCTCTTAAGTTTCATTTCTGCTTTGATGCCTACTGAACACTGGTGTCTGCCAATTGGGAGGCAGGCAAGGAGTTGGGACTGTAGCTAATCATGCAAAACTGTGCTTGTTTTACTATTTCCTTACTTTTCTCGCCCCTCAATTACCCCATCCTTCCTGCAGTTTTTGTTTTATCCACTTGCTGGATCTTGTCATAAAACCAGATTATATAAACTCTTGTGGTCAGAAAGTGTCTTCTTACTGAGTTTGTGAAGTGCCTAGCACAATGGGACACTGATCCCTGATGATAGCATCCAGTCCCTATTGTAATACAAACAATAAGGTGTTTTCATGCCTTATATACTTTTGGTTTGAATACTTAAGGTACGACCTGTATTCTATTAATATTAGTTTCAGAAGCCTGAAGAACTTTCATTTCTGATTTGTATGCCACCTGATTTTCAGAAAGATTATTATCCACCACAGAAATGCTATTTTTCAATTGTGGGAATAGTTTCCAGAGGGCAGCTAACTCTGTGTCATGCTGCATTTGAAGTCAATGTGGTAGGCAGGAGAGACTACTGTACAGATCACTGGACTGGGTCTTGAGACCTTGGTTCAATTTCCAGCCCAGCTGCAGGCTCCCTGTGTGATCTTGAGCAAGACATTTAATCTACCCTGAGCTCAAGTTTACCATCTGTAAAATGAGGTTAATAGTGCGTCTTTAACTCACAGGGACTATGGTATAAGGACAAAATCCATTAAATATCATGTGCTCAGATGAAATAGTGATGATTGGCATATAGGTAACTACATAGATTCTATAGAGAGAGTGGCAAAACTTTTTTGACTTCAGTGGTGCAACAGCAAGGATGCAGTAAAGATCAGCTCACATTTTCCTCCTGTTACCCACCCACTATTTCATTTGTTTTTGTGATGAATGACAAAACCCAGCTAGTTTGAAGCTTAAAAACTATGGGATTAAAACAACTTTCCAATTTTACTTGTTCCCATAATACAAGAACTAGGGACCACCAAATGAAATTAATGGGCAGCAAGTTTAAAACACACAAAAGGAAGTTCTCTTTCACATGGCACACAGTCAACTTGTGGAATTCCTTGCCTGAGGAGGTTGTGAAGGCTAGGACTATAACAGCATTTGATAGAGAACTGCATAAATTCATGGAGGTTAAGTGTGTTAATGGATATTAGCCAGGATGGGTAAGGAAAGGTGTCCCTAGCGTCTGTTTGTCAGAGGGTGGAGATGGATGGCAGGAGAGAGATCACTTGACCCTATTAACATTGGGCCAAATTCTGGCTAGTGTCTACACAGTTGTGCATTGTGTGTGAAGAAAGGAAGATGAACTTTCTGTGCTGATTTGTGTCCTGTGCATTCTCAATGGCTTTTGTGGATTGCCCTGTGTGCACATAAATCATTGGGATGTTTGGCCCAAAGAATGCCAGCATGATTATATTGTCTATCCTTTTTGTGTATCATTAGACAATATATTTTTTCTGTAATCTTAATGTTCTCTTCCCAGCTGCAAGATCTTGCTTGGATGAATAAATGGTGTAACACTGTTGCAAAAAAAAACTGAACATCATTCTGGGATGTATTCGGAGGAGTGTTATAAGGAGGCATGAGAAGTAATTCTTCCACTCTATTCTGCACTGATACAGCCTCTACTGGAGTATTGTGTCTAGTTCTAGCGCCACGTTTCAACAAAGATGTGGACAAATTGGAGAAAGTCCAGAGGAGAGCAACAAAAGTTATGAAAGTCTAGAAAACATGAACTATGAGAGAATGAAAAAAATGGGGTTTGTTTAGTCTGGAAAAGGGAAGACTGAAGGGGGACATAACAGTTTTCAAGTATATAAAAGGTTGTTACAAGGAGGAGGAAGAAAAATTGTCCTTGTTAACCTCTGAGAATAGGACAAGAAGCAATGGGCTTAAATTGCAGTGAGGCAGCACTTTAAAGACAGCGGTACAGGCCGGTACTGGTGGGTACGTGTTGCCAGTACACCGTACCGGCCTGTACTGCCTTACTTTTACCCTGATATCAGCGTTTCTCAGACTGGGGACCCCCGAGGGGGCCCCGCTGATCAACTCCTTCCCTCTCCTTCCCTCAACTTCTTCCCCTCCCTCTGAGTGCCTCCATTATGCTGGGGAACTGTTCCCTGGCATGAAGGAGGTGCTGGGAGGGAGGAGGAGGAGCAGAGATGGTCTGTGCCGCTCCTGGAAGTGGCCAGCACGTCTCTGTGGCTGGGGGTAGGATGGGGTAGGGGGGTCTCCATGCACTGCCCCCAGCCCAAGCGCCCACTCAACAGCTCCCATTGGCTGGGAACTGCGGATACAGGTATGGGTCCAATGGGCACTGCAGGTACGGTGCCTGCAGGCAGGAGCAGTGCACAGAGACCCCCTGGCTCCCCTCCTAGGAGTCACTACCAGAAATGTGCCAGTTGCTTTTGGGAGCTATCTGAGGTAAGCACTGCTCCCCTCCCACATCCCAGTCCAAAGCTCACACCCAAATTCTCTCCCAGATCCTCCACCCCTCCCACACCCAGACTCCCAGCCCAGAGCTCACACCTCCTTCTGCACCCCAACTCCCTGCCCCAGGGTGGTGAAAGTAAGTGCAGGTGGGGGAGATGAAGTGATGGAGGGAGGGGGAATGGAGTGAGTGGGGGCATGACCTTGGGGAAGGGGGCAGGGCAGGGGCATGGCCTTGAGAAGAGGGCAGTGCAAGGGCTGAGTGGGGGAACTTGGGGGTCCTGAACATTTTTAAATCAAAATGGAGGTCCTCAGGTTGCTAAAGTTCAGGGACCGCTGGTCTAGATAATATCTAGTCCTGTCTTGAGTGCAGGGGACTGGAATAGAATACATCTTGAGGTCCCTTCAAATTTCAAATAAGTGTGCAGCATAAGACAATATAATGTTCAATCATTATTGTATATGAATCAGACACAGACAGTTTAACTGAAGAATTCTTTTACAAGTGTCCATGAAACTATTTGTGTCCTACAGAATTTGTTTATCCAGACAAATTATTGTTGTTATGGTAGAATCTAAACAGAATCACTTTCTTTTGTGAACTGTAAGGTTTTATTTTTCATTGTGGAGCTTTCTCTGAATGACAAAATGCAGATGAGTTTCTTACCTATAAAGCCAATGAAGGTGACGGGTGCCGGAACAATTTGTGCGGGGGAGTTGCTGAGAGCCACCGAACCAAACTGTAAACCTTGTATATGATGGAAACCACTTCCAGCCAAGGAGTACTGCCGCACCCCAAGCACCCCTAATTTCAGCACCTATGATCAAGGCTAAACTTCTGTTTGACCTAATACAATTTTGTTCTTCTAGAACAAGGACTACTACTGTTATGGTTCTACAATGTGTATTAGAGAACATCTGAACAAACTAAGAAACTGACTGTTCTCACCACCTTTGAACTCATTGACCAAAAGCAATTAGTGAAGACCTGGGTTTTCAGTGCTCAGAGAACAGGATGACAAGTTAACACTTTAACACAGAAAACTGCTTGAGCTAGCCATACCACTGAATTAGAGGAGTAATAATGTATATGGACCAAAATTCAAGTAATTTCCTGAATTACAGTACTATAAAATTGTTCATTGGTAATGTGATAATACCCATGTACAGTTGGATATAACAAAACAATTGAGGAATGATATTGTGAAGAAATATGAACGTCTTCATTGCAGTGACTTAAAAGCCCAAATGATCTTTGCTTGCTACTAGGTAATGATTAGATTAATGCAAAGTAATATGAACTGTGTTGTTGTAAACCTTACCACTACAATGAGGTTATTCAGAAATTTACTTCAGTTTATTAATAATTGATCTGAAAAAGTACCATCTGGGAAATGTATATTTAACAGTTTATTACTTATTCTTTCCACATGAAGATTTACAGCACTTTTTAAAAAAATCTCTTGGCTGTGCTGAATTTCAGATTACATCATAGCAGCTGTTTACTATAATTAAAAACATCTTATACACTTGTCAGATTAGGGATTTTGTGTGTGTGTGCGTCTTTAGAATCTGTGCTCTCTATTTCTGAGCTAAATAAATCTAAGCAATAGTTAGTACCACAACAATCTCCATAGGCAATTCTCAAAATAAAATTCCTCAGAAGAACACATCCTGAGGTTCTTACTGTGGCCTTGATGGCTGCCGCTTGCAAAAAAACCCAAAAACCTGTGTTTGCAGAACACTATGAAGCTGTCCTCCCAGTTTTCACTAGTTTTTCCAACTGGGGAGGTGGGAGAGGATATTTCATTCTTGGACCCTGTGGATTCCAGGTCCATCCACACACAGGCCTTGTGCATTCATGGATTGCTGTCCTACCCATCCTAGCTCTGACAGTCCAGCTCTGCTGCCTCTGGGACCCTACCCTACAAGAGCATTTCCCCAGTTTTCAGTAGGTGCCTGTCAGTTTTTCCATTATGGCCCATGTGACTGTGCACGTGTCCCCCAGGGTTGGCTGTCCCTCTCTTACCTCCTGGCATCCCTCCCATAGCAAAGGATTCATCTCTTCAGAAGTGCTCCTGTGGGGCCAGAGGAGTGCTACAAAGGTGAGCAAGGTTATCCTTGCTTGTTCCATGCAGGATCTAGTTGCTATACAGGGAAGGTTCTCACTACATCACTAATATTGGTGGTGTGGGGGGAGAAGCCTTCCTGTTAAGGCAAATTTCCACTGAATATCAGGATGTCAGGATCTGGTCCATTATACATTTTTTACGGTGTTTATACTGCAGCAAAAAGTGTGAGGGAAAGCAAGGGTCCAAAAATCATGAGCTAGCTCCTCTAAAAGGAGATCTTCAAATTGAGGGTTTTTTTTGTTTGTTTGTTTTTTAAATGGGTTCTCTTATTTGCCTTTAAGTTTTTTAAACCCATGGGTTATAGATAGGTCGCATTTTCAAGCTTTTTCTCCAAAATGGTGAGGGGTAGAAACTTTCTTTTTTAAAAAAGCTGAACTTCAGTCACTGTAGTCCAGGAGCTAGAGATTTAAGGAAAATACCAAATATAGCGAGACTTACAATCAGACCATGAGAGTTGTCAACACTGAAACAAGTTGCATCTCTGAGTTAATTTTTGTAGGTTACTGGATTCAAAGGAAATTTTTAGCATTAAACAGAAAATAATGCTGCTGTAGGTGAATACCCTATGTGCTTGGCTTAAATTTGGTTTTTAGAGGAAAAAAACATTGCTGTAAGAATGTGTTCATATTTTCCTAACGTAGAAGGCTTTGAAGTGGTCAAGGATTCTTATACAGTTCTCCAGAGATGTTAAAATTAGTAAAACCAAATTCATGTATAAGTGAGGTATTTGATTAATTAAGGCATTTAGGTAAACCCCGTATATAATTTTCTGTTCTTGTACCTATTTAATACCACTGATTTTGTCAGTTTGCATGTGCACAGGAGCAACTCCTTGTATATGGTTAACTGGTTCAACATGAGGCTTTTGAAGGATTTCTAACTAGGACTATTTCAGTTTGTATGAGCACAGTCTTAAATTTTAATCTCAGTGGAACATTTTTCCCCCAAATAAATCTGGTTATCCATTTACTAATTAACAAAAAAGCTGAATATTGCTGGTTTCATGTGTGTTTGCTTTTACTTTTCATCAGAATTGCATACAGTTACTTAGATTAAATTATGTAGATCATTCATCTGCTTTGTAGATGAGGTCTCTGTTTCAGTATTTTTTGTTTCCCTTAATTTTTTAAACAGTTGTTGTGGGATTTGTTTTGCTGGGCTAAAACATTTACTTACTTACCTACTTTGAGGTAGCACCCATGATCTCTACCAGGTTCTTTGGAGTCACTCTAGAAAAGATGTATCCTGCTCTGAAGAACTCATCTAAAGACAGACCGACAAGTAGGCAACAGTCAGAGGAGGGAGACCAACAAATTGGGATAGATTTGGTTAGATTCACTCTAGGAAGCACAGCAGAAGTAGGTGTTTAAGATAAATCTCCCATTAATCTGAACTTTAGGGAGATATCCCATTTTCCATCTGTTAACAGAGTCCCCTTAGCTGTGAAAGCTCATTAGGATGTAGATACACAACATACTGGGCATATGCTGTAACTGTACTGGATGCAGTAAAGAGAGATTCTGTATTGTGGTACCATTACTTTCTAGCCCTAGGTAGGAGCACCTGAAAATAAAGTACACTGTATATACTTGATCATAAGCCAGTTCATTTATAAGCCAACCCCTGCACAAGATGGATAAGTAAAAATGGAAATTTCTTATAACCCGTTCATAAGCTGACCCTATAATTCCGGGGTTGGCAAACTTTGGCTCCTGGGCCATCAGGATAAGCCGCTGAGGAACCAAGATGGTTTATTTACCTCGAGCGTCTGCAGGCACAGAGGTAAACCTAAGTAAGCAGTGTCCCGGCCCGCCATCTGCTTATCCTGACGGGCTGGGACAGCAACTGATGGGGAAATTTTTTGGGAGGGAGAAGCTCGGGGTCAGGAGAGTAACCTCTGTGACCACCCCCACACTCTCCCCATACCATTCCTTCCCACCTTATCTGGGGAGGGCCAGGGGAAGATGTCTCTGACCTGGCCGCAGCCTGCTCCTGAGCTGCAGCTGCTTTGGAGGCTGGGGAGAGAGAGCGGTGTGGTCAAAAGTGGAGAGACTCTTGCACCACCTCTTCCCTTCTGTCTCTGCTGGCTGTGCTGTCTCTCCTTGCTCTCTGTTGGGGTGAGGGGCTGTGTCCCACCTCTCCCTATCTATGCCCATTCAGAAGCCAACCCGCTTCTCTGGTGCTTCCCTTTTTTTACTAAAAGAAATCGGCTTATGAACAAGTATATATGGTATTATCTTCTGGTAGGGACTTGGCAGTCTATGAAGACAGAATTGCTGATCTCAGTCCAGCTTATAATAGGCCATCTGAAGCATTATCTTAATTAGCAATGATGGTTATTCCCAGCTTCCAAGATACTAATATCTAGAAGTCCAATAACATCTATTAACTTTAAGAGGACAGAATAAAATGCCTGAGCATTTGAACCTGCTGAGAGAAGTTTTATGCATCTATTCAGCTAGCTATTTGTTATGTTGTAGAAATGACATCTTTTTGTAAAGGGTTCATTCAGATGGGTTGCAGTGATATTGATAGCCATGTTTTATATTTCTCCTTTGGACTTGTATAGACTTTCTTGATAGCATTTTGGAAATAGGATGAGTCTGAGGCCTGTTTCTGGAAAGGCAACCTATTGATATTGACCCAGCTGGATCTTAATCTTCTTTAGCTAGTACAACAACCAATTTTCTTTAGATATTCTTGGCCCATACTTGTTATATTCTCGCTCTTCAGTTGAAATGCTGAGGTTTAATGAATGGTCCCTTACAATATGGGCTAACTACTTCTAAACAAGCTTGCATTTGGCTGTGATGCTGGAAATGTATTTCCCAGACCTGAAGAAGAGTTCTGTGAGCCTTGAAAGCTTGTCTCTTTCACCAACAGAAGTTGGTCCAATAAAAGATATTATCTTGCTCATCTTGTGTCTTTCTGGTTATTTTAGAAAAGTTCTAAAAAACATTAAAGTTCAAGAACTGGGAGACATTTTGGAGTAACTGAACTTCATTTAGTAGAGCTTCAGGACATGATTCCCTAGAAAGTCGTTGTAATGCCTTGTGGATATTACTGCCAGAGTTCATTATTGTTAAAGCAATGCAACAAATTATAGTAACCATGCATTTAAGTGTTTTCGGAGGTATTTGACAGGAATCTAAATGGTAAAGTAATGCTTAATAGTCATGGAATACATGAAATGATTGAATGGATTGACCATTGGCTAATATGAAGGAAACAAAGAGAGAGCATGAATCAAACATTCTCAAGCGAGAAAGAAACCTTTGGGCTGAAAGTAGGATCAAGTGGTAGGTACTTTGTGTTAATTATATAAATGGCTGAACAGTGGTGTTGAAAGCATAGTTTCTAAGGTTGCAGAATTGCTAAAATGGAAAACATCAAATATTGAACAACATAGCCTCTGAAAGAGCATTTAAGTATCTGAGCTGACAGATGGCAAATGCAGTTGGAAATATTTTTTTTTTCTTTCCTCAAAATCTGTCTTGGCAGAAATATTGGGGACTGGATGGACTTGGAGACAGACTTAACTGTATGTACCATGTTTGGACTGTGAAGAAACAGTGGACTTCTGTCTCTGAAAGTATCTGTCACCTTTTAAAAACAAAACAAAAAAACCCAAAACCTAAATTCACTCAGGAGCCAGACCCAAGTTCTAGGTAGCACTAAAGTAACTGGGCTGAGTGTCCTCTCTTCCCCTCACTACCTTCTGCATCTGCATTGTCATGAGAGTCTAATAAGAATGTGAATAGTTGTAATGACGTCAGAGTAACCTTTTCTTGGCTCAGAGCCAAATACTGAGCAATGCTGACTATATTAGTGATCAAGACTGCAGGGATTCTCAGCCTTTTTGTCTGAGGCCACCCAACATGCTATAATAACTCCATGGCCCAGCTGTGCAACAACAGTTGTTTTTTCCTGCATATAAAAGCCAGGGCTGGCATTAGGGGGTAGCAAGCAGGGCAATTGCCAAGGACCCCATGCCTCAGGGAGCCCCACAGAGCTAAGTTGCCCAGGCTTTGGCTTCAGCCCAGGGTGGCAGGGCTCAGGGCCTTGGGCTTCAGCTCTGTGCAGTGGAGCTTTCTTCCTTGTGCCCCAGAAAGTCTAATGCCAGCCCTGCTTGGCGGCCCTCCTGCAACCTACTCATGTGCCCCTCCCCCCTTCCCGTGCGCCTTGGACCCCTGGTTGAGAACCACTGATCAAGAGCATCTCTGAGGATTTGACTTTAGGCTTCTTACATGATCTGTTCTGCAAAGTTGCAGTTTTTTTATATCAATCGTCTTTTCTTTTGCAAAAAGTACACTTGTGAGAACAAATTATTAATATAGTATCCCAAGTGTTTCTAGGATAAAAATGTTCTGATACAAAGTAATATATTTATTATGGTTTCTCATTTGAATATATACCTTATGGAAAATGCAGTTATCTTGTATTTACCTATCCATCAACTATCTTGACATTTGGATGTTATTTTCCTGAGCACTGGCTGTAATGTTTTTAAATAGTTAGTGTTTCTTTAATAAGAAATAATTTGTGATCAGAATTAATAATTCCATCAACTGATTTCAAGTTCCTCAGCATATTTCTATTTGGAAAAGTATAAATAAACTGAAAACTTGATATTTTCTAGAAGGTGACATGCAACTGTGTATTTCCAAGTGTGCTCTGAATATTAATAATATATTAACAGTCAGAGCCTTAAATTACATTACCTCAGTGTTTATTTCAATAAATTTTAAGCTTCCACATATTCAGTTTAGTCAGATAAATGACTTTTCATGGATTGTCTGACATTCAGTGAACAGTACACAGTACTACAGGGTGGCATACATAATAGGTTGTAAAAATGTGTAATATTGAGAGAGAATGTGTGATTACATTATTCAAACTTTTGTTGTAATAGATACATAGAAGTGGGCAGAATTTAAGGTTGCAGTTCATCAAATCTGAAACCATTTTTATGGCAGTATCCTGAAGAGCAATTTTAAAAGGTCAAGTGTTTTCATTTTCTTAAAAAAAAAAACAAAAAAGTTTGGCTGGAGCAATTATCTTTTCTCTCCTCTCCCCTCCCCAGCTTTTCCTCTTTTCCTCTAGTCAGGAACAGCTGGGGCATTTGTTCTCAAACCTCTATCTGCCTCGTGGAAAATTGTGAGGCATATTCAGCCTAAAGAGTGAAAGTTTTTCAGATAGTTATGAGCAACAGAACGTTGTTTATAATATACACTGTTATGCAACCTTAATGATAGGAAGTCACAACCCCACTATAACAAATGAATATTCTAGAAACAAGATGGGTGAGGTAATATCTTTATATGGACTAACTTGTGGGTGAAAGAGACAAGCTTTCAAGCTTAGGCCTGGTCTGCACTACCAGGGCTGGCTCCAGGGTTTTTGCTGCCCCAAGTGGTGGGAAAGGGGGAAAGATGGGGGGGGGGGAAGCCGCAATCGGCACCAATTCAGTGGTAGCTCCACCACACCGCTTTCTTCTTCGGCGGCAGGACCCATCCCCCAAATTGGTGCCGAAGAGCCTGACGTGCCTCCCTTCCCCTTGGCTGCCCTAAGCATCTGCTTGCTCAGCTAGTGCCTAGAGCTGGCCCTGTGCACTATAGAGTTAGGTCAACATAAGGCAGCTTAAGTCAACTTAACTCTGTCAGCATTTACACTAAAATATAGCTCCCACCAATGTAACTTGCCCACTGCACTGACTTAACACCACCTCTGAGAGGTGTAGCACTTAAGTCGATGCAGTTAGGTCAACGCAGTGTCAGTGCACACACTGAATTGCTTACCTCAATTGTTGCTGCCTTTCAGAAACTGTCCCACAATGTCCCATATTGGCTGTTAAATTGGTGCAAGCGCTCCTGGTGCATACATGCATCACTGACACAAGGAGCATAGTGTGGATGTGTAAAATCAATTCAATTACTGCAGGGGCTGTACATTGATGTAACTTAGGTCGACTTAATTTTGTAGTACAGACTTGCCCTTACACAGAGCTATTTTTCAGGTCTGACTCTGTGCAAGCTTGAAAGCTTGTGTCTCTCATATACAGAAGTTGGTGCAATAAAGGATATCAACTTGCCCATTTTGTCATCTCTTTAATATCCTGGCAACAGCATGGCTACAACAACACTTCAAACAAAAATGAATACTGTAACTGAAGAATGCTTTGTGTAACAAGGAAAGCACAATATGCCAGTATGATGGGTACAGCAATCTCTTTTTGTCATTATTTTTTTTTGCTATTATGTAGTCCAGAGCAGACATTCCCAACCAATATATGGAGATATACCTATCTCCTAGAACTGGAACGGACCCTAAAAGGTCATTGAGTCCAGCTCCTGCCTTCACTAGCAGGACCAAGTACTGATTTTGCCCCAGATCCCAAGGTGGCCCCCTCAAGGACTGAACTCACAACCCTGGATTTAGCAGGCTGATGCTCAAAGCACTGAGCTATCCCTCCCTCCAACCACAAATCAAACAAATGGAACTGAAGAACATGCTCTGGCAGCACTGTAAATGAATTAGTACACTTCATTAATTCCTCCTGTAAAATATACAAATATTCATTGCTATCACTGCAGCTTCCATTTGTCCTCTCCTTTTGTACAAAGTGTGGATGAAATCCATTAGAATGTTTCTGTTCCCAAAGCAACAGGCTTCAATTTTTGTGGCATCTCTAATAATCAGTTCCTGTTCACTAAAGACTGCTCTAATCTATCAGAATGAAAAGGCTTTCATAGGCTTTGATCCTTAGGCTTCTTATTAAGTATTCAGCTTCCTTTATAATTTGAAACAGTATTACTAATTCAAATCATGATCTAGCTGAATGAGACCATTAGGTACTACTAGCAGAATGCGTGCAGAAAGATCAGTGGCCCCTGCTGTCCGATTGACCTAGTACTTAATACATGATCTATTAATATTTTATAATATTTGAGGATATTCTTTTATAAGGTCAAAGAAACAGTGAAGAGTTATTGCAGTGCTTCCTATGGCAAGAGAACAAAACTTTCCTTTCACAAGAGGGGGGCTACATGTAATTTGGTGTTGAAGGGCCAGGTGGACGCTGAATGAGTGCCTGTTTTCCATTACTGAAAATACTAAAGCAGTTTTGGGCTAGCTGATGCTGGTTAGTCTCTGCTCGGAGTTGGAAGTGCTGCAAAGCTAGATTGCCCATAGAGGGAGCAGCAGGAGCAATACTCCTTAAGGAAGTCAGGTTGCCTGTTAGAGCTCTCCAGTGCACAGGGGGAAGCAAATGTGTTTTATGGGTGCATTGGGCACATTCCCTGCTGTGCTGTTCAGGGCTGGCCTTACCATGAGGCAAACTGAGGCAGGCGCCTCAGGTTCCAGACTGTGGGGAGGGGGAGCACCACTAGGACCCAGAGCGTAAAAAACTCTGTCTCCTGTTGGTGCATACATATTCTTTCTGCTCTAGATGCACAGAGATGGTGGAGTGCTGTGCTGGAGGAAGGAGGGCACAAGACAACAGGCAGCTAGGAGAAAAGTTGAGAGGGAATAACAGAAAGCAGTAGGATCTGCAGGGAGAGACAGAGAGGAGGAGGAGCCTCTTACGTACCTCTCTAGCACTCCCAGGAGCTTGGACTGGTTAACATCAGATTCTCAGGGAGCTTCCTGTTTCCTGTTGCTTCTCTGAACCGACTTGAGGAGAACAGGCAGTCATCTGAAGTAGTAGGAGCCAGTTAGATCCTTAAGATGCTGATGTCTTCCCTCACTCAGGCCCTGCTACCAGCCTGCTTATTTGTCCTCTTCAATTGATTGTTGAGAGCCACCATAGCTGGCACAGAACAGTAGTCATGAGTGAAAGAAGAAAACGCCCCACTAGAGCAGCATTCAGAAAAAGAAAGAAAAACTTTCTTTGCTTTCTGTCTATGCAGGAAGGAACTCACCTGAGATGCACAGACACAAATGTTCATGGTGAGCCTTCTGGCCCCAATGAGGATGTGAGTGGTAAGGAAATGCCTGATCTTCCAGTTAGTCAGAGTGCAGGTGACCTGGCAGCTACTGCAACATCCATATCTCCATCTCAGATGGATTTAACCGTGCATATTCCTGAAGAAAAGTGTAGATCAGAGAAGAGTATGGTGGAGGCACAGGAAACAGCTGCTGTTGAGTTTAGTTCCTTAAGTCTAGATGATCCAGGACTGTGGACCCACTTGAGCAGTAGCCTGAGGGACTTCCTTGTACTGCATGGGCCACAGCAAGTGGAAAACGTCATGTTCTCCAAAGACAATTAAAACAGATGTTTCCATCCAACACATTACTGGCATGAAATCCCCAATGTGACAAAGTGGAGAGGCCATGGCTTATGTACTCAAAAACCCAGAATGCTGGATACTGTTTTTGATACAAACTCTTGCTGTCTAATGTTCCATCCACATTGGGTTCTACAGGAACAAAAGACTGGAAAAATTTGGCTATAAATCTGACATGCCATGAGAAGGCAGCAAATCACTAGAGAGCATTCCATAGGTGGAAATAACTTGAGATGAGACTAAGGTTAAAGGCCACCATAGATGATGAGCATCAAGAGAAGAGTGCATCAGAGTCTCTTTACTGGCCAAATGTTTTGAAAAGGCTCCTTGCCATTGTGAGAATGCTTGCTACCCAAAACCTAGAATGGTGTGGCACTTCAGATCAGCTGTATGTGCCAAATAGTGGAGACATCCTTAAAATTGTGGAGCAGATGGCTGAGTTTGATGCTGTACTCCAGGAGCATCTAAGAAGAGTCAGCACCCAAGAAATGTACATACACCACTACCTTTGAAAAACAATTCAAAATGAGATCATATAGTTGAGGAGGAAGGGATAGCTCAGTGGTTTGAGCATTGGCCTGCTAAACCCAGGATTGTGAGTTCAATCTTTGAGGGGGACATTTAGGGATTTGGGGCAAAAATCTGTCTAGGATTGGTCCTCCTTTGAGCAGGGGATTGGACTAGATGACCTCCAGAGGTCCCTTCCAACTCTGATATTCTATGGTAGTTACTGGCAACAAAAGTCAAACAGAAGATTGTGGCAGATCTGAAGTTAGCAAGATATTACTCTGTTATTCTGGACTGCACACCTGACATGAGCCATACAGAACAAATGACTTTAATGGTGTGTTTTATAACAACAGAACCTAATGAAAATGTCCCCGCAATGGTGATTGTCAGAGAGCATTTTCTAGAATTTGACATTAATGATACTACTGGAGCTGGTATGACAAATGTGCTTCTTAAAAAGCTGGAAGATACAGGAATTGCGATAGCTGACATGAGAGGTCAGGACTACGATAATGGTTCCAACATGAAAGGAAAGAACAGGGGCATGCAGACACAGATCCGAGAGTTAAACCCTTGAGCTTTTTTTGTCCCCTGCAGTTCTCATTCTTTGAACTTGGCGGTCAGTGATGCAGCATCAGTTTCTAGTGAGGCTGCTGAATTTTTTAATGTAATTCAAAGCATCTATGTATTTTTCCCTACATCAACTCACTGATGGCAAATTTTGAAGCAACATCTGGGATCATCCTCTCTGACACTGAAACCACTGAGTGCCACACTATGGAAAAGTCAGGTGGAGGCGATAAACCCTATCAGACACCAAATTGGGAAGATAGATGATGCCATAGTTCCCTTTCTGGACGATAATGCTATGACAGGAACTGTTTGTGGGAGAATAGTGGCAGAGAGAAATGGAATCACAAGAAACAAACATAACTTCAAATTTCTGTGTGGCTTAGAGTTGTGGCATGGGATACTTTTTGAAATAAATGTTGTAAGCATAGGTATAGCTCTTTGGGCTAGGTTTGGTTCCCATTGAGCACAACCATTTAGGCTGTTCTAAGAGAATAAGCAAAATAAACCTTGAACTACCTTAACTCTTCTTTGACTCCATAGTGATTTGAAGCACAAAATTCCCAAAATAGAATCAAAACCTATTATTTTCATTAAAATAATACAGAGGGAGTTTCATGGTTCTAAACCATTAAGTAGAATAGAGTTGGTCAGGAAGTGATTAATTCCTCTTGAAAACTTTTTACAAAAATGCAAAAAAAAAAAAAATCCTCAAAAAATGTTAATGACAAAATTTGGGTTTTCATATTTAAGACTGAACGCTAACATTTGTCAGTTTTCACTGATTGAAAATCAAAGTTGAGGTATGGGATAAAATTTAGATTTTCAAGGTTTATGTGATGAAAACTTGAATATTAATTGAAATGGAACATTTTATGTAATAACATCCATTTTTGACAGAAGAACTTGATGCATGTTAATTGTAAGACTGAAATAACAGAAACTCTTTCTAAAATGTGTACTTTGAGGTTATTGTGTCGCTAGAAAGCTATAGGAAACCTCTCTCTTCATTTATTAGTGTGTTATATTTTTAGGCAAAGAGTGAGGAGGAATTAAATCCCATACGAATTGTTTTAGCTTTTCATATTCCTTTTGGACTCAAACTGTCAAAAATGTTCTGATTTTCACCATAAACTGGATAGCATCCTAGCTATGTCCTGTTAACAATTAGATTCATACGTGACCTGGTGAGTCTCTCATATTTGTCACTGAAACTTCTCTGTAAGGCCCCAATTCAGGAAACCATCCCTTAAAGGGGCCTTAAATTCTGGCCTTAAAAGTGATGGTGCTTTCATGAATCCAGCTCTGAAAGCTGAATTTATACTTCATCAATAGAGGGACCTCCATGAAAAGCTTTATTTATATGTTGCCTCTCCTTTTAGACTTTGTATCAGCATGTGCTGTGGATTATTTAAAATGCATAAATAAAATGTCCTATTGTCAACTAGTGAGTAAAAGGGCCACATTTTGAAGCTGAGCTCAAACTGATCTTCTGCATTTATATAAGCAAATTTTGTGTATGCACTCTCATCAGTTGTCAGATTGGAAAGTTAGAGCATAATTACAAGCCAAATATCCATTTGCAATTTCTCATGAGGGTTTTTAAAATTTGGTGCTGAAAGTACAGTATTATGTTGGGACTGCTTTTTGTAGATTATTTCATGTGGCCCTCATGATAGCAAATGTAAGTTATTGAAAGATGTGGGACAGTATTACTGTGCTGTTATGATTTTTTTTAAAAATCTAGTCTTCCAGAAATAAGTAGCTTTTAAATGTCCCTGTGTTCTATTCCACATTCTTATATTTTTGATTACAAGAATACTGTAGATTCAAGTATCAACTTTTAATCTCCTTTTCTGATCCATCTACTCCTATGATATGCATATACAAATATTTGTTTGGGGTAAATTTATGTTCTCATAGAAAAATATTAACTATCAATCTTTTTTTCAATTGAGTTGCAAAGAACAGTCTGTTAATCTACATTCTAAATTGGTATTCAGATATAACTGAAAAAATATTTTTTCTAATTATGTTTGAAGCATAGTAGTAATATTGGTAAAGGACCTGGTACACACCATCTCTAAAATACAGTACAATATTTTATGAAAATTTCAGTAATTTCAAGTACAAGAGTTAATAGTAATTGTATGCTAGTAATTTGCTACTTGATATTATCGTCTGATAAACTTGTAATTTAATTTACTTGAACAATAGAGAATCAGGAGCTGATCTGTTTTCAAGCTTTCACTGGTGTGTTTATTTTGGAGAAACTTTTTTCACCACTTCCTATTTGTTCTTAAAGCTCCATTTCTTTTTGGAGTCTGCAATTCCATGTAATCTCATGAAAAACCACTAGACTGCTGACCTCTGAATATTAGGTTCTTATTGACACCCATACCTCCCTGCTAAATGGCCCGAGGAATAAAGAACAAACAGAATTTAGATGTGATAATCCTGCTCTTTCAAATCAAAGATTTTAATGTTCTTTAGGATAAAGTATTTTCTCATATAGATCAGCCGGAAAGAAATGTATGTTTGTCATGCAACGGCCAGCCCTTCAGTTTCCCATGGGGATTGGCAAGTATTTAGTGAATTAATAGTAGCTAATATATACCATCATGAGGGGGAAAAATGCCATTGCAGGCTTCACTTCAGCAAAATCCAATCTCCTAATAGTACCTTTGGGTTAAAATATGGTAGCTATAAAAGCAAGCCAATAAGATAAATGCCTGGATTGATGAAGAATTTGACTGTTGTTCCCTGTTCTTTCTTTAAGTATTCAGATATATTCTGCTTATGTCTTTTATAGGAGCTGAGACACATGAGTATTTGAGAGAGAATTCTGAGTACATATTTCTTAGACACTGAGAAATGTATGGCATGATAAACTGTAAGTAACTGAAACTGGGAAGACCACAGAGAAAGAAAGGATCCTGCAGAATTTGAAGGAGTTCAGTTAAGGGCCATGTGGCATGGAAAAACAACTGTATGAAGAGAGTCTGAAAAAACTGGGATTGTTTTCCTTGTAAAGGAGATGAATAAGAGAGGATATGATAAAAGTATCTAAAATAGCTAATCATATAGAAAAGGTACATTTGGCGCTTCTGTTCAAATGGCATCAGGGAGATCTTGTGTTATGACAGTCGAACTCAAAACTGATAAAAGGAAATACCTTTTCACACAATATGTAATTAGACTCTGGAACTTACTGCCACAGAATGTCATTGAGGGCAAGAACTTAGCAAATTTGAAAAAGGGATTGGATATTTTATGTAGATAAGAATATCCAGAGTTTATGCAAACAACAATGTATTGAAAGGAAGATAAAGCTTAATGTTTCAGTACATTAAATACTTAAAACAATCTTTAATCTTAGAGTCTAGGATGAGACTTTTTCATATAGAGGGCAGGCCATATGTTTGGTTTCTTGTACCTTCCTCAGAAGCAAGTATAACTGGCCACTGTTTGACTAGGGGGACCATGGGTCTGATCAGTTATGGCAATTCCTGTGTTCTTGTTCATGATTTCAAGTTAGTAATGTTTGTAGAAGAGCAAACATTCATCGCCTTTAATGGACTAAGAGGCTATAAAATTAATAAATTGAACTATTTTCCATATATTCAGTAGTACCATTTTTCTAATTATAGGGAGCAGTTACTGCCTCACTATTCTATTTTTCAATCTGGGGAAGGACAAGTATATCTTTTCTCCAACACCCCCAAACTTTCATCCTAGTGCAGCGGGGGTGGAAGGGACAGGAGAGCCACCTACAGAAATGCCGCTCAGATATGGAAGCAGCACTGCTTATCTCACTACTTCCACCACAAGGCTCACTGATCAGCCTTGTATAATATCTCTGAGATCAGCAGCAAAGGTAGAGGCAGACTTGCATACAGTTGCGGGGTGCAACTGAGAAAAGAAACAGTTTATCTCCTGCCTGCACATATGTAGATATTAGGAAACACTATTTCATTAGGAGGGTGGTGAAGCACTGGAATGGGTTACCTAGGGAGATGGTGGAATCTCCATCCTTAGAGGTCTTTAAGGCCCAGCTTGACAGAGCCTTGGCTGGGATGATTTAGTTAGTGTTGGTCCTGCTTTGAGCAGGGGATTGGACTAGATAATCTCCTGAGGTATCTTCCAACCTGAATGTACTGTGATTGACCATATGGCCTTGAAAAAAGGGAATATCAGGTTTGTTTGTTTGTTTGTCTTTTCCCCCCGGATCCTGTCAAGGCTTGTTTTACAAAAACAGTCTTTGTGAACCATTGAAGATTCTGGCCAGTTATAGAAAGAGCTGCTGGTCAGCTAAGCCATGGAGGTTGGCTTAGGTTAGCTGAGCATGTATGTGTTTGCTTCTGGAAACTCCCTGTCTTCCTATCACTTAGCATGTTGTTACCGTCACCTTACCATTCTCTGCAAGTAATCTCAAGCCAACCCTCATGCTCATAAAGAATGAGTTGTGTAAGGAATTGGACTCTGGGTGAAATCCTGGACCCGCTGAAATCATTGGGAAAGCTTACATTGATTTCAATGGAGTCAAGATTTCACCCTGTGGCTCAAGGCAGTGTGGTAAATGTTAAGCCTATAAACAACTCAACAGCACTGCCACCATCTGCTGGTGGCTGTTGTCTCACTCTCAGCTAGTGGTTTCATTCCTCCTTATATCCTCTGCACCATAGGTGAGCACTGAATTGTGGAAGTGTCTGCATTTCATTCAACAACTAAAACCTTAACTCAAATTCAACTGGATTGCCAGACAAACAAAACAAAAACTAGTTTTTAATAGCATACCCCTCAACAATCCCTTTACATCTCCATCCCTTAAGCTGACTTCCATGTCAGGTGCCCAATAAAGAGAAGTACTGTCTATTTTTATTTACTGCATTATTAATCTTTCATATAAATCCTTTAAGATAAAAATGTACCCATCTAGTACTCTGAATGCATGAATAACCTTTCTAAAAAGTACATATCCATTTACAGTTTATAGTACCTTTCCTCTCAGAAGCTCTTAAAGCACTTTTCAAACATTCTTACAATTCCCACAAGAATCAAGTATTACTACATCCATTTTACAAATAGGTATACTGGAGCATAGAGACAAGCAAGTGATTTAGTCAGGGTCATACAATGAGTCAGATGCAAAGCTGGGACTAAAACCCAGATGTCCTGACCCAGTCCCCAATCAGTAAACCACCACGCAATTGCTATTGAGAGTCGGGCTATTGAGATTTAATTTGCCTTATAGTGGTAAATTGGAATATTTCTTTATTCCAAAGAACATATGATATAAGCCCTGATCTGCAAACACTTATTCTCATGGTGACAGGTTTCAGAGTGGTAGCCGTGTTAATCTGTATCAGCAAAAAGAACGAGGAGTACTTGTGACATCTTAGAGACTAACACATTTATTTGGGCGTAAGCTTTTGTGGGCTGAAGCGTACAGTGGAAAATACAGAAGTGGGCTTTAGCCTGCGAAAGCTTACGCCCAAATAAATGTGTTAGTCTCTAAGGTGCCACAAGTACTCCTCGTTCTTTTTACTTATTCTCATGCTTAACTTCATGCAGATAGGTAGTTCTACTGAAATCAATAGGGCTAGTCATATAAAGTTAAGCACAGGAACGGGACCATACACAGGAAAACATTACAGTAGGTGTGATAGCACAGCCCAGAGGCTCAATGCTACCAATATCTTACCAAATCATACATTTTTAAAATGTGTAGCTTTTGAAGTGAGATTTGTGTTCCTAGTAGCATAGTCTCCACAAGGAACATTTCAGATCATGGTTAAATTTTTAAGAGAACACCTTAAAAAGCTGTCATGAATTTAGTGTCATGAATTATGGGGGGCAAAATTAATCTAGATATTATGAGGACTCTACAAATCCATACAAATGCTACATTAAAATGTGAAATATATAGTAGAGATGTTTTAGGCAGTACCCTGCAAATCTGTGGATATCTGCAGACCACGTTTGCGGATCGTGGATGGATGCAGACACAAATTTTGTATCTGTGCAAGGCTCTAGTTTTAGGCTTTTAGCACTGTATGGTTGTATGAGTATTAGTGAAATGTGATTGCACATTTTTTTGTGCTGTCTGGATTTCTTTAACCACTGTTTATACTATCAGATTTGTTTCCATAGTCAACCACTAATGTAATAGATTTTCCAGGTGTTGAATTTCTTGGATACAGTTGATCGCATTTTTGAAGCTCTCTGCGGTGTTTCCTGTCATGACTGGAAAGCCTTTAGGTCTGACAGTATTTGGACAGACAAATTCATCTGTTTATAAACAAAGAGAAAAGAATATACTTTACTAAAGTGGATCAGTCTGGTTTAAAGGTTTGCCAGTGCTTGACAAATACAGTAAAAGAGCCAATCATATTGCTTTTCTGAAGTACTTGCAGTTCCATTAGTAATGCTTTGATTCCTGCTGCTTTTCGTCGTGTTCAGTTAATGAATGTGGCCCCGTGGCTGAGAGAGCTTGTTTCAAAAGCTGTGAACTAGAACTTCCCCACTATTAAGGAATCATACTAAGATCCTACACCGTGTGCAAGATAGACAGTGAGCTAGGTTTTTTTGGTTTTGTTCTTAGTTCATTTGGTTTTGTTATTAGTTCATTTGAATCTTCAGATCTGGATTAGGGCTCAAGTTCTGTGTTCTGCTAGTGATGTGAATGTTCAGTTTCACTGTCTGGACTGTGGTGTTGCTTGAATAAACATGCTCTCAAATGTGTGTTAGACAATTAAAGCAGATTTGCAATGATTTATGCAAGAATTCTCTGCCCTTGTTATTTTTAATGTGACTTAACAGTCTTTCATACCACCCAGCAAGGATAGTGAGAGAACAAAATACTTTTGTTCCAAAGAAAATACTGTGTCTAGGTTTTAACCCCAGAGTTTTATTTTCCAATAAGTTTCAACTGAAGGTTTCGATTGTCTTTCACGCCAAAAGATCCTTCTACAAACTCATGTGGTAATATCATCAATTATAATTAAATGTCTCATTTTCATCTTAAATACTATATGTGCAGTGAAACAATCAAAAGTGCAAAGAATGTTTAAAGGCCTTTTCATTCAAATAACTCAAAACAATTTATAAACAATTCTTAATCCCTACAAGATTCCTCTCCATGCATCCCACAATTCATCTGATTTGCAAACCAGTGCCATTTTCAAACCGATGTCAGGCAGCAAGGAGTAAATACTATGAAGTGCTGTGTCTGTGGTGGTCATTAATACAAATTGGCTGCTGCACATGCATTGACAGTTGTATTGCAAGGCCTGTTTAATTACTTGGAGAGACTCCTAACTCACAGCAGCACCCTGATGTTGCTTGGAACAAAACTTTTTAAATCCCCGTCTACAGTTGTATCATACTATGCAAGAAGTCCCCTCCCCAGCACTGTCAGGTTGGGTTTCCTCCTTGGGCTCTCTGTCTGTATGTCAGGGGTTTGTGGGTCAAAGAGATCCTGCCTTTCCAGGCCTTCTCCTGCTCAGGGTTGTGTTTGGTGTGTTTTTTGGTGGTGTCCTCAACATGCTGGGGTTTGGTGGTCTCCTTCATAGACCATGTGTTCCAGCTCATGGTGGGCACAGAAATCCTGGTTTTATTCCTGTTGCTTTTATAACCCTGTTGGTTAAGGTTTATAACCTTTGTTATGGCACTGGAATGTGCCCTGGCAGTGCCCCCTCTCTTTCATGTGGCTTGGTTATCCTTATGCATATCTTGGTGTTCTGGTGACTGCTGCTAAGATGGAACTGGACTGTCTCCTCTGCCTAGAAGGCAAGGAAGTCCAGGACCTCAGCAATGGACCATAAAAATCATAGGGCATAGCTGCTGTACGTGGCTGCTATGTAATCAGTATGTTACTTTGGTTATGTGAACATGCCATGAGTTAGAGTTGCAAAAGGAGCACACCTGGCTGTGCATCAGCATTTAAATGGACAGGTAGCAACTGGTCACAGTGATCCTAGGGAGTTGAGGGGCTCACAGATTAACAGACAGGCGAATGCTAGTGTGCAGCAATGCATTGTGGGATATCAGTGGGAGGACTTCCAGAGGCAGAACAGTTGATTTAAAATGGGGCTGCATCCACACTTTGTTATAGAAAAGCTCATCCTGAATATCAGTAAATTCATTTTCAGCATGGAATAATTAATTCCAGTTGAGACACCAGATAATTTGGGGTGGGAGAGAGGGAGAGAATATTATGTATGTAGATGCAAGGCATTTTATCTTGTCTGTTCCCAAAAGGCGGGACCGGTGTAAAGTTCTTTTTGATCCAGTGGGAAAGGAAAACACGGCCAGACAGCTGGCAAGTTGAAACACCAAGTGGCAGTTTATTAATGGGGAGAAAATGACAACTGGGGCTGGGGAGGAGCACTTTTACCAACTAACAGAAACTATTTACACCAAAAACCTGTACACAAGTTCAAACCAAGCTATTACATTGCGCCAACACAATCAACACTGTACAATTAACTGCTTTGGCAAAAGGATAAACAAATACATCAAATTGAATTGATTTGTGTGCACACTTAACCAAATATAGACTTCAATTAGCTTGAATACAGTTCTTTACAACAGCTTAATATGGGACCATATACACAGAACTCTGACAGACAAATACACAGAACTTTTGGACAAGCGATATACACAGAACTCTATCACAAACAGCAGTACATGCAGTGGTATACCAAATGAAAGGAAAAAGCAAGGGAGAAGTTAAGCAAGGCACAGACAGTTAGTGACGAGTACCGTATTCCAGGCGCAGCTGACCAGCAGAACAGACACCAGAAGCATATCGGATCTGTGGAAATAGATAAGCAATCCGTAACAATCGTAGAAAAATACCGTTGCTAAATAATAAATCTGTGGGTAGAACCCAAGAAATAATAAATGCGTGGGTAAAACCCAAGAAATGAAATAAAACACACGTCACGAGCCGGCTATAACCTGGGGAGACCCCCAACCGAAGGGTTGATCAGGTCCTTCAGTCAGTTAGCGGATACTCCCAACAGACCCTGGCTTGAGGCATGGTTTTATTCCAGGGACTGTTTTACACCTGGCGAGATTTGATTGGTCCTAGCTCCCCACCCTCCAGGTTCCCAGCTGTTGCCCCCTACGTGGGCAGATTTTGCACACGACACACAGAAGCTGCTAGAAGCTGCACACAGCACACTAGCCTAGGTTTGCACACAACCCTAACCTGACTTGTGAACTGTATTACATTGGTCAGATCGGGCCCTTTGCACAAGGCACGCAGGTGGTATGCACACGGCACTAACCTGACCCTTGGGTTGCTGGCAGAATAGCGGAGGACTTTGCACACGCGGCGCCCTAGCCTAACCTCTAGGTGACCAGGCAAAAAGAGCGGGAATCTGTACACGGCCCTCAAGGTAACACACAGTACTAGTGTGACCTTTAGATGACCGACAATTGGCCATACAGACGCCATCTTAAGGCCCTGCAGGCCGCCATCTTAGGCCAGAGGCCGTTGGGCTCCGACATATCTTAGAAAAAAATCAAGTTAATCTGAAACAACGTTTAATCTGTTTATACTCACAAAACCCCTGTGAGCTAGGGCAGTGTTATTATCCCCAATTTATGACTGGGGAACGGAGAAGCTAAGTGACTTCTCTGAGGTGACATGGAAAGTCTGTGGTGGAGTAATGAATCTCAAGTATAGATAAGCCCTAAATTGAGAACAGTGCCTCCTCTGGTGTGCTTGAGATTTAGCTATCTCAAGAAGGAATCGTTAAGGTTGTGGAGTACTGGATTCTCCATACCTTACCCTGCTGTGACATAAGGTAATTCAGAAAAAGTTACATTCTCTCTCTATTCAATGTAACATTAACTAGCTCTAAGATTAGGGTTTGGGTCTCAGGTGGAGATATAGTGGAGGGGATTTATGTGAAGCCATTCTTCAAATGCCCTTTGTTCTCCTCACTGCTCCATTCCACATTTAAGCAAACACTCACATTGCTTCTTGCCAAAGGGGACAGAGCTATGGAGGGCTACTGCAGGGAAAGGAGTGAAGCAACAGGCAGCAACATTTCTGTCCCTGAAATAATCCCTCTTACTCTTGGAAAGAAGCTATCCTTCCTCATCTGCACTGATGGCAAGGAGCTCTTTAAGACCCTTCTCCACTCCCTCTGCATGAAATACAGCCGTACGAGCATGCACAGACACATGCAGTGTCAATCTTGCACAAATATTCTCTTTTTAGTCCTTGAGCAACCAGGAAGTCAATACCCTCACTTCTCAGAGCTCTCAAAGAGGAAAGGAGGAGAACTGAGCTGAGCAAGGAAGAGTTCAAGTCCCATAATTTTCCCTAGTGCCGTGTTGTCACTTCTCACAATTTCAGTATGAGTCACAAGCTCTTTGGTGTTTAATTTTAAGCCCTAGCACCTGGAGGCATGGGGTTAGGTGAAAATTTAATTTTTTTTTTTTTTTAAAGAAGTAAGTTTCTAGCTTTTCTGGTTGCAGAGAAAATCTTGAGAACTTGAACCAAGAGCACCCAAAAGACTCAAACAGAAAGCAAATAAAAAGATTCTTAAATGTATAATTATCGCACCCCACCCCACCCCCATTTAAGCCATTCTAGTGAATTTGTGTCCGACTCATGACTTTTGAATGTTTGGGGTTGGCCATATTGCTAGTGAAAAAATAATTTTGTCAGAGATGGGAGTTTGGTAAAAGAATAGGGAGGTACTAAAGGTGGAGTGAGGATTGGGAGTGTAAGAATATAGATGACTACATAATTTAGCTCGTAAAATGCTTTCTCAGGCCACGTCTACACTACGGGATAAAATCGAATTTGCTAAAATCGGTTTTATAAAACTGATATTATAATTTCGATTTCATGCGGCCACAGCCCCTCCTTTCCTGTGTAAAGAAAAGATTCGGCACTGCCTGGACTGTCATAGCCCCGGACGCTGCCTCCCCCTCATTTTATGTCACTAACAAGTCTCCTGTTCTTATTCTGCATCCTTACAACTTCAGACACAAATGGGGGGGGGACACTGCCAACGGGTAGCCCAGGAAGTTGGGGAGGAGGAAGCAACAGGTGCGGTTGTTGCAGGGCACCCCTTGAATACTGACACGGAGCAGCTGTGCCTCTTATACACTGGTTCTTAATACACTTGCCTCTATTTATAGGCAGGACGGACTCTATTTTAGAAACCATAAGGGAGGGATTGACTCAGTCCTAAGTGAGTCAATCCCAATTTTGCTTTTGCATTGCGCCCCCAGCCGATTTCAGCCAGGGGCACTCATGATAGCACGGACAGTACAGAGAAGGAGAAAGATAACCTCATCTCGTTGCCAGTTTTCTCTGGCAGTAGACGGTACAGAATGACCGGTAACCATCGCTGCTATCATTGCAAAGCAAGTGAATGCTGCTGTGTAGCGCTGAGAGTATCCGTCCTCTCCCCGCGGCATCCAGTACACATACGGTGCCGGAAAAAAAAAAAAGCTGAATGGGCTCCATGGTTGCCGTGCTATGGCGTCTGCCAGGGCAATCCAGGGAAAAAACGGCGCGAAAGGATTGTCAGCTGATGTTTTCCCGGAGGAAGGAATGACTGAACGACATTTACCCAGAACCGCCGACAATTAAGATTCAACCCTGAATTCCAAGGGGCGGGGAGACTACGGGAACTATGGGATAGCTACGGAAGTGCTACCCACAATGCAATGCTTCAGAATCGACGTAAGCCTCGGAGCATGGACGCACAACGCCGAATTACTGTGCTAAGT
>NC_133783.1:36908274-36911134 GCF_003597395.2 Chelonoidis abingdonii | reverse complement strand
AGTTATCACTATCGAATTTAGCGCTACTCCTCTCGTTTGGGAGGAGTTCCGAAATCGATTTAAGGAGGCGGTAAAATCGATATTAATGACGACGTCATGTGAACGGATACAGCGTTAAATCGGTATATCGGCCATTAAACCGATTTAAAGTCGCAGTGTAGACCTGGCCTAGCATATCTTTGAGTGCCCACTGACTTAGTTTGACAGTTAGCTACTGGCCCTCCACCTGGCTCATGATGACGCCATCAAATGGCTGAGCTCAATGCACATATGTTGATATATATTTCACCAGAATGAATTGTTGCTTTGAAAGCCCATGATTCCTGAGCGTCAGGGTTATTCCACTCATTCTGTAGCTGCTACTTTGTTAGAGTCAGAGATGCTCAGTTAAAGAGATGGAAAGGTACAGTCTGATCTCTCTACTTCTTCACCAAAATCCTATCAGACTAACACCTTTGCCTCAACATGGGTCTTTGTGTCAGAGTGCTGAGAACAGTTGTCTCTGAGTGAAGGACTACCTGACAAATTCCTCTACACTTCTGTAGCACAAAATCTATGCAGATACTAAATCTTTACCTGAAAATAAAATTCCATTATCTCAAGATATACTAGTATCAAAGACTCTCCATGATCTTGTCACTGATTTATTTTTTTCTTTAACCTGCCATTGGTTATTGATTTAATGTTTAGGCTCCTATATTCCCAGGCCAAGGACTATTTTAGAACAGGAGTTTCACTGAACTTTGTATCCAAAAAACTAGCACAGCTATGGAAGCCCTACTCCTGCTGAGTCTGTCTGGAGCAAGCACCAAAACCCACTTCTTCTGCAACCACACACTGCTCCCCAGAGCTGTCTCCTTTGACCTTATTAGATCTCCACTCTGTAAAGGGACAGGGTGCAGATAGATATAACCGTGGCATTCCCTTATGAGGGCTACAGCTACTCTTTTTATATTTTGACCTTATGACTTAGGAGTGTTTTTTATATTAATATAATTGGTATGAGTCCCCATCATAACTTCCCATCTTCTGCCTAATTGTGGTGGAATCTTTACCTGGGTAAAACATTTAAAAGTCCTATTCCATATCAAGAGGCCTAGAATCCTTAGTACTAAAATATCTGATAGGTTTAGTGTTTCAGCCTGCTAGTATGTGTCTGTCACTGACCCAGGAATGCTGGATCAGTACACATGAATATTACTTAAAGGTAACTTTTTTGGGGAAAAAAAAAAAAGGAAAGCTGGAAAGTATCTTTTTTGGAGGTAGAGGGAAAATGCAGATAGGGCAACAGAGAAAATTTGCCAGGAAACTATTTAGAAAAAGTAAAACATTTAAACACAAACTCTTTTGGAAGTGGCACTTGAGACAAACATTTAGAAGATAAATTTTTTATTTCTTCATTTGAATAAAAAATTAAAAATGCAAGGCTCCTAGCACACAGCTGGAGACTGATAATTATTTTAACATAGCAAGTAGGCAGCTGTTTTAGCACCATGTGTTTTATCTCTGAAATCAACTAACACATCTGAAAACATAAGACAAGTGAAAATGCTGAGATAGTAGATACTAAGTGTGAAATATTTAACATGTTGTGTTCTGCTGTTATTTATAAGGAGAAAAAAACCCCTCAAGTTAAAGGTTAATGTTTTCTTATCAAAATAATCACAAGTGCATCAGTTTCTGATATTATAAAAACACAGCATACGTTACAACTGCCGATTATAATTAAGTAACTAGGTACATAAAAACAAGAATCCTATAGATAACTACATTTTAAAAAGATGCTTTTGTGTTTATTTTTCTACATCATTTCTAGATTTTGTCTCTATTTACAAACAAAATGCTGCATTTGGCTAGAAGCAGACTAGAAGCATATTTACAAAAAACAAAGGGGTAAGAAAAATATAGCATTCTTCTACTCACATGTGGTACATCTTCCACTCTTTCAGGTGCTTTGGTAAAGAAAAGAATGTACTGAGGTAATCAGAATAAACTGAACTTTGAGTACGGACCTCAGGCCAAGCTTCTGTTACATGGAAGGGTTTGTTTAAACTTTTGCATTTAAAATTCTTATTCCATATCAATATACTCCAGAATATGACTACACAACTCTTTCCTATCTCCACAGTGAACATCCTTAGAAAAGAACATTAAATATGTACAATATTGCTAGATATTACAATACAATATAATGAAGCTTAAATTTTGCCAGTGCTGAAGTTCATACTATTAACAGAACAGTCTAAGTGACTGGCTTTGATTATGAGGAAACCATTTTCATCTGCTCTATCTGGATATTACACTTTTCTGAAGCCATGACTTATTAATATTCCACCCACCAAAGTTTTTGCATTTTTGGCTTGAATTGCATATTTTAACTATACCTAATTAAGTAAACATTTGCTGTCTTTACATTATCATGTTTATAAAACCTTCTTGGCAGTTGATGTATACAGGATGAGGCAGTGAAGAAAAATTAACTGTTGGAAACCTAGTCATATGCAAAGGTCTGTATACAGTTTAAGATTAAGTTTAGAAACGCAAAATTAATTAGTTCTAATTTTTAAACTTTTTGGGGGGTTCACATTGGTCTTTTAAAAATGAGAATTTTGAAGACCAAAAGAATGCTTAAGAAAAAATAAAATAGGCAAACATAGTGACTGGATGTGACCACATTGTTTAACTTAAACAAACCATGTTTTATTAGCAGCAGAGAATCCTGTGGCACCTTATAGACTAACAGACGTTTTGGAGCGTGAGCTTTCGTGGGTGAATACCCACTTCGTCAGACGCAGGTAGTGGAAATTTCCAGGGGCAGGTATATATATGCTAGCAAGCAAGCTAGAGATAACGAGGTTAG
>NC_133783.1:36784249-36904245 GCF_003597395.2 Chelonoidis abingdonii | reverse complement strand
GTCTGACGAAGTGGGTATTCACCCACGAAAGCTCACGCTCCAAAATGTCTGTTAGTCTATAAGGTGCCACAGGATTCTCTGCTGCTTTTACAGATCCAGACTAACACGGCTACCCCTCTGATACTTGACACCATGTTTTATTAGCATCATGAAGATATTTTTCTTCACTGTTTTCCCAGTCCAAGGAAATTGCTTTATACAGATAATTTAATATTGTATTGTATCTATGCTATTAGGGCCAAACAGAAGCAAATTCAGGTGGTGAAACACACATTATATTTACAAATGGAGTTTGTCAGCAGAGTTAAATTTTGTCTCTATATATCCAGAATATAATTATTAGAAAACTGGAAAATCCAAATGATATATACAAATAAGGGCAAATATCTGAAGACAGGAATGCATGTGTCATACTGAAGTGAGATGGGAGTTCTAAGGTACACAGATCTTTGTAAATCTGGCTCATACTGAACAGTCCAAGTGTAATATTTGTACTCCCTGCCATAACAATATACCTCAAAATATGATCTCTTCATAACACAATATATAGCCAAATGACACAATGTATAATATGAATAACATGAATTTCATGTTTTGAGCCTCCAAAGCCAAGCCAGTCTTACCTTAGGGACTTCATTTTCCATGAGCTGATTCAAACTCGCCTGGTCTTAAAAGTTTAGATCAGGGGTTGGCAACCTTTCAGAAGTGGTGTACCGAGTCTTCATTTATTCACTCTGATTAAAGTTTTGCGTGCCGGTAATACATTTTTAACGTTTTTAGAAGGTCTCTTTCTATGTCTATAATATATAATTAAACTATTGTATGTAAATTAAATAAGGTTTATAAAATATTTAAGAAGCTTCATTTACAATTAAATTAAAATACAGAGCCGCCTGGACCAGTGGCCAGGACCCGGGCAGTGTGAGTGCCACTGAAAATCAGCTTGTGTGCTGCCTTCGTTACCCGTGTCATAGGTTGCCTACCCCTGGTTTAGATTCATAAAAAGGAAGGAAAGAATTAAAAAAACACCAAAAAACCTCTAAAACCTAAAAGAGCAGCAAAATTCTACAGCATGTGTGTCAAATATTCAGTTTAAATGCTCAATTTTAAAACTATTCAACCAATATGCATCAAATATGGCTGCCTTAGATGTTCAGGAGATTATAAAACAAAATCAGAAAAACACTAGCCCTGTTTTGACTTTGAACTTTATTTAACAATTCCATAACAGAGCACATGCTTAATCTGTAATATTGCTTAGGTTATGTTTAAGATTTTGTGTTATACTGTGGAAGAGAGTTGATGTGTTATGTACAGTAAGTTTCCTTATCTGGTGGAGATCTTGTGAAGATGGGGAGTCACTGTCAGTAGAAATGTTCTCTCAGGATGTAAGGATACAGATAAGGGTTGCTGCATACCTAAGGATTTCCTTGCTTTTAAGGATTTGAGTTGGGGAGGTAGAGGGCGGCAGCAAGTGTCACCCTTAACCAGCCTTAATTCCTTTTAAACTAACTTCTTGTTTATGGAATCTATTTAAATGAGATGCATTGCACTGACACATACTTCTGATATGTTCCTTATTTTAAGGGCTGTCACTCAATATAGTCCTAAAGTTATACACAAATTGGGTATACCCTCAATTTTATTGTTGAAAATTATTTACATTAGTCTAAAAAAAATCATGGAACTCATCAAGAGTTATTTATGTGACAGGATTGAATTCCACAGCATATTAAGTTTTCCTTCCTGGATAATTATTTTTGTGTCCCTCATTTTGGGACTTTGTCGCACACTGTGTTCCACGTTTGGGCCTTGGCAGGTTAAGAGATAATGTCTATGCAAAATATGCTGGTGCACAACATCAAAATGTTTTATATTAATATTTTATTGATTAACCCCCTTGAAAAAATCAGGGATAGGGTGAAAGGTGGGGGGAAGGGAAAGGGAGGGAAAGGAAAGGAAGAAAGGGGAGGGGTAGGAAGAGGAAAGGAGAGCAACATCTTGACATGCATCTGACGAAGTGGGTATTCACCCATGAAAGCTCATGCTCCAAAATGTCTGTTAGTCTATAAGGTGCCACAGGATTCTTTGCTGCTTTTACAGATCCAGACTAACATGACTACCCCTCTGATACTTGACATCTTATCGTCCATCCACTAGGCATCAATCAAAAATTTCTAAAAAGTCAGACCAGATCTTTTCAAATTTGTCTGCTGTCCCTTTTCTCTGAAATTTTACCCACTCTTTAGCTGCCAGCTCAGCCAAGTCACTGTGCCAAGCTCCTACCCCTGTAAGCAGTCTGCTCTGTAGTCTAAGCAATATGAATTGTTTGGCTACAAGCACTGCTATAGAGAACCAAACTTTCCATAAGTTGTAGTATTTTCAAGGTGATGGGCTAGATTCCAAAACACAGTTCTTGATGTAATTTTTTAAGGAGGTATCCATTATATTAATCATCCTGCTTGCTTCTAGACAAAAAGATTGTATCCTGGGACAATCCCAACGTATGTGAGCCAATATGGCTCTGAGACACCCACATCTCCAGCAGCAGTCTGTTCTGCACTCTCAAAATAAGTGTTGATTATATTTTAATTATAGTAGGAAATACTAGGAGATAAATTACTACTAAGTAAATTAGCATCTGATAGGTTTAAAATAACATTTACTTTTTTTCTTTCATGTAGCATCTTTTTTTTCCCCTGTGATGAATGTGGAAAGGTTTTTGTTCTGCTACTTCAGAAAAGTAGAGTTGAAGCTCCTGCAAAACCGAGATCTGTCTGGGGAGGTACTTACCTTTAGCTCCAGTTCAGTGCAGTAGGGAGCAGGTTATTAATGTTGGCAGGAGCGCCGCCAGCTTTTTTGCCACCCTAGGCGGCAGAAGGTCCCGTCCCTGAAATGGTGCCCCCAACAGAGGCGGTGGAAGGTCCCACCTCCGAAATGCTGGCCCCAACAGAGGTGGCAGAAGGTCCGGCTGCTGCAGTCGCTGCCCCCCAAATGTTAGCGCCCTAGGCGACTGCCTAGATCGCCTAATGGTTTGCGCTGGCCCTGGCTGTTGGATGTATGGATCCGAAAATGGGGAGATGGGGGAAGGGTTCATCACTGTTTTAGCAGTTCCCAAGTAATTCCACCATTGTCCTGTTGCCTGGAGAAAGAGGTTTCTTGATATACCCTTACCTTCCCCTCACCCTCATCCACACACCCAGCTTGTTGACTTATGCAAGCATAAAAAATTACATTCACCAGCTGTTCTTTAAATGTGCTGTGCAGATATCTATTAATTTCACAGTTTTCACATGGAACCACGCTGCACTTGTTGACTTACTTGCTTGTTAAACAGGAGAATGTTGAAGATGTAACTTTCTACTTGTGAAAATGATTATTATATTTACTGCTATAAAGGAAAATGCAAATGAAGCAGAGAATTTTGTGATTAGTATTTTACAGCGATATCATTTACTGTAATTACATGTTCTTAATCAGTGAAATTATCATGATCTGTTAACCAGATTCTTTTTATGACTTTTTGCAGAATTCTGAGTAACAACAAGATCTTGTGGTTAAAGAATGGTTCTTTCTTTGGACTGAGATCACTGAAGAGACTGTGAGTAACTGTTCAGCCTCTGTTCATTTTCCATTCAAAATGTTTCTCATATTTGAAATGTAAAATAAACAACAGGTAAAAAAAATTCAGAAGTTCTTAGATATATATTAGAATAGGGTTTCTAGGCAATCATCAAGTTAATAAACAAGAGAAATGAGTGAACTTGGATGGAGAGGAAAAATGCAGGAAAGCACTACCATCAATTTGGAACTAAAATAAACATGAAGGGAAAGGCTTGCATTGCACTGCACAGCCAATCGAAGTGGAGACTGGCATATGTAATGGTAATGTACCTGATATATAAACCGGCTTATTTAACTTTATAGATCCCAACACTTCTTTCTGTTTTGAATAATTTCCTGTGCAAAGAAATTGGACAGCATTTATTTCTTGAGTGGGTCATGAAATTTGGTAAAGCTCCATTACAGAGTATTTGTAACTCACAGATTTTTAAAAAGAAAGATGCATTGCTTACTCTGTTTCATTTATTCAGGTGTACCCAAATGAGTTTAGAAAAAGAATCTAAGAACCTTCCATGAATAAATCAGCAATAAAATAGTTCTTTGAGTGCTGGTCCCTATGTGTATTCCATTGTGGGGAATGCATGTGCACCATGAGCCTGCAATCAGAATTTTTTAGCAGTGTCTGTTGGTCTGCATCTTTGCCATTTGCCCCTTTTGCTCTCCAAGCTGAGGACATAAGGGGCAGTTTAGACCAGCTGCTGCTCCAGTTCCGTCCTACTGCTGCATGATCTGAGATGGAACTTCTCCAGTGTTTCCAAAGCTTCTCCTTTTTGGATGAGTAAATATATCATTTTAAATCACTTAAATAGTTTCCATTAGTTTAGTTTAGTATTAGTGTTAGTTACAGTAGAACCTCAGAGTTACGGACTCCTTGGGAATGAAGGTTCTCAGTAATACTGAAATGTTTATAACTCTGAACAAAGTACAGTTCGGGCTCCAGATCCAGCTGCTGACGCTCCAGGGCAGGCTTCAGCAACATCTGAGCTTCCTCCTCAGTGCCGGCAACATCCTTGCAGGTAGGTTCTTTCCCTGGATCAGAATGAGTTTGCCAGCTTGTCCCCGTCCTGGCGTGTGTGTGTGTGTGTGTGTGTGTATGTGAGTGTGTGTGTGAGAGAGAGAACAACGCCTCTCCCTCCCAGTGTGGGGTGGTGAGGGGTGAAAGTGGTGCACACTGTGGCTTCCCCGTGAATGGGGCTGGGGACAGGCAACCCAGATGTGCCTACCTTTTAAGAGGCAATACAGGCACAGTACAGTATTTTGCTTGTGTGTGGTTGTCTCTGCTGCTGCTTAACTGATTACTTCCAGTTTCACATGGTGTCCGGTTAACTGGTCAGTCCATAACTCTGGTGTTTGTATCTAGAGAAGCCCACATTGTCTCCAGCTGCAACACCTACCAGTCCTTTCCCAGATGAACTAAACAGGCACAGGAAGACAGACTCAAGAAACACTTTATGGAATATGCTCTGAGGCCACAGTCTGACCCAGACTGATCAGACCCCTCCTCCCCCGGCCCCCACATACACCAAGAAGCTTGCCACCAAGCTTAGTATAGGATATGGAAGGAAAGCTAATAGTTGGATCATCCTGGAAGTCTTCTGCAGATGCAGCTGATGCCATGGCTTTAGCAATAGCTATGCACGGGACATTATGGCTTCGCTCTTCGGGATTTCCTCATGAAGTACAATCCAGGGAGGACCTGCCCTTTTGAATGGAATAATCTCTTTAGCAACAAGCCAGATGAAGTCTTTGCACTCATTAAAAGACTCAAGAGCATCCCTCTTTGGAATTGGCCTGAAGAGAGAGTACCACAAAACCATATCCTATAGACCTCATACAGTGCCCCAGCCCTCATAAGCCTCCATGGAAAAGGCAGATGATACACCAGGGATTGGCAACCTTTGGCACCGGGCCAGTTTGTTTACCTGCTGCGTCTGCAGGTTCAGCCGACCGCGGCTTCCACTGGCCATGGTTCACCACTCCAATCCAATGGGGGCGGTGGGAAGCAGTTCAGGCTGAGGGATGTGCTGGCCACCACTTCCTGCCGCCCCCATTGGCTTGGAGTGGCGAACCGAGGCCAGTGAGAGCCGCAATTGGCCGAACCCGCAGACGCGGCAGGTAAGCAAACTGGCCTGACCTGCCAGGTTGCTTATCCTGGCAGGCCACATGCCAAAGGTTGCTGATCCCTGTGATACACCATAGTTAACAAGTGGCTCTTCCAGCAACACCTTTCCAGCCTCAAACCCAGGTCAAGAAATACTTTTGATGAGACCTTTTGGGAGCCATGATCAACAGATGCCATCCATGCTACCCAAGTCTTCTCCTTCAGTTTCTTCACTTTTTTCCATAGTGGGCAGGACATCACAACAGACAGATGGAGACTTGATATAATATTATCAGGGTACACCAACTTCCTCTCTCTTCCTCCTCCAAAACTTGCTTCCCTGTCCCTGTTCAGGGATTCCTCTCATAAGAGGAGACTTCTCCAAGTAGTAGGGAGGGAGGGATAGCTCAGTGGTTTAAGCATTGGCCTGTTAAACTCAGGGTTCTGAGCTCAATCCTTGAGGGGGCCACTTAGGAATCTGGGGCAAAATCAGGACTTGGTCCTGCTAGTGAATGCAGGGGACTGGACTTGATGACCTTTCAAGGTCCCTTCCAGTTCTAGGAGATAGGATCTCTCTATTATTTTATTTTATTTATTTATTTAGTCTCCCTCCTCATTCAAAGAGCCATAGAACCAATAACTCTATAACACCAAGGGAAAAGGTTCTACTATAATTTCTTCCTCAGAACAAAGAAGAAAGGGGGCTGCAGATCTAAGACAATGTGTGTTTTTTTTGTTTTTGTTTTTTATTTGCAAGCTGAAATTCAGAATGCTTCCTTTGGCATCTATCATCCAGTCATTGTACAGAGCGGATGGGTTTACAGCTGTAGATATGAAGGATGCCCATTTTCTCATGGACATCCACTCGTCTCACAGATGGTTCCTGTGATTCACTTTGGGGAATGATCATTTCCAATACAAGGTGCTTCTGTTTAGCCTGGCAACGGTTCCAAGGGATTATCCAAGTTATCTCAGTTGCAGCAGCTCACTTCTCTTGTCAATGGTCATTAGTCGTCTTCTACCTAGGGGACTGGTTACTGACGGGGAAGTCCTACCATGAGGTGCTGTCAGCAGCCAAGGACAATATCCTGGAGTCTCTAGGATTGTGTAAAATTATTGAAAAGTTCTTTCATGCCAACCCAGTTTATAGATTTTTATAGGAGCAACCCTGAACTTGATTGCAGCCAAGGCATTCCGCCCACAGGACAAGCTCCAGGTGTCAAACATCTTCCCATGCAACTGAGAGAGCCCACAGCTGCAAATGTACTCCTGTCTCACCCTCCTGGGTAACAGTAACTTATACTTACGTAACCTCATTTGGGAGACTGTCTTCAGGCTGGCTTTGCTCAGACAGCATAAACAAATTAATCTCCCTCTGTCAAGAAGTGAGAACCTCACTAAATTAGTGGGAGAACAAGGACCAACCGAGTTCTGTTCATTCTGACTTTACCACAGAATTCTCTCATCGGGTATACCTTTGTTTTTGGCTAGGATGCCCAGCTGGGTGAACGTTCAGCACAAGGTATTTAGTCAGTGAAAGAAGCCACAATGCCCATAAACCAGCTTGAACTCAGAGTGGTCTGAGAGGCTTCCAAACAGTTTCTCCCCATCATGAGGTCTCACCACATTCTAGTGATGTGGGCCAACATCACCGTGCTATTCTATGTAAACTAACAGGGAGGAGTGAAATTCACCCCCTCTCCCAATACAAAAGCTGTAGAACTCTGGAACTGGTGTATTTGACATCAGATAATTCTGTCAGCAGTGCACATACTGAGACCAACCAACACCCAGGCAGACCTCCTCGGCAGGTGCTTCTCACAGGACCACGAGTGACTGCTTCATGACTCAGTAGATCATATTTCATCTTTGGGGCTCCTCGTCCTGCAACCTGTTAGCATCCTACAAGGACAAAAAGTGTGTGACTTATTGCTCTGAGGGACTTTGGGTCAGAACTTCATCGGAGATGTGCTTCTGGTCCCTGGTCAGGGCAAATAATGTATGCCTTCCCTCCCCCGCCCCATCTCCTTATTACCTCGAGTCTTGAGGAAAATCTGGCAGGCCAAAACATGGGTCATACTGATCACTCCCATTTGGCTCAGACAATTCTGGTTTCTCAGCCTCTTTCAGTTGTCAGCTCATCTACATGTCGTTTTCCAGAACCTGTTGATGCAGCACAAAGGCAGTATCAAGCATTCCAATCCAGACTCACTACATCTGACAGCTTGGTATTTGGATGGGCATCAAGCTGGAGACTGTGCACTCAGGAGATGTCCAGTCTATTCTCAACAATAATAGAAGGGAGTCGACTAAACAATTGTTGTGCAGCCCAGTGGAAAAGATTTTCCATCAGGGCTCATAACCACTACACTTATCCAGAAGAATCAGACATCTCTGCTATCCTGATCTATCTCCCATCCCTAAAGACTTCAGGATACACTTTCAACTCAGTACATGTTAATTTGGCAGCTATCTGCACCTGCCATCCCCCCACTGACTACTCCAGTTTTGCCCATCCAATAACGATCAACTTCCTTGAAGCTTACTTTGGATCTTTCCTCCTGTAAGCAAGCCAGCTTCAATGTGGGATCTTAATCTTGTCCTAGTGCCACTCATGAAAACCACTGGCCTCTTGCCCACTATTTTTTAAGACTTGTGGTCCCTGTCTGTTTTCCACTACCTGCCCTCTGTTCCCTGTACTTCAGCTCATGACTTTATTAGCCATAAAGAATGAACTGGAGCGATGGTCAGTCTGCACCACCCCTTATGCCCTTGGTTTGGAGCATGAGGAGGCAAAAGGGACAGGAGTAGAACAGTGGCCACTGCTGAACAAATTTCCAATCTCAGGTGCATGGTGCATATGCATACTCCACAATGGAATACAAATAGGGACCAGCCCATCTGGAAGTACTCAGCTTACAGAACAGATAAATAATCTCACTTTGTATAGTGAAATACAACTGTTTGTTTTCTGTTCATATTTAGATACATCATTACAGAGTTAGAAACTAGTCTACAGCGTTGTTGTTGTTTTTTTCAATATCCATGGGCAACTAATTTTGCCAAGGTATCTAAATTGGGTAAGAATAAATGCCTATCTAAAAATATCCAGTGTACTTTCAGCTGAAGTTATCTTTCACAGCCCCTCCTAAAAATAACTGCAATGAGGAGTTACTGTCAAAAAGTGGCTGCTTGTATTCATCCTCAGAGTTGCATTTCAGTGATAGATGGATAATAATGTCCATGTTTTATGAGAAGGAGTAAAGTACTGGTGCACCTCAGTCCCTCTTATTTTGTGCCCCACATGATAACCTAATCTTCTGTGGGCTGTAATACTTTGGTCAAATTTTGGCTGTTAGGTTTAGTGTGCAGGTGGTAGGTTGTATTGGAGGCCTTTGATCTACAAGAAGTCAAATGAGTGATCCCTTCTAGTTTTTAATTTCTATGATTTTGTGACGAGTTCCTAGCACTAGTTGAGATGCCTTACTTTCACATGTGCTGACAATCTCTTTTTCCACTAAAATAGTCCATGAATGAAAAATATTAGTATAGATGCTTAAAATATACTGAGACATTCTTTGACATTCATCATGTATTTTAGTTCTGTCTCCAAATTGCTCTAAAATAAGTTACTATGCTCTGCTCATTACCATGGCATCTGAGCACCTAACTGATTTTTAAAATTTAAAAAATATTAGCTTGAATCACAACAGTGGAGCAGTAATTGCATATATACTGACTTTTTTTTCTTTTCAAATTTTTTTGAAGTGGAACAGAAATGTCTGTGTGCTAAAAGAATGTCTAAAATTGATGAAACATTTCCAAGATAATGAAGCAGTTGCAATAGAAAGCCATTAATCTATATACCAAAAGTAAAATATATCTGTTAATTTTCCATTAGTAAACTATTATTTGAAAAAAAATCCCCTATTAATGAAAAAGTAAAGGGCAATTAAACTATTATTATGCATAGCCGAAGTGTGATTCCTGGCATCTGATCTTCTAAATTTCCTGATTAACAATGTATCATAGAGAAACCCAGCTCTGACAGCTACACTGCTTAAAGGGCAGCATGGCTTTCAATAGCAAGAATGGCTGCTCTGGGAGTCCATCATTTCCCTCGCTCCACTGAATTGAGTGAGTAGCTTGAAGGGAGGGAGCAGATCTCTGCTCCACTGACACTGGTGCCAGAGAGCATCCCCCCACGCACTCCAACAAGGACCCAGTACAGGGCAATTCCGACATGCACACTCCCGCCCCAGTTAAGTCAGGAATGGGCCTCTTTATGTTAAAGAAGTCAAAACAATTTTTCAAACTGCTAAAGCATTTCTGTTATTTGGAGCAGTGACTTTAAGTTTGGCAGGGGGAATAGTGATTCCTGAGGTCAGAGACATTTAACTCTGCCTAGAGTTGGCTAAATTATAAGCTGTGGAAAATTGCTGTTTGCATATGTCCAGACATTTTCTGCTGCTTAATTTTCTGAACATTCCAACTGTACTATCATAGGGTCGTGGGACTGGAAGGGCCATTGAGAGGTCATGCATGATCCTAGGCCGCACTGAGATTTCTGAATTGTTCTGAAGTAGTCACACCGAATTGAATTTCTGTATGAGACACAGGCATAACGGATCTTACTCCTGCCACTTTCCTCTAGCAAAATACTATTAGGCCTATGGGAGTAGGTACTAGCACAGAAGACAAAAGATTGTGAGTTCTGATCTCACCTCTTCTACAAAGTGGTTATTAATTTTGTGCCATTGATCACCTTATTATTGAGCAAGACCTTATCTCTACCGTATGGGGCACGCAAGTATCTTCGTACTCTTCTCCCCATCCCCGAGCATGCTGCCTTAATCCTTCTCCATTTTACAGGAGTAACTAAAAGATTGCACAGATTCACTCTGGCAGACTTTGGCCTTAACCCCAGATTTGTAATATGCCAAACTCAAGTCTTAGCCATGATACACTACAGAGAGAATCTGCTGCTTGGGTATGCTATCTGTAAATCTGCTACTCTTGCATATGTTATGCACTGTGTAGTGTTTATCGTCTAATGGCTAGTCCACAGTAGTTAACAGCCTACTACTGCTGTTAACTCATAGTTATTCCTGTAGCTCAAGTCATTAGGTGTCTTTGGGGAAGTGGTAAATATCCTACATTTCTAGCCTTACTGATGATTTATGCAGAGGGATTTTACAAATGTGCCTCCTGAGGAGAATTTTGACAGACTTCAGATGCTCAGAAGGAGCCCCTACTAAGTTCAGATATTTACTGGCTAGTCTGCTGCTGCTACCTAAGACCTGGTCTACACTAGGGGGCGGGATCAATCTAAGTTGTGCAACTTCAGCTACGTTAATAATGTCGTTGAAGTCGACATACTTAGATTGATTTACCATGATGTCTTCTCCACAATGAGTTGACTGCTGCTGCTTCCCCGTCTATTCTGCCTGCACCTCTTGCAGTGCTGGAGTACAAGAGTTGACAGTAGAGCACTCAGGGATCAATTTATTGTGTCTAGACTAGACATGATAAAGCAATCCCCACTGGCTTGATCGCTGCACGCCAATACAGTGGGTTGTGTAGACATACCCTGACCTACTCTTTTAGCTCAAGCAGCAGAAGTCTTGCTACAGGTTTAAAGGTCCCAGATTAAAACCCTGATGATGAGGGATATTAGAGTTGCATATAATGGAATTTTTTTCATTTGTTTTTCTTTTAAACAATTTTTAAAATGCTAGGAAGTTCTATATCAATTCCCCCCTTTCCCCCCAAAATTTAAGTTAACAATATTAAGTGTCCAAATTCAAACACTTGAAATTTATGTCATGACAGGATTAAGGTTACCTATATAATCCTAATTCTGCCCTCGGTACACTATGGTATACATTTTGCTCTCCTGTTGAGGAAAACAGCTGGGAATGTTGTGGATTGTAGCCTGATGCCTTTAATGGTTAATAATTATATTGATTGCCAATTGATATTAATTTATTGAGCTGTGGGTTATAGGGTTTTTATCCCAGAATCAAGCTCCACAGAATTAAAACTAACAAGTTCAATAACTTATAGGGTTATCCTGAGGCGTAAGACAAAGATACACTAAAGGCAAAGCAAAGCCTTAGCTACTTTCAGTTAAACAATCAGTACAGACAAGAAAACTCCAAACCACATAAACAAATAGCAGTATTATAGTATTAGGGATATCTAATATGAGGATATGCAGAGCATGACATCAACTTATATACTCGTACCCTTCCTTGGAGACCTGGAGGTGAGAGACACAGCCCTGTCCCTGGTCCAGACACCCAATGCCCAAAGGTCAATGGTAGATAAATAACAATGAAGAGCTGTAGGGTCAGTGATGGAAAGCTGGCCCCTGCTACACAGTGTCTTGGCCTATTATAGGGCCTGGGTAGTATCATGAATATTAATTCAGATGCCCAGCCTCCCATGTCTAAATCTAATTTCCTCAGCCTTATAATATTGGTGTGCCCTTATCAACTAAAGGTTAATATATTAATGCCTTTTAGCTTATTATCACATTCATCATCATTGCTAAAGCAAGTTTGTGATTAAACATCTGCCAATTATTTTATCCCAAAATATCCAAACCCAGTATCAGTTCATTGTGCCTGCAGTTGCCTAGTATCGTTCTGTACCAATTCACTCTCTTGAGCAAGCTATTCCCTGTTCCCCAAAATCTAAGGTAATTTTATCAAACCATTTTATATATGCTAAGCATCATAGGCCTACTTTACTCATGCATATTTGCTTAAGCCAGTGCCTTACAGGATACAAATTCCTTGCATTACTACTAAGGATAAATAAAAGTCTAATCTAGTTCTATGGGTTACAAGACACCATCTGTATAGAACAAGAAATCACTTGGGCTATACCCGTAGTGTTCTTTTATAGCAGCCAAAAGATCCTAGGACAAATTGAACTATTAGTGAACAGTGAAGTCAGTGAAGGCAGTAAGCCTTGGTGACTCCAGTGCCAGGATGGAATAGAAATCTGTTTAATGTAGAAGGGAGCTCTGAAGTGCAATGGAGTGATCTGTACATTATGGCTATTCCCAAATTAATCCTACCCTAGCACTCTCAAATTAATCCATCCTTGGAGCCAAACAACCTCTTGAGATGCCAACGCTTATTCCGTCCGCCCTGGGCTCATGTTATGTCACGTATGTGGAGAAAGAAGCTAACCAGAAGACCAACTGACTCATATACTAGGTCTCTCACCAATGGGAATCTCACCTATGTTTAAATCTTTATTAGGTGCTGACATTGCATTAATCAGCTTCCAGTCTGCCAAAATCAATGTGCTCCAAAAATGAAACCCCAGGCAAAAGCAGTGGGAGAGAAATTGGAGCACTGAGGTTTCTGCTGTCTTGTCGTCCCATGCTTGTCACAACAGAAACTGAGCTTAGGAAACTTCATCCATGTTTTCAGCTCACAGCACTTTCTGAGCATCTTGGCACCTGTGAGGCAATGCGTCAGTGCAACAGTGCCCCTTCTGGCCAAGTGTGGTACAGCCCCCAGGCTCACATGGCCTAGTGGGGCTGTCAGTCTATTCCTGGTGCCCAGGAGTCTGAAAACCTTTCTTCACTCCTAAGTCCATCAGGGGTTGGTAGGGGAATCCAGGCCCTCCCACTCTACAGGGTTCCAGCTCAGGGCCCTCAGGCTAGATAAGCAGGACCAGGGTTCTTTGATTCTGACCATGCCCTGAGCTCCTTCCTACGTTCCCCTTGGTCTCTGCAGACTCTCCAGTCTGTCGGACAGTTCATACCCTTCTGGGCCGTTCTCTCTGGGCAGCTTTTCAGTAGCTTGCTGGCAGGAGCTCCTTTCTCCGGCCTGCTCACTCCGCTGGTAGCACCCCACAATTCCACCCTTCAGTTTCCCAGTCCTTTTATCCTCCTAGCTCCTGTGAGGCTGCCCATCAGTAGTGACCGGCTGTGCCTGTGTTAACTCTTTGGTTGCTGGACCAGTGTGGGGCCATACACCCCATGACAGCACCCAAGAAAGAATCACTAGCTCATTGTGAAATTGCTATCACTTAACCAAAAGCTTCCTCCTCCTCTGCATTCATTGCAACTTTTCTCAAATGAATGTAGATGCTGAAATAATTTCTCAGTGAAATGCCTGTTGTCAAATTAAGGTTGAATCTACCTTTTAAATTATTAAATATGTAGAAGGACTCTTAAAGCAGTGTTGTTTAAATTTATGTAACTTGTTGTATTTGAATTCCCTTAGTAATTACATTTTGTTTGTGCATACTTTTCATGAAGTTGTTTGCCTCGTAAATATTAGTGCTATAAAGTTTTCAATATTCACATTTCTTTACGTTCTGTTACTGCTCTGATATGTAGGAAAGTAACACACATTCAGCACCTAGCCAACCCTGCTAAGGAAAAAGCAATTTTGGGAAGGTACAGTTCCTTCACTAAGAACTATTAGATGCAAAGCTAAAATATTTTATAAATATTGTAACAGGACAACATAAATGATTGTGTTTATGAAATATTGACATTTGGGACATTTTGGAAGATGCTGATTATTGAAGGTGCTGATACTGTATGGACTATATTCCTGTAAGATATGTGAACAATGAGTCACAAAGGTGCTCTGTAGAGATGGCAATTCACTGTCTCTCCAGACTAAGAATTACTGTCTGTCACTAGATTTAATCACAAATTTGTTATGACATCTGGATCATAATCCATTGCTTTTGTGCCACTGGGCCTGCTATGTAGTGCTATCTGGGGGTATTAACAAACAGATTTTGTCACTTGAATGCTTTGCGAGGGGTAAAATCTTTCTGTAAACTTGCGTTTTTTCCTTGTTTGAATTACGATCCTTGACTACTCCAGCAGCTTGGACTAAAAATCAAGGGACAAGTATGAATCTAAGTGCAAACTTACTAGAAATCCTCTTTTTGAGGAGGGTGGGGGGGATGCTTTTTAAAAATAGTACAACTTTGACAAATATAAACTATAGCTAATGTGTGCCAAAACCATCACATCAGAGTTTGCAGCTTGAAACTGCTTGACATTTGGACAGAGACTGATAGATTTCAATATGGATTTTGAAACCTCTGGATCATGAGTGATCAGGCTTGGGGGTTTGTATTGTTTCCCAGCTCTAATTCCCTTTTCATCTTAATGTTTGTGTCCTTGAGAGAAATGTTGGACTGCACAGGACAGGGCTTATCACAGATCTCTCACATGGCCCAGCTGCAATACAGATGTAGAATGGGTTTCTGAAATCACAGAACAGTCATGCAATCCTATGGGGAGTAGATCTCAACAGTCCAGAAATTCTCATTTAATTAAATGACAATTTATAAGATCTGAATAATTGAAAATATAAAACTCCTATAATTAATTAAACCATAAATTGAAGCTACAGATTTAGCTGTTTCTCAGTTAAGTACAGCATCAAATACCAGAACTACTGCTATTGTGCTTTTGTTGAGCAGTAGGCCAGCACAGAACGCTTTCACCAAATTATTAATAATTATTTTATTATCGTAGTGTCCAAATGCCCCAGTCAGGATTGGGTTCCATTGTGCCAGGTGCAGCACAAGATAGCCCTTGCTTGACAGAGCTTAACGTCGAATTAAGAACAACATGCAGTGACTGAATGTTGTTGGCAGTGGATGCCTTTGAGTTTCCTCATACTTCAGAAAGTCCCTGAAACCTGCAAGGAACACTTTTTTTTTTCTGGGAAATGTCAGAGAGAACAGCGGAGCATGGTGTTCCTAGGAGGAGGGGGATAGAGGCTGTGGGGGCCCTGTATCCCTAAAATCTTGGCTCCATGGAGTGTGTCTTGCACTGCACATCTGACCAGGCACCTCTGCTTACAGCATCTTTGTAAAAACCAATGAGGAGTCCTTGTGGCACCTTAGAGACTAATAAATTTATTTTGGCATAAGCTTTCGTGGGCTATAACCCACTTCATCAGATGCATGGAGTGTAAAATGCAGTACTCCATGGATCTGATGAAGTGGGTTATAGCCCATGAAAGCTTGTGCCAAAACAAATTTGTTAGTCTCTAAGGTGCCACAAGGATTCCTCATTGTTTTTGCTGATACAGACTAATATGGCTACCCCTTTGAAACCTGCATCTTTGTAGTTAGGGTGCTAGCTATGGAGAAATCCCATTGTAGTTAAAATACATCAGCACTCCTTAGCTACTATTAAAGGTATTACATAAAGCTTTACAGTTTCATAATTGACTTCTGTGACTACATAATATATTATAAAATCAAGATGGTAGCACACTCTCTCAAATTTGTATGGGCCAGAAGGGGCAGGAAGATAGGCACATTAACTAATTAGGCCATAGAAGAATCATATTCTTGTTTTGCACTTGGCATCTTCTCAGCCTAGTTGAAAGAATAAGCTGTTAAAGGTTTACATTTCCATATGCTTCTAGAACATACTATTTTTATTATCGCCTCTCTTTAGACATCCAAAAATAGGAGTGGAATGGTAACTTTTGGCTGAAACCTAAAACTTCTGAGGCTTGACAAAATGCCTGAAAAGTTTAAATCAGAGCTTGTGGCTGTGGCCCCTTTGCTTTGGGGAGTTAGAAATCTTGGATGTCTGACACTTAAAGATAAAATGTCATGCTCTTTCATGTGAAGATCGCCTTGGAAACATAAACTAATAGCTAATATAAACCAATCATGAGAGGTGAAAATAACAAACATCTGGGATGTACTTATGCGGTAGGAGACTTCAAGACCTCACTGTATGTGTGTACACATACACATTTCACATAGAACAAGTCAGTTAAGCTGGGGGTATCTCAAAGAATCATATTAACCTTTCCCAGACAGCCATGTGTAGAGGTATGATAATGTCATACAGATGTTATTTAGGCTGAGGCAGGAGACCGAAAAAAATTGTTCCATAATCCTGCCCCAAAAACGCTAACCCAGCTCCGATGTAAATCAGTAATTCATGTCACTGTTGAAAGTACTCCAGTTTAGCTTTCCTTGCAGTCTTCCAGCTAGTCTTCTGTGTTCTCTGGTTTGTTATAGATTGACATTAGCTGCAAATAATAATAGTACGGTGAAACCTCGCTATAACACGATGTTTGGGGTCCAAAAAATTCCATCGCAATAAATGCAGGGTTGCGGTATAGCGGGGTTTCAAGCCAGTCAGTGGTCCCCAACACAGTGCATTAATGTGCGCTGCCTAGTGCCCAGCAAGGGAGAGAAGCCGCGGCCCTGTGCCAGCCGGGGAAAGAGAACTCCAGGGCTGCGGGTGCCGGTGCTCTCTGTCCCTGGAAGGCGTGGGACCATGGCTTCTCCAGGGCTGCAGGCACCGGTGCTCTGTCCTTGGCAGACCGGACAGAAGTCACAGCCCCGCGCCTGCAACCTCGGAGTTCTCTGTCCCCGGCAGGCGCAGGGCTGCAGCTTCTCTCCTCTGCTGGGCACTAGGCAGAGGCACATCAATGTCCCGGCAGACGCTATGGCGTTGGGGATCGCTGGCATTAGGCCTTAAAGGGGAGCCAATTTATGATCGCGTTATATGCAATTTCGCGTTATGGGGGGGCATGTTATTGCAAGGTTTGACTGTAGTTCAGCGCATCTCTAAGGTGGAAAGAGTCAGGTCACTTTATTGTTCTTCTGTGTGTTAAGAGGTCAATTCAAAAAGTGTAACAATTAGGCTTTTTAGTTCAAGCTAATAATTGCCTGTGCTACACCTATAATTCTGTATATTGGTTGCTCCTGTAACTAATGGCCAGCCTGTCTAACATTTCACACTCAATCTGTAATCCACGTGAATCAGGATAGTAGTCTATGTAAGTAGATTGTAATTTTATTACAAAAATGTCTAATTCAGATATGTTGGCCCACAATTAGACAGCAATAATTTGGAAAACCATTGAGATAGTCAAAGAGAGAGAACAGTAGGAGAAATATGAAACAGCTAAATGCGTCTTGCCACTTCTTTCCACATTTGTGATAGGTTTAACAATTGAAACAAGAAGGAGTCTGGTGGCACCTTAAAGACTAACAGATTTATTTAGGTATAAGCTTTCATGGGTAAAAAAAAAAAAACACCTCACTTCTTCAGATCCAACATTTGAGGAAGTGAGGTTTTTTACCCATGATAGCTTATGCCCAAATAAATCTGTTAGTCTTTAAGATACCACCAAACTCCTTGTTGTTTTCGTGGATACAAACTAACACGGCTATCCCCTGATGTTTAACAATAGAATACATGGATGTGGCTATTCACTACAGCAACTCTAGTTCTAGCTAACTGTGGTAATGGGGGGCGGGGGAGGTTGTTGCAAAATATCCCCAAAATAAAATCAATTTTAATAACCAATCAAAATTTTTCTAATTTTTTCTGGAAATGTGCCTAAGAACACTGGTGAAATTTGAAGCATATTTTCACCTTACATTTTTTTGTCAGGACAGTTTGTGTTTGGTTAAAAGTCACATTGTGCTGTTTTGGTTCGTGGTTGGTTGGGCCTGCTCCGTGTAGTAAGAAGGGTTAGGAATATCCATTTGGAATCAGTTTCTCAGAGGAAGACGCTCTATTTTTATGTTCTCTCTCTGAGCTAGCCAGAAAATAAAACACGTCAGGGAATGGCTTTGTGTCCTGACCCATTCTGAAATCCTGGATAGTGGATAGGTTGCCTCACCTTCCTGTCTAAACATTGGAGAAGAAAGCTATCTACCCATTAGAGACTACAGTTTGTATGCCCTAGTATAGATCCCTGTGCCACTTCTGGGTGTGGAACAAGAGACTGTAAACAACCCTGGTCGCTCAGTCCTCTTTGGATATTCACTTTGTATTGAATATATTTTTTTATATATAAACACACACCATCGATGTTAAACATTAAGGTCAGACATTAAAACACTAGAAAACCTTGAAAAGCTGAAGTTAAGGTTGCATGTGCCACATTAACTTTAGTACCTCGTATGCATCCATTTTAAAGGACTGCCACCTCTTGCGCATCCACTGTAGAGGTTAGAAGATAATCAGGGAAGCCAGAGAAGAGAGAAAGCAGAAGAGAAGGCAGCAGAGAGATAAAGAGTGAGGATAAAGAAGAGCCCCTTAAGTCTAGCTAGAAGAAGGCAATTTCTGACCTGGATTGGGGTAGTTTCTGAAGAATTATCAGCACAAAATCTTGAATGTGAGGCTCAAGGGGAGTTGCAGCCTGTCTGGACCAGTGACTTAAAGATGAGAAGCTTTATAGCTTATTACTAAAACAATGTAATGAGGTTCATTTAAATACAAATATTTAAATGAATGTGTTTAAATACTAACCTTTATCTATCAGCGAGGGTTGTAGCTTTTAAATGAATAGTTAAATTAATGCAATGCATGACAGAATTTAAAATCTTTAATTTTTTCCCCCACTAAGACATTGCAGAGGCATTTGTAGTGCCACATAATTTTGATTACATAATCAGACTTCGATTGGTCAGATTGATACAAGTCTGTTGTCAAGTTTCAATGAGATACAGAAGTTACCTCTTGTAACACAGAAAGGTCACCAGAATTCTGTTAGCAACTTGCTGCATTTCAATATAATACCTTCAGCTTATGAATTGACTGTGCCCAAAGTACACAACACTTCTCTAACACTTTAGGAACATTTTAGTGTCTCTCTTTTTGTGAATTGTGGAAAACACAGATAAATATTTCAATAATAAAATTAAGTGGCAATATTATTCAGTAAAAGCCTTCCACTGTTACATTAAGGAACCATTTTTTTGTCTGATACAGTATATAAATTGCACACTGCCTATTAATGATTGTGAAGTTCAGTGTTTATTCACAAATAAATAGTTGTTACCACGTGATCCTGTAAAATTTCACAAAGGCAGCAAAAATCTTGAGACATGTTACAACAAGAAAAATCTATTTTTATAGCCTCTGTGACTTATGTTTAACAGGTGTTAATATCTGCAGATTTATCAATTGTATTTCAATCATAAAAACGCTTTTGTGAAAAGAGATTTACATGACTTACTGTAGCAAATGTGCTGGATTTTGTCCCTTTCACTCACTTATATGTGGGTTTAAAACACAGCAATTATCATTAGGTAACTTAATTATCAAGGTAACTTTTTGGAAAAAGGATAGTCTTCTGCTTGAGTTCGAGGATGGGGAAATATGAGATTTTAAATTCTGTTCTGAACTTTGCCACAGACTTTTAGAGTAGTTTTTTAGCAAATCTCTTAATATCTCTGTGTCCTCAGTTTCCCTATCTGTAAAAGAGTTACCTACCTGACAAAAGTAAACACTTCAGTGTTTGTATGAGTTTAGATGCTCAGAGGGAAGGAGTTACAAGAGCACAACATTATGATGATTGTGATAATGGATTGTCTTACACAGATTCTTTTTTTGTTTTCTCCCAACTTCATCTGATTTAGCATAGGTCACTTCCTTATAACTACATGCTCCCATCCTGATTGGTAGGCAACATTATTGGGTGTAAGTGAATGGATGAGAAAATAAATTGATGCATAACTGATGTGCTTTATACAACTCCATGTATAGCACTTTATGCCAGTTATCTAGCTAATTTGCATATCTGGACATTTTGCATATAACCATAATCTTCAGTTTATGATCAATATACCCTGTCTAAACAGTGGCAGGGATAGAAAGGTAGTTACAGAAAACTTGGCAACTGTGGCTGGGATAGCTGAGTGCGTGTGAGTGTCAGGCACTGCTGCATTTAGTGTTTCGAGTGTCTGGGAGGGGTAGCTGGTGGTTGAATTGGGTGTGCCTGAAGATTGGCTGGGACTGGAGCCCCTGTTTCTCACATTCTGGGTCTGCTGCTAGCACCATTTCCAGCCACTTCTTCCCTGCTTGGATCCAGCATGGGAACAGTGAGACGGGCAGGCAGAGCGTCTTACTGCTTTGGTGCCACAGCTTCCCCTACTGGCCAGGAAGAACACATGCAGGCATACCTGGAGTTCAGCTGAATCTGTCAAATGTCTGCTGGGCTTCAGAGATGTGATACGATTGCATAAATACATGACACTTAGTAGCTCTGCAGATACCCATGTTGATGAGGCTTTGACTTCAAATGTTTATTTCTTCTGTTCTTCCAAGACAATACACTGTAGCTTTAGTCAAATTTCATGGTGAAAATTAGTGTAAGATGGATAAAATATAAAGCCTTTTTATTTAATTAATATATTATCATGGGTGGGGGTGTGTGTCTAGATAATCTCACTTGCAAATGGCCCTGTGTAGACATCAAATTTGTGTAGATAATTCTTAGTGATTTAAAATCAAGAGTTAAGGCTCTAAATAATGTTTGTTTTTATTTTTGAACAATATATAAAATCACAAATCTACTTAGCAAGAGTATGCACATTATATAAGAAAACAAGTTTTTGGGATCAGAGCTGGCCTTTGCATTTGTGAAGCTAACATTCTCCCAGTCCCTTACCCCAACCAGAAAAAGTGCAGGAGTTAGTGTAAATACAAAAATCTATTCTTTGTATTTCCCATACAGCAGTTTGAAATATTATAACAAAATGGCAGGACAATGGCATTGCTTACAGAACAGTGACTTCTGAGCTTCAAAAGCTTATCCACCCATCATTTCTACTTAGTTGGCATTATCATGTGTCATGTCGTGGTCTACCAGGGTCATTACTCGTTAAATACAGGAAATAATTGTGGTATATTGTGGAGGTTAAAGTCGAAGTAAAATATTGGAAAGCTTTAACATTAGACTTTATTAATGATACTATTTCAGCACATCATGTTAAAAATATCAAGAAAAGTAATGAGCATAGTGCATTTAACAGAAATATGACATAAATGAAGTTGATAATAAAAAAAAACAAACCCAGTGCCAAAAAGCCAATCCTGGTAATACTCTTTCAAACTCCATGGCAATGTGATTAGACCTATAGTTTAAAGCGAGTCTGCTATAATTAATACAATGGTTAACAAACTATGGGTTGTAGCCATTCCAGCTTTCAAAAGATGATTTTCAAATCCGCACAAGGTTGGGAGTCTCTGAAATGTTTAAACTGCTTTCTGGTGAGTTTAGGGGGCAGGGATAATTTCCTCTCCTCAACCCCTTCTAGGAAAAAGTTTAACTCAGAATTCACTAGAATGCCCACTTGATAAAGGAAGGATGCTGCTTTGAAAGGACAATAGAAAGGAAGGATAGAGGTTGGAGCTAGGAAAAAGATGAGAGTTGATGCTGAATTAAAAATTGAAAGGGAGGAAGAACAACTTTCTCCTTTTTCCAGCTTGCTGCTTCTCTTGCTCCATTTTTGCCTTTCTATTTGTTTGCCCTCCTAGGCTTCTTTCCTGCTGTTTACCTCCTCATTGTCTCTTGCCTTTAGGAGTTTTTGATGTAATGTTTTAGTTTGGATTGAGAACTTGAATCTTGTTGTTCAGGTTTATTAATGATACAGTGTAGTGGTTGGATATTGTGACACACAAAGATGAATTGTAGTGGATTGTAAATAAATTACAAATCTGTTTACTCCAAGGGTGTCATAAGTAGATAGGTAAGGGTTAATTTTCTTTTACCTGTAAAGGGTGAACAAAGGGGGAACCAAACACCTGACCAGAGGACCAATCAGAGACCTGGATTTTTTTTAAAGTCTGGCGAGGGAATGGAAACTCGGGGTCTTTTGTTTTCCTCGTTCTGTGTGACGTAACAAGCTTTTCTTTCTAACTCCACCTTCTTTCAATAATGTACTATCAAGTGTGAGTACAAAGAAACAAAGTAATAGGCGAGTTAGTACTTGGTTTTATACGTTTGTGGATTTTGCTGGAACTGGTTTAATGACTATCTTTAAATCAACGTTTATCCTTATTTCTTATAGCCACATCTCCTGTAGGATTTCTAATGCAGTGTTTAGTATATTAAGTTTTTCTTTTTTTATATAAATTTCTTTTTAAACTGTTGGGAGTTTCTTCTCTAGTGTAGGCAAAAGGGAGAGAAATTTCTTGCTGGAGCTCTGTTCTAACTCTGTGCGACAGGCTGGGGAGGGAGCCCAGGATCTTGGTGTTACTTCTATTGTCCAAGGCGGGAACAAGTCTACGGGGGAAAAGTACAGGAAGAGTAAATAGTTCTACACTCGCTGTTGGAGGCTGTCCTTTGGGGAAGAGGACACTTTCTCGGTATGTGATGTAAAGAGAGCATCAATTCCCTAAGTTGCTCAGAGCGGAACTGCTGAGAGGAGAGGGGGAAGGGAGGGGAGATAATTCCCTTACCGGTAAGACTCATACTTCTGAGTCTTGGGGGTCTTTCCAGGGGAAGTTGGGGAGACCAGAGGGGGGGTCCCCCCAAGGAATATTTGGGGAACCCGGGCTGATAGGAGCCAGAATCCTATCTGGTGGCAGCGAGATCAGAGCCAAGCTGGTAGTGAGCTTGGGGGAAATCATAGTAAGCACCCAGATTTTGGACGCTAAAGTCCAGATTTGGGACAGACGTTTACCACAAAGGGTCATATCATAGGATGTGCTGGCCAGTTAAAGACCTTAGGCTCAGTCCCACTTGTGCCTCATTATCTGGCCTCAGGGGATGGACTTGGGCTTGGGTTGGTTATTGGGTCTGGTGACTAGGATCACCTGATAGGTCTGGAGGTGGGACTTCTATAAAAGGGAGGGTCTAGCAGTGAGGAAGAGGAGAGTCTGGCTTGGACCCAGTGAAAACTGTGGAAAGAGTTCTCTAGACCAGCAAGATGGAAAGGCCTGTCTGGAACTATCTGCAGTGACGGATTTGAATAGAAGCCTGAAGAAACTTGGGGAAACTCTAGGGTGCAGGTACTGGATTTTGGGGAAAGAATTGTTGAGCCCAATGTAAGGCAGAAGAAACTGGACTGAGGGAATGACTGTCTAAGTTTAAGTTCACATTTGAACTATGATATTTTATTAAACCAGACCCCATGAAAAGGTTGGTGCTTGACTTGCAAACAACTGGTTGAAGTTTCTGAGAAGCCCAAGAAAGAGGAATGGAGGCAGCAGCAGAGTCAGACACAAGATTGGGCAAGATCTTAAGTCACTATTGCCTTTATCTTCATTGTCCTTCCTCCTTCCCCCTTCCCACCCTGTGACTGACAAAATGTATTGCTTCTGTGGTGATTTAGTAAAGCAGAGGCTCAGAAGATATTTTCAACTGCTACATAACTAATATGCTCCAGTGTGTGACGTTAGAGGAGGAAATTCAGCAGTATTGTACTGGAAATTATGAAACCATTGTTTCTCTGTCAGGAATGCAAGACTTGGAAATTAAAGAGAAGATTACATTACTTTCTTTCTAATCAGCATAGGTAATGTGTCTTACAAGCACAAAGGAATTGTCATAGCACTTGTAATGTAATCTGACAGAAAGCTAATGTATTTTTTCCCTCTCTAGTCATTTGCTATTTTCCAGTGCAAAGTCACTATATAAGCTGTTAGAGGTTATACACTTCATGTTCTAGTGGATGAGAACTGCTAAATCCCCTATATTTTAACTGCTGTAGGACTTCTATACTGTAATGTTCAATAACAGAAAAAGTCTAAAAGAAGAGGAGACACTGCTTTCCAGATTACAATGCAGTTCTTTAAATCTAGCAATAATAGATACTTTGGAAAAGAAAATCAGAAAGCTCTGTATCATAGCTTCTGTGGGTGTTTATGGATTGATAACGATCAGAAATGCTCTTAATCTCTACCCACCCTGTCCATTCACCTTTGGCCCTGTTGCTTTTGTTCTGTTTACTACATGCACTCTTCTATGCTCTTAGACTTGTCTTTCTACTCCATGGTCCTTGTTTCTTTGTTCTCCTTGAAGCCATTACTATTCTCTCTCCTTCCACTAGTGTATTTCCCCGCCCCAACCCAGATCTCTAGCTGCCAATCCAATCTCACAGCTTTTCTTGACATGTTTCTATATATACTAGCACTTGCCAGCACTGTGTTCCCTCATACACATTGTCCATTTATGTGGGGGGAATATTCTGTCATTCTGAATGTGCTGCTGGGATTATGTTCCTCCAATTCTGGCATGGCAAAACTGCCTAATCTAGGGCAGTTGCTGCCAACTACTACTACATATGTAGTACTAGTCATGATACTTAAGGCTTTTGTGACTGCTAAGATCCCCATCTGCGTTTTGGGTAGAGCTGCGATTGAGACATTTTCTGACAAAACTGTTTTTCATAGGAAAATACTGATTGGATGAAATCAAACTATTTTTCTGGAATGCATCAGCATTGGAATAATCAAAATTCTTCATTTCAACTTTATTATTTTGACTTTATTTTATTAATATAATAATATAAAAACAGAGCAATTTTGTAAGGTTTTGTCATTTCTAAAATATCATTTTCCAAAACTTTATTTTGTGGAAATTTTTGAAAATGTGATTTTTCATTCTGATTCTGGGATGAAAGGAAATGTTGAAATTTCCCATCAGATGGAACTTCCAAGTTTTGACCAACTATAATGAGTATCTAGCTTTATTGGGGCCTGTTCAGGTGCCACTACCCAGTCAGCTGCATACTCTCTGCCATGTGAAGGAAATTTGGTGGCTCCATTCCAGAATACTGTATCTGTGTCTCTGCACACTTTTACTGCGTATGTTAAGAAATGGAAGGATTCTGGCTACTACATATATAAGCAAATGTTTTTATCGCATGTTATGTTGCTGCCTTAAATTGTACCTCCACATCTTGTAAGCAAATAAGGCAATGGTATACTGAGATACAGTATTTACAGACTGAACTTTTATTTACCGTAATCCAAATAGCAAACTAACTGAAAGAATGTCAATTAGTAACAGTAAAATAATTGTGCTATAAAAATAGGTAACCTGTATTCTACTGGTTCCAGGTTGTGTGGTGTTTACAGTATTTATATTCTGGTCGCACTTAGGGGCCCCAACAGAGACACTGCCCTACTGTGTTAGCCACTCTGCAAACAGAATAAGAGATGGTCTGTACTAGGTGACCAGACGTCCTGATAAAATTGGGACCGTCCCAATATTTAGGTGTTTGTCCCGTGTCCTGAGATTTCATTCTGCCTGCAGCACTTGCCTCCCTTCCCCCCCTCCCCCCAACCTCGCTGCTTCTCTGGCAGCACTTGCCTTTTTGTTTGTCTGGTTTGGTTTTTTTTCTCTCACTGCTCTGCCTGCAGCTCTCGCCTTTCCCCCTCCCCCCCTACCGGCAACCCCCCCCCTCCCCCCCCATGTGTCCCAATATTTTCTCCCTCTCATCTGGTCACCCTGATCTCTACCCTGAAGAGTTTACAGTCTAAACACTAATCTTCCACTTTCATACTCTAAGATACTACAAGTCACTTTGATACTTGATACTACAAGTCACATTTAGAAGTGATGCATAGAGTGGTATAAGTTAGACACCCTTACACTCATTTAGACATCCATAGATCTTCTTGTGCGTGGGTTGGTCCAGCATGAACTGGTTGTCAGAAGTGTTTGACTGCTGCCCCCGTACTTGTTACTAGGAAGTTTCACTCCATGAAAGCGTTTTTCCTCACATTGCCATGTTAATATTCAAGAACTTCTATAACTTTTAGTAACTAATAATTCTGTTGGTTTCTTTAATGTTAAAAGCTAATATTCACTAGTCCATCCATTGAACAGTCTCATATGTGTTTGGAGAATGTACTCTTTGAACTGGGTGCCAAATAGAATAAAGTGAACTTTCTTGCATGAGGCACTCCAATGTAACACTTCTCTGAGAGTAAGGAATTTTTTTGTTTATTTGAATGTTCCAATGCATATTCTTCACAGAAAATTGTATAGACATTTTATGTATCCATGGTCCCAGTTTCGCGTATTCTTTGTGCTCTTTATATGCTGTGTGCTGAGATTTCGTCTACAATCCAGGAATAAAATACCTAGGGTTTTTCTTTGTAATGATAAAAATGTTATTTTCAGTTGTGAATGAGTCCCTTTTTTCCTCTGGTGCACAATAAATTGTGCCCATTTCCATTGAAGTGTACAGTATGGTAGCATTTCAGGACAAAAGGTAAATGGTTCATTTAGTTCAATTTGCCTACTGAGCTATCTCTCACATATATGCCAAGTGCTTGTAATTTTGAGGAGAAAAAGGCATTGTTGTTGCTTTTATTGCTGCTTTTGGTAGTCTATTCCTAACGTGAAGTTTTCTCTTACCCTGAGATTCTTATGTCTTCACCGCAGTCAAAAGTGTGACTGCAGTAAGTGTGGATGTACCTGAGGTAGCTTATATCTAGCTAGCTTGACTAACAATAGCAGAGAAACCCCAGCAGTAGGCTGCAGCATGGGCTAACCTCTTGAGTAAATACCAAGGGGTGGCTTGAATGGTCTATGGAACCAGGGCTTCACTGCTATTATTATTCAAGCTAGCTAGATCAAAGCTACCTCAAATTGCAATGTAGGCCTACTCTGTGTATGTGGATTTCTCTTGACTTCAGTTGATGTTCCCTTACATACCATAGCAAGGGCACTAAAACCATCTCAAACAGGTAGCTGAAGATTCCCTGAGTGCAGGCTTTATGCCACCACGAGAGGTATGTCAGAGGTAGGAATAGGATATGTCAGGGTAGAAAGGGTATTGGGGCGAAAAAAGAAACATCGTGCATGTGGTTCATGCTTAGCATAGTTGAGGATCTAGGCCTATAAATTTACTATGAACTAGGGAATATGCTGTAAATAGCTTAGTTATTGTTTCTAGGTGAGCCCTGGCATGTGCTGTATTGTATGGGTTTAAATTCTCATCAACAGTGTCACAACATTTTGTGTGTGTGGTTCTTTTTTTGTTTTTGTTTTTTTTAATGGAATTTCTTTGGTACTCTATTTTAAAATGTGATGGGGAGGAATAGAGAGAAAAACATGCTACAGTTCAGCGTGTTTGTTTACTCGAATGTGTAAAGTGAGATGGTTAGATGTAATGATTGGGATGCTGATCTCTTAAAAATAAGCTGTTAAAGTTATAATGAAAAGGCTTCTTAAAACATGGGAAAACATTTTTTTTTATCGTTTTGTACAGCTAAAAAAATGGCCTGATAGAATTGTTTGAAACTTTTCAAATCAATTCACCTCTGGCTGTGAACAAGCATGAGAAATTCTAATCCAAAAAAGATTTTTTTTTAAATTAAAAGCACCTGAAAACGAGAACTTCTTTTTTTAAGAAAGTGCCTTTTCAACTATAGCATTGTTGCTATGATGCTAAATTACTGTCAAGTGAAAGAAATTTTTATAGCAGCTGTACCCTCTATAGACACAGTGAATTAATTACTTTTCGCAAGTACTCATTTTATTTTCTAATGTTCAATATTCACATTTGTTTCTTCACAAAACTAAGTGAATAATGTCCTTAAAATATGTCCTTAAGAAGAAGCTTGTCAGCTGAAATAAGAATTTAAGGTACATCATGTTCAGAACAAAAGAATGTTTTTTCTGAACTATGTAGGCAGCTAAATTCAGACTGTTGATAGCTTTTCTTTCTTTGTACAACTAATTGCTTGCAATTTCCCCCCCAAAGTGCAAGTTCCTCACTAGGGACAATTGTTCCATTAGGCTGTAGTTTAAGTACTGTATTAAGCATTCCCACTGCACGGAGCAGGGTCTGCTTGTATAAATGTTTGCTGCATATGGTGTTCGATATAGGGAATCTTTGTTTCAGACTTTTGCTTGTGACTTCATGAAAAGTACAATACATTTATAAAAAATTTTATATATCCTTAAAAGAGAGCTCCAAGACACAAAGCCTGTGAACATATAGCTTACTCTCTGACATTTTACCTGCAATAAGATAAATTATCTGCAAATATTTATCTTACACAGAGTGTTGGTACAGTATTTCTTTTAAATCTTGAGGACTGGGTTCAAATCTGGTTTACTGAATATGTAAAACAAGTTTGATTTTTGTCTAATGTTAAATAGCTTTTGTATTAAGCTGTGTACATAATAGATGTAATAGACCCTCTCTGGAAAAGCCTGGGGCATTGGATCCAGGGTGTCCACTGTCACAGCTGTATAAAGAAATTTCTTCAGGACACTAGCCAACACTAACCAGAAGTTAGAGGAATGTAGACAAAACGGAGAGCTTCCACAATAATGAAGTTTAATTGACTCTTTCCTGCTTTGAAGGCATGTTCCCGCCTTCTTTAGGACCAGCATTAACAATACAGGGTACTCCATTTTGTCGCCAGAATCACACATTCAGTAAACTAGTCTTTTTATTTATTCAAACCGTCAATCACATTGTAGATGTGTCTAGAGTACAGCTCTGAGACCTTTTGTCCTGCGCCTTCTCTTTTGATTTCCTTGCACTCAGGAACCTAGTTAGCTGTCAGTGGCATTTCCATCATCATTCAGTGTAAATCAAATAAAATACAGCCAAGAAAGTCCTTCAACTTATTTGTTCATATTAGGTCTCTTGGTCCATCACACAATAGCTGCTCTTAGGTTCAGACAAATCTGTCTGGTATTCTGTCACACAGAACATCTCCATTGCATGAGAGGAGAAACTCCTTTTAGTAACAGCTCCATTATAGTTTGTCCTGCTTGTGTCTCTACCCTAAGCTTACCTGCTTTGTTCTGCTGTTTTTGTGGATCTGTTACAGAGCTACTATAAGGGAAAAACATATAACACAAATGGGATTACGGAGCCATAAAAATTGGCAGGGAAACCAAGTGGTGTATCTGAAACTACTTAACTTTGTTTTGAAATGGTCTATATATCAAGTTGACTCTGTCCCATACAAACACCAAAGCACAGGATAGGTTTATCAAATATGCTGTTTTGTAACACCATATGCCTAATTCTGTGCTGCACTCTGGCTCCTTTATGCTGCAATGGACTGCTATTGTCTCCTCTCCACCCTCCTTGAAATTACAAAGCAGGAGGGGAGGTTACACAGGGCCAACATAACAGTTCTGTGCTACCCTCCATCACAGCCATTATTGTAGGAGGTGTGGGGGAAAGGAGTGGATGTGACCAGAGCACTCAGGTCTCAGGGTATTGTGGGCTTCTCGATTATTCCTATTTCAGGGGGAGGTGTGTTTCCAAAACCCAGCAGCCCCAGACTCCTATAAGGCACAACTCATAATAGGCTTTAACTTCTTTAAATAGACCTTTATGCTCACCTCTGTACTGTACCTTCCTGCATGCACATATTCATGCTTGCTAACTCCTACCCTGTTCCCATGCTCCCTTTCTCTCTTCAAGTCCCTTCTTTGACACTTCATCTCCCCCCTCCATTTTTTTAAAAAAGATGAAACCCTCAAGATACGTATTCTGCTCACCTAAGCTTACACATGGTCATTTTGTTATCCCTATTAGCTCTTCCTTACCATCCTCCTACTGTCCCTACAGTGTTTATCCACATCCTCATGTTGTATTTTGGTCTTACTCAGACTGTGAACTCTTCAGGACAGATGCTTTTCTTTATTTGTTTAACACTCTATGATGATTTATGGCTCTATATAAATAATAATAATTGGGGCTAATAATCTGGTGGTAAAATGACCTTGAGTTCCTGATAGAAAAGGATTTACAGATGCCAAACACTGTTGGGTCTGTTGGGTTAACACAGTTGGGAAAGAGGGCTACAACGCAGCAATCTAGTCTAAAAATTGTAGGACCATGTGGTTCCACCCAGAGAGGGGTGAATATAGTGAAAACTGTCCAAGGGGTGCACTTGAGAGGTAGTAACTTGAGTCAAAACACTGATTCTTTATTTTAGTCCCTATCGTTTCTTGATTTGGTCTCTGTTCTTTCGTAGTTTAGACGAGTCTCTTTTCTGGAGTGGGCACATTATGCCGAATTCATCACTAATAACTCCAGTGACATCAATTGAGTTCTGTGTCAGAGGTCATTTTGGTCCTGTATGGCTGCTGCTTAGAGCAGAGTTCCTTAGTACTATTCCTGTGCTTCCCCTTTTTCTCTCTTCCCCCTCCCCCCCCCGCCAAGAAACACCTTAGTTTTGTTTTGTTTTGTTTTATGTAATTGGGATACACATTAGAGATCAAGACACATTCTTGTGGCCCATCCTGATGCTATGGGTCATGTTATCCTGCTATGAATATAGGGCATTAACTCCTAAGTGGAGCCACGCCCTCACACACAAACACTGTGAGTCACTGCTAACAGCATTGCTAGCCTCCTACTAAAAAATGTAAAGACAACTGTAAGCCAACAAATGAAAAGAGATGAAAACAGCTCTTAAGGAATCCTGCACGAGTAGTGTCCACTTCGTCAAATTTCTGTCAGTCCTTCCCAGGACCAAGATTGGCACTGTCCTCTCCGATACCAAAGCAGGAAAAGTAGCTGGCATTAATAGCATCCTTCTGGACTTCCTTTAATATCTTGGGCTGAGAGGACATGACTGGATGGCAGCACTGTTCACAGAAGTCAACACCACCAGAAAACTCCCTGTAACTTGGAGATGATTGAAGGTCATTGTCATTTCAAAACCTGGAAAGTGGCCCAATGACCCTAAAAGCTGCTGCCCTATATCTCTCCTTTGTACAACAAAAAATTATTGGAGTTTGCGATCCTGGTGAAGCTGACCCCCTATCTGTAGGCCACAATCCCCCAGAACAGGCAGATTTCAGAGCAGGGTGAGGCTGCTAAGACCAAGTGCTTGCACTGACCACACATACTGAGGCCATCTTCCAGCAGAAGCTTAAAACAGTCACAGCTCCTTTTTGATTTGTCATCAGCCTATGACACTGTCTAGCCCAAGGGCCTACAGCTGAAATTTATCCAACCCACTTCAGTGCAACTGGACTTTTTGACTTCTTAGATCAATGATTTCGGACAGAATGTTCCATGTATATCAGATGTCAGGTTAGAAAAAGCAGAGTCTACACAATGGCCTCCCATGTGGAACTGACGTGTATAAGTGATGTACCTGAAACGACATGCTGCAAGTTACGCCAACAACCTGACACTAATAACACAAGCCACAACCCTCAAGGAAGCAGAAGATACTACTGATCTGAAGAGGAAGAAAACCTACTTTTGGTATTTGGTGGCTTAATCCCAATCCATCAAAAATGGTGTAATTAGCTTTCCATCTCAGCAGTTTTCAAGTTTAAGATGATGGTGAATGTAAACTTCTGTGGCAAGACAGATACTTGTGATCCTAACCCCTGCTAACTAGGAGTCCTTCTCAGTTGTAGCCTTACTTATTAACAACATTTGAAGCAAGTGAGCCATAAAACGAAGAGTTGTGTCAATATCATCCAAAAGCTGCCAGTCTGTGACCAACTGTATTAGGATGATGTGCAAACACCTGATGCATAAATGGAGAATTCAGGATTTGCCACAGTGCAAATGCAGAGATGGTCAAACTATCACACATTGTGAACAAGTGCTCCCTCTTTTCATTTCCAGGAGGTATAGCAAAGTTGCACTCTGCATCTTCTACAGCCCTTGAATGGATTTCAGACCTGTTAACTTGCAAAAAAAGACAACTCCTTGCTGTGCAACTTTTAATGTGCTACACTAAAGTACACTTTTAAAATATACTTTGTACACTTTTCTTGTGAATTTTGGAAGAATATACAACTCCTCCTAAAGAATTTACTGTTTTTTCCCTAAGTGGCACTTTCTATATTTGTGTAGAATGTAATTCTGCAGTGTATCATGTTGCACAATTAAAAGAAAAAATAACTGGGAATATTCTCAGAAATATCATTTTTAATAAACATTTATTTCAAAAAGGGGACTTAGTCAGAATTTTCTTGATATAAAAATATTGGCATGTATGGTTCTATTCTTCAATTAACTTCTAAAAGGCATCATTATACTAGAGAGAGAGGGAGACTATCCATACAGTCATTTTCACTGTTAATTCCTGCACAGAAATTCATCTCTTTCATCCTCTTCTTTTCCTTGCCTCTCACTATATATAATTTGTGTGTGTTTGATTATAGTTAAGGATGCCCAGACATGTTCTAATTCTGTACTTTCAATTTCAGATGCTAACCGTTTTGATTTTGGTTGTAATTTGGCACATTCAAAGCCAGTCTAGGAGTTAATTTCCTGGAAAGTTTTGATCGAAAGTGGCTGGGTGATTTTGAAGAAAAGAGTGGAAGAAATTATTTGGCCAGTATCAAAAAATAATTGCAAACTGATTTTTTTTTTTTTTTTAACACTTCTAAGTTCAAACTTTAAAATTTGGCAGTTGCAGATGTGCTTTTCTTGGCCCAGTGATTTGTTTTCATTTGGCTAAGTTGTAAGGGTTTAAACAATATTCTTCATACTTACACAAAGTCCTCTGTTAAACAATACAATTAATATCTGCCAACATGCATTTGGGACACTGCATGCATATGTACCATATATAAATGGAGTGGAAATCTCCTTTGTAAAGGGACTCTCATAACTTCAAGTTGGATTTACGCATGCATGACAAAACTGGGAAAGTAATTGTAAGATTTTTTTATATATAATATATATATTATAGCGACTGGATAGCATAGTGGTTAAGAGCACCGCCCTTTGATACGGGAGACCCCCCTTTGATACGAGAGACCGGGGTTCAAATCCCGGTTGGTACCCAACTTTCTGGTAGGGGTCCTTGGGCAAAAGACCCCCTAACGCTTCACCTGCCTACCTCAAATATGAGAGTGACACGAACTAGGAGAGTCATGCCGGCTCAGAACTCGCCCGGATTAACAAGGTCCGCTGCCAGATCTTGAGAACGCAGGACAATCTGACGATAAGTGGGCTACTGGAACAGAAACCATCCATGGACGAGACAAAGAGACCTGGGAATTGATGAAATGCTATACCAACAGTAGACCTAATGAAGAGGGGTATATGAAAATGTAAGAGGGGACTGTGGGATGGACAAAAGACCTACATCCACACTTACTGAGAAAACAGCTAGTTACCCAATGCTTAACATAAGTAAAGAAGAAGCTGCTCTCAACTTGACGAATAGAAACCCACATTACATCCATGACTCAAGAAGAACTGGAAGAACAGTGGATGTGCAGCCCACACTGAAGCTGAAACTCATACCTACACCTCGTCATTGCGAGCACAGCTACTGATATGAGGCATAAGATCATGGAGAAACAGCTCAGTCATCCTCGGACCGCATTACCAAAGGCTCAGTGGAAAAGAAGTACCATAAGAATAGTATGTTTTGCCATAGAGCCTCATACAATCCCTACACACCACCATAACTCAAACCAATGAACTGGTATAACGCTACAGCCTCGGTAATCCTGAGGTGCTTGGCTACAACGATCAAGAAGAACAACAGTATGTACCTACCTGGAAAATGAGTTGGAGGACACGCGGTAATAGACAAGGACCAGAAGACAGCGGTGGTGAATAGATATTAGCAGTGCCAAGTGACAGCAACATCAAGAAGAAGGAAATGAGAAGCTGGAGAAGTACCAAGGCCTGAAAGAGGAACGAGAGAGGATGTGGAAAGTAAAGGCCAAAAGTGTCCAGTGGTGATAGGAGCACTCGGGGCTGTGACTCCTAAGCTGGGTGAGTGGCTCCAACAGATCCCAGGAACAAACATCAGAGCTCTCTGTCCAGAAGAGTGCGTGCTAGGAACAGCTAAGATACTGCGCAGAACCCTCAACTCCGGCCTCTGGTAGAAGGACCCGAGGTTGAGGAAGACACATACCACACATAGGGGTGAGAGGGGAATTTTTTTATATGTGTATATATAGTATATATATGTATATAAATTTATAATATAGATAGTATGGCACTGTGGAGGGCCACATGATGGAGTCAAGCTGAAGCCTCATTACTTCACACGATGATGATGATGATGTTTAGTAATTAAAATTATCATAGTGCCTAGGAGCCCCGGTTATGGACAAGAACCCTATAGTGTTAGATGTTGTGCAACACACAAAATTCAAAATGGGCCTTGTCTCAAGGACCTTACAATCTAAAATATAGACACGAGACTACAGAAGGTAAAATGTTATACAGAACATCAGACTAGATGATGAAATTGGTCACTCTGGCCATGAAGTCTCTGAATCTTACACAAGGTGAGAGGAAGAGAGCAGCTGGCACTCAAGTAGTTCAGGCATGTAAGGTATTGGCAAAAAACCTGTAATAGCTTAAACAATTAAAACAGTTCTCATCCAGAGAAGTGTAAAGCTTAATATGTTTATATACAGAAGATGAAACATAAATATTTTCATTATAACACTATAGTGACAAACAGGAAGTCTGTGCAATTAATTTTGATTTTACTTGAATTATAAGTGTGGTAAACTCTGTCCCAAATCTGGACTTAGCGTACAAAATCTGGGTGCTTACTGTGAACCTCCCCAGCTTATACACGCTTGGATCTTATTCACTGCCACCAGATAGTATTGAGGCCTATCAGCCTGGGTTCCCCAAAATTCCTTGGGGGGGACCCCCCTCTCTGCCTCCCCAACTTTCCCTGGGAGACTCCCAAGACTCAGAAGTATGAGTCTACCGGCAAAGGAATGATCTCCCCTCCCTCCTCCCTCTCTCTCCGTTGTTCCGCTCTGAGGGGATTGATGCAATCTCTTTACATGACAATACAAAGAAATGGTCTGTCTCCAAAGAGAAAGGCTTAAGCACCAGGGAACAGAGCTGATTCTCTCTCTCTCTCTCTCTCTCTCTCTCTTTCCCGTAACTTTTCCCCCTCCTAGCCTGTCACAGATGTACAGGACTACGGCACAGAAATTCCTCTCCCCTTTGCCTCACTAGGAAAGAAACTTCCACAAGTTTTAAAAAAAACTTTATATAAAAAAAATACAGAACAATAATACTGCATTAAGAGATCAATACAGGCTCTTGCTTAAAGAAAATATGAATAAACAGTCTGATTTAAAAGAGAGCCCAATTAACCAGTCCAGCAATACCACCCATGTAAATACAAATCAAAAGCACATCACCAGCCGATTACTTTGGTTCCTTTGTACACCACACTTTGATGATAGAATATTTGAAAAAGAAGATGGAGTTAGAAGAAAAGCTTGTTTACTCACAGCCGAGGAAAACAAAAAGACCCAGAACAAAGCCAAAACCTCCAGAAGGTTCCCTCCTTACTTTTGAAAATCCGGTTTCCTGATTGGTCCTCTGGTCAGGTGTTTGGTTCCCTTTGTAAACCCTTTACAGTAAAAGAAAATTAACCCTTACCTTACCTATCTACTTATGACAATAAGGTGTTTTGGTTGTTTTTTTTTTTTTAATCAAATGTACTTTTCTGTGAGCATGTTTGCTTGGGGCCAAAATATATAAGGCATTCTCCTAAGCCTTTAATAACCTGCAGTGTGGCGGTTCTGGAATGAAATCAGAAGGATCCCTGAAGTGTCACTTGTTGAGCTGTATATTGATTTCAGAAAGAGGTGCTGTCTGATCTTCTGCATTAATATTAAATATCCCATTGTCCTTTTCCAAAGATGTAGGTGTCTTGGTCAGAATTATTTCTCCAGTTTACAATGTGCCGTTTGTCATTTGTCCTCTTGTCTGCTGCCCTTTTCTTCCCAGAGGTGGATATAAGTGTTTGAATAAAGTTTATGTGGTTCTTTGGTGTGCTTCTGGAGGAAACAAAGTACAATTTTCTAGTAAGCTGAAGTTTGGACTGATGCTGTTCAACATAATTAAATTTTGAGGTAGGTTTTTGCTGCCCTCCCAAAAGTTTATCTCTTCTGCCAGTTAAGTTTATATGCTTTTATGGCTGACATTTGTTGTAAATTATACTGTACAATCTGTCACTCTTAATGTAGATGTAAGATATTGTGAGCATGAGAATTTATGGGTAAGAAGTAGTAGTACCCATTATTGAAGTCTAACTAAACTTGACGAACTGCAGATGTAGAGTCATTTGCTACAGAAATATTCTGTCTTCCTGAGGCCAATAGTGAGATAATTATCTTGGGATATGGAAAACTTGACAATGTTTTAATTCCGGAGAATGGAAGTCAAACATAAAGCACTAAATATTTTTTAAATAATCCTGGCCCTGGGAGACTGACATTTTATGTTTTTATAACAAAGGGTGTACACACAATTTTAGAAGTCAGAATAAAGGAAGACTGCTTAAACCATTTAGTATACCAGGCATTTACATTTTGTACATGTAGCAGGGATCTGTAACCTTGGAGCACATCATCTGTGTTGCGATGTTACAACACAAAGTAAGTTAGAACATTAAAATTCTTTCTCTGAAACCCATGCTGGGTTAACCATATCTACTTCATTGAGAGCAAATTAAGATAACTTTAATAAAAGTTTGTTTTTCAGACATAAAAACACCATTAAATAAGGTAAAGGTTCTGCCTTTAAGTAGGCTGGTGGAAAAGAAGAAGAGAAAAATGTTATAGAAAGATGGAAAACGGGATATAAAAAGCAGAGAAAAGTAGAAATTGCATGGAATTGTAGGGGAGTGGAAATAGATTGGGAATAGATGGAATAGGATAAGTGAGACCGGAAACTGGGATGGGGGGGTGGTGGGGTGGGGGTGTGTGTGTGTGGTGCCATTCAGTTTCACTGTGGATAAGGATGTAGCTCGTATTGCTAAACAGTGACCCACCTCCAGAAATTGCATTGTTGGGCTCTGGAGGGAGTTCTGTCCATTCATGTGGTTGGATGGTGACTGGAAAGCCAGCCTAATGATTTGTGAAAGCCTAAAGAAAAACTCCTGTTGTAAGAGTTGCTCAAGATACACAGAGGTTCCTATGCAGTTGCTTGTTCTTTTGTAAGGCTTTCCCTTCACTTTTATTAGCAGAGATGAAGCTATATGTAATCCAATCTTCCCTTTCTGCCCCAACATGAGAGTGGGAAATCTAGTGGAGAGTTGCTGATGCCACTCTGGTCTGGCTTGTATGTAAAGGTGATGCTGGTACCACTCTTATGGAGTCTGTGAAGGAAGGAGAGGGGAAAATGGAGTCCCTGAGGATAAACTGGACTGCTAAAGAAAACAGGGAGAGAATTAACAATTGAATACTTGATGCACCTTCTATCTCTCAGCAATTGTTGAGACAATGGGAGTCAATAGACTAGACTGAAGTATTGCCAGAGCAGAATCAAAAGCTCCCATCCCACTTTCACTTATCAATGATATTCAAGACCTGAACAATCATTCCTTTGAAACACATTTCAGAAGAATAAAGCGGTTAGTCTTAAGCACTGGGGTGTCTATCTTTGAAATCCCACAATCCTTTCTTTCCACTAGAAGGGTTTAGAGGGTAACTTGTTGCCAAGCAGATAGTGGTAAAGAATTTCAGGGTGCTTAATTGAGGGGAGGCAGTTGTGGGTAGAGTCCTTGTGAGGTATGATTGTCTGACTCCTAACTGCAAGAGCTCTGTGCTGAAGCTTTCTCTATACCAGCTTCTAGATTTGTCTTGGGCTGTTCTTCCCCTGCTTAATGCCCTCTCACCCCTTATTAAACTTATAATATGAACTGTATGTGAGACCTTACCTCAGATCTTCCTTGTAGTATGATTGATTAGTTTGTTGATGGTAGAAAAGCAGCATGACCTGTTTATCTGAAGGAACAGGAAGAAATGGGTGTGATAGACTAGGAAGGTGGGAGTAGAAACTGGACAGTGATTGGGAATGTGCATCTGATCAATTACACTTGCATTGCAAGTAATCATCCTCCACACCGCTTCGGGCCTTTCGTGCAGTATTAGAATTATGCAGGGCTGAGCCTGGGTACTTGAAAAGGAGATGTTGGCTCTCTTATGACTGGGGAAATCACAGAAGGAGGATTGTCCAGTGGTTACAGCGGTAGCCTAGAAATTGGGAGACCTGGGTTCAATTTCCTGCTCTGCCACAGTCTTTGTGTGACTTTGGGCTAGTCCCTTAAATTTGATCTACACTACAGAATTATGTTGACGTAAGCTGCCTTATATTGATCTAATTATGTCAGTGTCTACACTAGAATGCTGCTTCTGCTGACGTAAGTGGCCTTCTACACCAGCATCATAACTCCAGCTCCACAAGAGGCATAGAGCTTATATTGGAGTTAGAACAATGCTGTGTCTGTGTAGATACAGCACGACTTACATTGATTATTAGCTGTCATTCTGTCAGCAGCCCTGGCTCACAGCTGGAGCCGTGAAATTGTCAAGAATGTCAATTTTACTGCTAGTAGAGTCAAGTCCCTGCTATGAAACTGAGCCTGTCTGGGGTTTACAGCTAGTGCTGTCACCCCAGGGAAAGTGGGGAGGGGGGCTCCGAGTGTGAGCCCAGTGTGGCTGTCAGTGCCCGCACTTCAGTCTATGCAAGCACTCCTAGCAGAAGAAGGGTAGGGTGGACACCAACAGCCAATTGGATTACTGAGTGGCTGTTGATTACAAAATTAGGTTGACTTAAGTTAAATCAGTGTAGAGAAACCCTGAGTGTCTCTGTGCCCTAGCTCACAGGGATGTTGTGAGGATAGCTAGGTTAAAGATTGTGAGGCATTCAGACACTATAGTGCTGGGGCCATATTGATAGATCGATAAGGAAACATCTTTAGAAAGATCGAAAGGAAACATCTTCCTTTTCTCCCCTTCTCTTTGAATGTTCTGGCAATTTGCATTGTAAACACTGCCTATAAAAGCAGTAACATTCTTATGAAACTTTTAATGAGAAAAATGTCTGTGTGCGTGCAAAGTAGATGTGTTTAACCAAAGCACCTCAATTTAATTGTTTTCCTTCACCATCCCCCATATATATCAAGGACCTTGTTCTGCACTCATTATCCACTGCTTGCTCAGGGAAAACTCTCATTCGCATCATTTGAGGGGCATCAGAAAAACCAAACCCATTTTAATCTCAAAACAGAAAAGTGGTTTCTTTGAGCATTCTTTGAGGTTTTCGTATGGCATGGGGTCAGCCCAAAGTGAATTTTTATGACCACAAAATAGTGGGATAATAGAAATTATTGTACTCTGAACTGAAGAGGTGCTAGCTAGAACTGTTATGTTTTATTATAGTTGCTGCTATAATTAGGGAGGAAAACAGGCCCAGTGTCAGAGCAGACAGCAGCAATGAGTCCAGGCACATCTTGAGAGGTCACTGAAATGGCAGAGGGAAGGCTGTTTCCTGTTGACTCCACATGGAACCACAATTAACAGTTTCATTGTTTTGTTTCAATATTAGGAATAATAAAGGTCAATTCCATTAAAAATAGCATTGGAATAAAACACAATGGTTACAAAAAAAATTAGTATCAAAATAAATAATTCAAAATTAATCTGTACCTTATCCTCAAAGTTATATAATTTAATCAATACCTGTAAGATTTGGAAAATTTCAACTTTTTTTCTTTATTGTGATCTCCTTTGCCAAAGAAGGTGATAAAAATTCAGAGTGTACATTTCAGAAAGTTGTTGTTCTTAAAAATATATGCTTTTGCCTGAATGCCACGGTGTTAATAATAGAAATGCACTTTGAAGTCCATTTAGAAGAGGTTCATGTTTGCTTTTTATAAATGATTTTTTGGTTATAACTAGGAAACTATAGGAAGGTTAGTATTCCACCACCCTTTTTTATTTCTGGGATATCTGGGCTGTCCATGGCTCTTTTCTCCCTAACTAATGTATTCTTGAAGTGAGACAGAAATCACAGCTTGTGATCATGGCTTTGAGCCCCAAGTAAGGAACTTATCATTATATTACACTAATTGGGAGAGAACCAGACCATGTTCACTGGAATCATCCAATATCATTTTTCAGTCATACTGTTGTAGTAATACAGTTTAGTTTGGCCTGAATCTGAAAAGTCTACTCTAAAGATTCTGTAGCTACTGAAAACAAGGCTTCCCCTTAGAACTGTGCTCAGCCTTCATTGTTGCAGAGCCAGTGATGCCTGTAGAATTTGAGGATCAACCACTCCATAGGCTAATTTTAGCTGGAAGGTTCTTTATTTGCTTCAGAATCTGGAATTGTGGATGGTGATACAAGTGAGATGAGTTAGAACCTTTCAGATCTAAGAGGGTTTGCTGGCCACAAGTACCATCACATGTGTAGGTTGCCTTCAGACCAACCCATTTCTTTCTGGTATTCTTACATTTCTATTAAGACAATAATCATTTAAGACAAAGCAAATATAGGGGTTGGGGGAAGGAAGGGATGTGCCACGATAAAGGATTGCGGGCTGCAGTGCAATACATATGCAGCCCTAAAGAGGCTGCCATAAATTAGCACAATCTAGTATCTGCTTTAATTTATGCCAGAGGCTGTTTCAGCCCCTATAACAAGTTTAGAGTTAGGTTATATAGAATCATATTTTCCCCAGTTCTCTCTAAGTTGTATCTCTGGTTCTATGGCTCTCACAGAATCATTGCTGTAGTGTGTAAATGAGGGGGGATACAGTTTAGTTCTGTAGCTTCGCTGGTATCAGTGTACTTTTACCAGTTCTAAATGTATCTAATCTTGTCCTATCCCATCCTTAAAAAAGTTGGCGCTTCCTAGAAGATCTTGGTATTTATGCTTTATCTATAAATGAGAATGAATAAATAAATGGAGCTCAGCATGTCACAACACTGACCATGGCTAAACAGCATGACACCTTATAGTAATGTATTATGCCAGCTGGAACTGCTGGCAGACATCTTAATTCAGCCTTCAAATTGTAACTGAGGTTAATAGTGGCAACAGTACCAGACCATGCAGCTGCTGCTGTCCATGGACATTTGTTATATGTCAGTAGGTTGCCTTTTAAATTATTTGAAATATCAAGGAGGTTGGGTTGTACAAACCCTCTTGAATATATGTTATGTGAGGTTATTTGTGGAGTTTGTGAGATTTCTGAAGTAGAACACCAATTTTTCAGGGAAAGTTTAATATTGCCAGTATTAAAACAAGAATAGTGAAAAGTTGCTTTTCGCAGAACTTTGCCATTTTTTTCTGACCAGTTCATATTTGGCCACCCAAGAGAGAAAACAGATACTGTATGACTAATAGAAGTAGCCTCACTTACAGGTTTGTTTTTGATGAAATATTTATTTTTGTTGCTGTGTTAGACAGAAGGATCTTGCACACAAAGTGTATTCCATTTTTCTCATATCTTCAGATGTTTAATGTACAAGCTGTCTGCTGGTGAGAATGTAAAGCTTGTAAAATTCTTTGTTACAGTGAACAATAGTTGTAATTCTAAATATTTTTTCAGCTCAGTGGGTGGCTTTAAATCTGATTTCATTTGTGTTTAATGTACGAGTCATGACTACATTTTGAATTTTATTAATGTATACAGTATTCAGCTTATTTTTTCTTATTTGCATCTATGAGCTGTATATATGTAAAGTTGAAATGCAAAAAAAAAGTCTTCGTAATTAATTAATTTGGGATTTTTTTTAAATTATGCCTATATGTGATATTTGAAGAAAAAAAGCTGATTAAATCGGGAATAAAAAAATCCATGATGGTATTAAATTGGATGTGTAGAATATATAATATAATGCTAGAAAAAATGTATTAAATACACTAATTATGAGGCAAAAACTTCCAAATAGTAAGAGATAAGATGCTAAATATCAATGATGATTAAATATATATAGCACATTTCCTCAATTCATTTAAAAAAAAAACAAAAAATCTTCTTCCATTGACAGCTATTAACTTCAAAACCGAACGTCAATTGCTTATGCAATAATTTTCAGAATTTAAATACAATCAGTAGATACAAAAGCTACACTCATTTTTATTGTATTGTTTTTGTCCAGCTTTTTGTAGAAAGCTATTCATTGAGCTTACTATAGTAAAAGCCATTCATTTCTATTAATGGGCCAGAGCTTTTCAGCTTGTAAGCAAAGACAGAAAAAAAAATCCTGATAGACTCTACTAGAATAAATTCTGGTAGCCTGCAGTAGGTTTGTAAATCAGACCTGGCTCAGGAGCAAGAATTCATGCCCAGAACAAGGAACACAAGAGATCAGACTTATTCCAGCTTGGAACTGCAATAATTCAGGAGTCATTTTATCTTGCTCCTCCCATCCACTGTTGGACAAGAGAGTGTCTAAGATCTTCTAGTTGTTCTATACTAATCTGCTGAACTCCACACAAATCTGCCTTCGTAGTCTAACTCCCATGTTTAGTCCTGCAGGTCTTTCTTCAGAAAGCACAGAAATTTATGTGTGTGTGTTTTTTGGGGGGTGGGGAAAAGTGTTTGTTTTATTCATCTTCTTGGGATAACTGTACTCTAAAATCTCTGTTAGAAGTCGTGTACCTCTCACACAATGTTCTGTGTAGCAAGGTTTGCTCCATTGGGTGAGGGAGCATTTAATCCACATTACTTCTTTTAGTGCTTGACTTGCCCTTCTTAAAGAAGGTTTTGAATGAGTAAATCATACTTATGTAAAACGTTGACCTCTGACACAAGAGGTCTTGACAGTCTCAGATCTCTTTCTGTTCAATAATAGAAAATTTCTGTCCACCCATCTAATTTACCCAGTAGTGATGAAGTATGTGGGGCTCTCCATTTATGATACCTCTGTATTTGGCCTCGTATTTGACAATTTATAGCCCATTCCATTGCTGCAAGGAATAGGTGTGCATAATCCTGTAAGCAGAGATGTGGTGTGATACAGGTTTTTCTTCTGTTATGTGTATGACTGCTTTGTGTTGCAGTGGTCCTCAAAGTGTCATTTGCTCTGTGGCCCATAAAATGGTCAAAAAAATCATCCAGCAACACAACGTGTCCCAGCTATGAAGAACTGTGAGGTTTGGGTTTCAGTAAGAAACAACGGGATGATTTTATGTGGTGATGAGTGCAAAGGTTGCTGATGCTGCCGTGAGGTGGGATGGCTGATGCTGTGAGGCATGTATGTGTGGGGGAGGTTAGATAGCGATGCTGGGGGCAGCTGTAACAGTACTAGGGGTGGCTGGAGCTGGGTTTATTTTTGCCAATTACCTGGTGATTGAAGTGCTTGAAGATGCTGGAGCTTAGTTGGTGGCTGGATGGAAATAGGTAGGGGAGCTGATTTAGGTTGCTGAGGGTGCTTTCTCCTCTTCTTTCTCCTTCCTCTCTGTCTGCCGATGTGGTGCTGAGTTCTATTTCTCCTGCCATAGAGCTGAGTGCTGGACAGAGTGGGAAAAGATCTGAGAGAATGGGCTCCAAAGAGACTGAGTTTGGAGAAGTTAAGAGAAGACAAGGTGAGAGCCAGAAATTGGAGTGAGTTGCTCCTTATCTGTCCTCTCTAGGCTCCCACTGATTCTTAGCAACTACTTGATGTAGCTTAATTTTTTTCCCTGGTTCCTTCATAAATCATTTCTGGGTCACACCCAATGGGTTAAGAACTACTGCTTTAATGGATAGAACCAGTGGTTAAAAGAAACCACTAATTCTAGTGGTTGTATGTCATCATGGGTATTGATGTCATTGCATCATCTGGTTCCTGTATATTATCCATAGCGATGCTGTAGGAACATCATTCACTTAACCATTATGTATAATCCATGTTAAGCATGTTTTGCATATAGTCAGATTTCTCAGTATCATGCATTCAAAATAAAATGCAGTAGCATGCTGTTAACAGGAAAACGGTTCCCCTTACCTTCCTGAATAACTGCATACATACTCTTCTGAGCAAGAATTTAATGAGAGAAAAATAGAGAAACAGCTTCTTGTAGTATGTTAGTAAGAACTGCTGGAGTGCCTGCTCTTTCGAATAACTTTCCTTTCTTTTTCTTTTTTTCCTGCTAAAGATAGGTATTGTTTTAATAAATTCCTTGGGGCCTACACTGCCAGTGATGCACCAAGGAATTACACATCAGAATCCTATTAATTTTAATTAGCACTGATGGTAGTATAGCTCTCTTAATCTTTTAAATACTGTTTGTCTCAATTGGTTGTTGATACAGTATTTGGTTATATAAGTTCATTTTGTATGAGGAAAAACAGATTCATTTTAAGCTTATCTCAGCAAAGTTATGAAATCCATATTAGTTTTCTTTGTATTGAAACAACCTTTTCCCAAAGAAATAACCTTCTGCTATGATGATATACTTCCATTCCCTGAGAACTGTCTTTCCTTAAATAAAATGTCAGCTTAGTGAAAATGATTAGTGTATTGCAAAAGCCTAAGCTGAAAAAATGCTCCAAGTATTGCTGTAAGGTATGGCTCCCCATTACTGTAAGGAAACAGAGTGACAGTATTTCACTGATAGTAGAGTGTTATATACCCTGTTCGGTGGACTGGGGTTTTATGTATAATGAATAGTGCTGCTTTTAACATAGAAGATATATTTGGCTGCCCGGATTTGCAAGAAGTACCAATCCAAACAAATACAATGCACATATTAAAAGGGATGAGAAAATAGTTGCAGTTTAACTTTCTAATTTTAACTTTCTTCAGCATGAACACTCTTCTACTAGAACTCTATTTTCCCCCTCCTCCTTCTTTGGGACTGGAACTGCATATCTCCTTGAGTCCTGAAAATGTTTCCCATTTTAACTGCCCCCAGTGGTGATGCTCATTGGCTAGAAGGATGGTGGCAATAAGGAGGACTAGATGGTGAAATTTTCAGAGCTTTTCTTTTTGTGGTAGTGGTGACATATAGTACAGTTGGATACAGTTTTTTGGTTTGAGCACAACCTGAGGAGAGCAAGTTACCTATTGACCAAAGGAGTGAATGCTGCCAGCAAGAAAGAGTTTAATAGTAGCTGTAAATAATTTACCCTCAATGTGTGTTACATATGGAATATACTGTAGGAGTTGTGTATGATGAAGATGTGTGAAAAATGTGGTTGATGATCAGGATGCTAACTCAAACAGCACAAACCTCAGTACACCAGGAACATCCTTTAGATGTTCAACTCCCTTAGTGTGTTTATAACTGGATTGCTCACTGTGTTTAACATAATTTGCATGTTTTTTCATGTGAGGTTGGTAAACAATGAAAGATGTAGTGGCATACAGTAAACAATAACACAAAATACTACACTTGCAGCTTTTTGCTTCTGTGCTAGTTATTCTTAAGAATAATCAAACCTGTCAGATCTTTCTTTTTGTGGTTCCTAGTTAATTTTTGAAACTTATTTTTCTTTTGTAAAAGGCGGATTGTTTTTGTTCATGTGGCTTGAGCGTTTCTAGTTATGTTTTATGAGGTTTTACATGTGATCTTTAGGATTATTTTTATTTGGCAATTATGAAACACATTGGTTAGGCTCAAAATTGTAACTGGTAGTAAAAACAGGTAAGTAATAAATCATTACAAAACCTAGTAAACCATCTTGCATATAGAAATATTACAGTTTAAGCTGACAATATAAATAATTCTAGCTCAGGTAGCAAGCCTAGGACAGCTGTGGTTAGGTGTACGTAATTAAGGACTTCCAGTGTTTGGAAGCTGGATAGTTCAGACTTATTTTTTTTCTTCTCTCCCACTATCCTGTCTGCTCCCCACATATTTAACATTGGAGGACAAAGAAAATAAACTATCCATTTTTGCTTCTGTTTCTAGTTAATTTAATTTTAAGGATCAAATTCACCAGCACAATACTACTACAGTGTTGTAACAGTGGTGATGAATGTTTTTGTTTTAAAATGGCTGTCTATTAGAATTTTTTAAACATATATCAATATTTCTTTTGATACTAGTTTTACAATCTACTTCTTGGGCCAATTTTGATTTAATTATGTGCGTTACTTTAGCATACACGATTGAATCTTTAACATTCTCATATTTAAAAAAAACACTGAAAACTTACTAAGTGGGATGTTTTTACTACTTTTGGCACAGTCTTTTTAATAGTTAAGCCCTACCAAATTCACGGTCAATTTCATAGTCATAGGATTTTTAAAATAATAAATTTCATGATTTCAGCTATTTAAATTTGAAATTTCATAGTGTTGTAATTACAGGGGTTCTGACCCAAAAAGGAGGAGGAGGTGGTGGTGGTGGATATCGCAAGATTATTGAAGTGGGGATTGCAGTACTGGTACCCTTCTGTGCCGCTGCTGACAGCGGCACTGCCTTCAGAGCTGGGCAGCTGAAGATGATGGCTGCTGGCTGGGAGTCCAGCTCTGAAGGCAAAGTCGCCACCACCAGCAGTGCAGAAGCAAGGAAGGCATGGTATGGTATTTCCATCCCTTACCTCTGTGCTGCTGCATGCAGAGGTGGGCCTTCAGTTAGCAGCCGCCTCTCTCCAGCTACCTAGCTCTGAAGGGCAGCAATGCAGAAGTAAGACTGGCAATACCACAGCTCCCCTACAATAACCTGTCAAGTATCAGAGGGGTAGCCATGTTCATCTGGATCTGTAAAATCAGCAAAAAGTCCTGTGGCACCTTATAGACTAACAGACGTATTGGAGCATGAGCTTTCGTGGGTGAATAATCACTGCGTTGGACATTCATCCGACGAAGTGGGTATTCACCCATGAAAGCTCATGCTCCAATACATCTGTTAGTCTATAAGGTGCCACAGGACTCTTTGCTGCTTTTACAATAACCTGGTGCCCCCCTGAAACTCCCTTTAGGGGTCAGGACCCCCAACTTGAGAAACACTGGTTTCCCCTGTGAAAGCTGTCTAATATGGGGTAAAAGCACACAAAAGACCAGATTTCACAGTCCATGACACATATTTTTCATGGCTATGAATTTGGTAGGGCACTATTATTAGTGGCTACAGATACTTGTTTTTGTAAATATAAAAGGAGCCAAGCTGTTCATGTTAATGATGGAAGAATACCATATTTGCATACTTAACTAAACCTGCAGTAGAGATTTTCATATGACTGAATATCTGCTATTTTCCACATAATCGATAGCTGAATGATGCTCTGAGAATTTTTGACCACAAACAAAAAACCACAAACAATTCTCATAATACAATGGTAGTACTTGAAGCTTTTTCTTTTTTGACACTGTCTACCAGTTGTGTCGGTATTCCCCACCCATTCACTGGTGCAGTGACTGTTTTTTTCTTATACAAGTAGAACATCTCACAGTGCAGGAAGTTTTGTATGTCCACTTTGTAGTTCCTACATTTATACTTCTTTAAATATGGCTTTTATAGCACTAGAAAAAAAATGCCAAAATACATTATCCTGGAGTCATCTGTTCACCATTTAGTTTTTGGATTTTCTTAAATGTTTATGGATAGACAGATGTGAGACACTTAAGAGAGAAGGATGAAATCCCAATGTGGCAGAAAATCATAAATATACATACTATGAATGAAATGTGCTATCCCGGCACAGTCTTGTGTTCTATGTACAGATTGTTTTGATTTAAATACTTTGTGTGTTAAAATTAAGCATTTATCACTTGAAACTTTGTGGAAAGCAAATTTTAAATCTGTTTTCTACAGACATTCACAGAAACCTAATAAGATTTTAATTTGTCCAATCATGGATTGGAAATATCATGCCACATGTCACCAGTTCTGATTAAGCAAGATAGCTTGAACTTCGTATTTCAAACAGCAAGTTATAGAATACTCTTAATAGACTAGCCTTCCCCTATAGAGAGAGTTTCTCATAATAGAATTCTCTTAAGTCTATTTTTATTACCTTGACTGTATTATTTAAGAATTATTCATTCATTTAGTGATTTTTAAAAAAAGAAGAAACTTGTCATTCTGTCTTGTATTACTAATATAGACATTTTCACAATCTTGCATTTTCCTTTATTTTTATTAACTTATTTGTATAAAACTTGAGGATAGAAAAAAAATCTTTTCCCCCTTGGCCTACAATTAATATTTAATTCATGCATAAATCAGTATAACTGTAGCTGTTTTCACATGATATATAGCAATGTATCAGATCAGACTGTCAAATCAGAAGTATTATCACATGGTATACAAATATTTCAGACTGAAGTTAGTTCTGTAAACAATCCTAACTGTAAAAATTATTCAGACCAGTTGCTAGTCTGTCTATTTTAGGTGTGTGTGTGTGTATATATATATATATGCTATCTGATCACATCAGAGCCTTTAACGTATTTATCTTTACAACAACTCTTTGAGGGTAGTGAACAGGGTGGGTGCAAGGATGTTTCGTGCCATAGGCGAAACTTCCACTTTGTGCTCCCTGCCCCCCCAAGCCCTGTGGCAGGTCTCTGCCCCCCGCCCCCATGCTGTAAAGCACCCCACCCCTGTGGCAGTTCCCCCTGGCCCGGGGAGCCGTGCAGCAGCTCCTTGCCCCAGCTCGCCTCTGCTCTGCCTCCTTCCCGAGCATGCCATCATGCTCAGGGGAGGAGATGGAGCAGAGGTGAGCTGGGGCGGGGAGCGGTTCCCCTGCGTGCTGCGCCCCCCCCTTACTTGCTGCAGGCGGCTCTCCCCATGCCTCCATGTCCCTCCGCCTAAATGCCAACAATGACTGGGGTGGCCAAAGATCCAGTCACTGCTGAAGGATCCAAAATGCTGCCCCCCAAATGCTAGCGCCCTAATGGGTTGCATGGGCCCTGGTAGTGAAGTACTACTATCCCCATTTTACAGGTGGTGAAGTGAGCACAGAGAGACTAGGATCTAGTTCCTGAAAACATTTACAGTGTGCTTAGTTTAATTGCATGAGAAGCCTCATTGATTTAAGAGAGTGGTAGTAAAGTTAAGTATGTGTGTAATAACTCTAACTGATCAGAAGCATATAGAGCACAATAACAGCACCTTGAGCTTCCTATTTCTGTGGGGGATTTCCTGCTCTTCCTGCCCTTTCTGCAGAGGAGGAGGCATATTAATTAGGGCTCTTGATTAATTACAGTAATTCCTGAGATTAACTCAAAAAATTAATCGTGATTAAAAAAAATTAATTTAATTCATCTGTTTTAGTTGCACTGTTAAACAATAGAACACCAATTGAAATTTATTAAATATTTTTGGATATTATTCTACGTTTTCAAATATATTGATTTCAGTTATAACTCAGAATACAAAGAGTACAGTGGGCTTGCTTCATATTATTATTTTTATTACAAATATTTGCACTATAAAAATGATAAAAGAAATCGTGTTTTTCAGTGCACGTCATACAAGTTGTACTGCATTCTCTTTATCCTGAAAGTGCGATTTACATTTGTTACAAAACTGCATCCAAAAAAATCAAACAATGTAAAACTTTTGAGCCTCCAAGTCCACTTAGTCCTACTTCTTGTTCAGCCAGTTGCTAAGACAAACAAGTTTGTTTATGTTTGCGGGAGATAATGCTGCCCACGTCTTATTTACAATGCCGTTTGAAAGTGAGAACAGATATTCACATGGCACTTTTGTAGCTGGTGTTGCAAGGTATTTACGTGCCAGATATGGTAAACATTTGTATGCCCCTTCATGCTCTGGCCACCATTCCAGAGGACATCCTTCCATGCTGATAACTCTCGTTTAAAAAAAAAAATACATTAATTAAATTTGTGACTGAACTCCTTGGGTGAGAATTGTATGTCTCCTGCCTTCTGCCATATATTTCATGTTATAGCAGTCTGGGATGATGACCTAGCATGTGTTCATTTTGAGAATGCTTTCACTGCAGATTTGACAAAATGCAAAGTTGGTACAAATGTGAGATTTCTAAAGATAGCTGCAGCACTCAATCCAAGGTTTAAGAATCTGAAGTACCTTCCAAAATCTGAGAGAGATTAAGTATGGAGCATGCTTTCAGAAGTCTTAAAAGAGCAACACTCTAATGTGGAAACTATAGAACCCGAACCACCAAAAAAGAAGATTGACCTTCTGCTTGTGCCATCTGACTCAGATGATGAAAATGAACATGCATCGGTCCGCATTGCTTTGGATCAAGCAGACCCCATCATGAGCATTATCCTCTGGAATGGTGGTTGAAGAATGAAGGGACATATGAAATTTGAGCGCATTTTGGGATGTCAGCTACAACAGTGCCATGTGAACGCCTGTTCTCACTTTCAGGTAACATTATAAACAAGAAGCAGGCAGCATTATCTCCTGTAAATGTAAACAAACTTGTTCAGCCAATCGTTCAGATTGGCTGAACAAGAAATAGGACCGAGTGGACTTGTAGGCTCAAAAGTTTTACATTGTTTGATTTTTTTTGGATGCAGTTTTTTATATGCATAATTGTACATTTCTAAGTTCAACTTTCATGATAAAGAGATTGCACTACAATACTTGTAATGGAGGAATTGAAAAATACTTGGTTTTTTTTACCATGCAAATATCTGTTATTTATATATATATATATATATATATTATATATATAGTTTGGAGTATACTGGCTTTGATAGAGTAGTGAAGTAATATAGTAATATGGTGCTGATCTACGTGACTATGGTTCTGGTGCTGCTGGTAGTTCCACCCATCAGTGCGGATAGCGTAGTGGAAAGGGAGACTGGTGCACGCCAGCTGTGGATGAGGGGAAGGAGGTCCTGCTGGATAGGCGCTTTGAATACGGAGAGGGCACCGGGGGGTCAATCACGGCGTTTTTGGTAACTGGGGAGTCAGGGGGGGAGGTGGCTGGGACGGAGGGTCAACTCAGTAGGGTCGCTTGTGGGGCAAAAGACCGGCCCTGATGCTGGCTTCAGCTCGCCCTACCCGCGGTGGTCAAAATATGAGAGGGACACGAACTAGGGAGAGTCATGGCCGGCTCGGACGTCGGCTCGACGCGCCATTAACAAGGTCGCGCCAGATTTGAGGAACCAGGACAATCCTGACGATAAGTGGCTACTGGAACAAACCATCATGGACGAGACAAGAGAACCTGGAATTGATGGAATGCTACTACAACAGTAGACCTAATGAGAGGGGAATATGAAACGTATGAGGGAACTGTGGATGGACAAAAGACCTACATCCACACTTACGCGAGAACAGCTAGTTTACCCAACGCTTCAACATAGTAAGAAGGAAGCTGCTCTCACAGCTTGAGATAGACCAACTCCACATTACATCCAGACTAAGAACTTGGAAGAACAAGTGGAAGTGCGGGGACACCTGAAGCTGAAACTTCACTGTCACCTCCTCCATTGCAGAGCAACAAGCAGCTGATATGGAGGCATAAGATCATGGAAAAACTACTACAGTCAATCCTCGAACCGATTACAAGCTCAGTGGAGAAGTCCATAGATAGGTATGTTAGAAGATGCCAATAGAGCCTCATGAAATCCTACTACCACCATAACTCAAACCAATGAACTGTATACGCTACAGCTCTGTAATGCCTGGAGATGCTTGGCTACACGATCAAGAAGAACAACAGTATGTACCCACCCTGGAAATGAGGTTGGAGGATAGAATCAGGCGACTCGGAGAGAAGTTAGTCAGACATAAGACCAGTCTACAAGTACGTTGGCATCCGCGATCCATGGAAAACCAACGATGGAGACAAAGGAAGACAGCAACATCCAAGTATCACCAAAGGATAGAGACAGGTCCTGAGAGCCAGCCTCAGTGGGAAGACAATCCACGCCATCAACGGATACGCGCTGCGGTCATCAGATACCCTGCGGTATAGTGAGCTGGCCAAAGGAGGACAGGGAGGCTGCCGATGTGAAAAACCCGAAGCTCCTCAAATGCACGGAGGTTTTCCACCCAAGTCCAACACCCAGAGACTGTATACCAACGGAAAGAAGGTGGCGGGGGCTTGGTGAGCGTCAAGCCACCATCCTGGATGAAACCGACGACAATCCAGGAGTACATCAGTAAGATGCCCCCAAAGATGAGCTGCTGAGAGATGCCTGAGCAGCCCAGCAAGACATGGGAGGAAGACCAGACAGAAGAAGTGCCATGGCAAGACGCCTTCATGGATGTCCTCGACAATAGCTGAGGTGGCTGACAGTGGAAATCCTACAGTGGCTGAAAGGCTGGACTAAAAGACAGACTGAGGCACTGATCATAAGCACAGGAACAGCACTGAGCACCAGATCCATTGAAGCAGGGGTCTACCACTAGAGAGGACCCAAGGTGCAGACTGTGCAGAAGGCCTCAGAGACAGTCCAACACTATGGGCAGGGATGTAAATGCAGGGCAGGAACAGCATACACTGAACGCACTAACCATGTGGCTGGCATTGTGCACAGGAACATTCGCACAGCGTATGGGCCCTCCCAGACCAGATGGAGATTCCGAGAGGTTTGAGAGCTGTAGATTCGTCTCTATTCCCACAGCTGGTACGGCATGGGTAAACTGCCAATACAAACAGACAACGTAATAAATGACGAGCAGAAGACGCGGTGGTGATGATAGCAGTGCCAGTGACAGCAACATCAGGAAGCAGGAATATGAGAAGCTGGAGAAGTACCAAGGGCCTGAAAGAGGAACTAGAAAGATGTGAAAGTGAAGGCCAAAGTGGTCCCAGTGTGGTAGAAGCCCTCGGGCTGTGACTCCTAAGCTGGGTGAGTGGCCTCCAACAGATCCCAGGACAACATCAGAGCTCTCTGTCAGAAGAGTGCATGCTAGGAACAGCTAAGATACTGCGCAGAACCCTCAAACTCCCAGGCCTCTGGTAGAGGACCCGAGGTTGAGGAAGACACATACCACCCATAGGGGTGAGAGGGGAATTTTTTTATATATATATATATAAAATAAAGTGAGCAGTGTACGCTTTGTATTCTGTGTTGTAATTGGAATCAATATATTTAAAAATGTAGAAAACGTCCAGAAATATTTAAATTGTATTCTATCATTGTTTAACAGCTCGATTAATCACAATTAGTTTTTTAATAGCTTGACAGCCCTAATATTAATGTGTTTTTCAATCTGGGAAATGTATTAGTTTAAAAGAATGTTTCTTTATGTAAAATTGGGTTTTTAAAGACTGCAAAATATACAGAGTGGAGGAAGAAAAAAAACACTTCAGCTTTTATATCCCTCATTTTGTAGCCATTAAATCTTTAGTAAGTCTTATCAGTGTTGACATACAACTTTTTTTTATCATAAATAATCACTAAGAGATGTGATTTAGGGCTATTTTTAAAAGAAGTGCAAATGCACCCAGTCAGTACTTAGTTTTATGAGAGCAGATTTATGACATGGTTTTATTGTGAAAAATGTAGTTTTACGATTGTACGTTATTTTATGTACGGTGAGATCAGTGGGTCCACATGACTTCAAGGCTCGCATGGTGAGGCACAGCACTGCGGTCGTAATTGAACAGGAGTTCATTCTGGGTCTCTGTTTCTCCAGGAGACACTCTACCGACTATCCTGAGAGGCCACAGAAGATTTGCCTGTCTCTCTGCCCTTCATAATGCATCCTTTTGTCCCAGGCTCCTGGCTAGAGCCAAGGACCACTCCAATAATCCAAATCATTCTTTTTAAAAGACAGTCTCCCTAATGAGACTGTTTGGGCAGGCCCTCCCTCCAGAAATGACAGCTTGTGCACTCCCTCTGGGAAGGGACAGGTTTTTTCCTTCCTTTCAGAGAAGCCAATTACCCCTTGCTCCCTTTGCTGTGGGCAGGATACATATATCCCATCACAATGTGCTGTAGACTGCTGGTGGTGGGGTTGTTCCCAACACTCAAGTTTCCTTACGAGTGCTCTTCTCTGTCATGTTTTCATGCACTTTTTCAACAAACTGTTGCGTAACTGGGCTTGATGACAAAAGTATGTATTATAATAGAAGTAGACCTTAACTTTGCCACTAAGGATAGTAAGTCCCAGTTTGGGTTGCTTTCAGGACAGCTGTCATAATTCTGCATAACACATCTGGCATACTTCTAAAGTTGCATGTACTTCTCTAATTGGTCTATAGTTATACCATAATTACAGTAGCTTGAAGCATCTGGAACATCTTAAGAGTTGCCATTCACAGACAATATTCACTTATGTTTCTATTTGTGCTAGGCAAAATACTATTTTTAGATTAAGTTGAGCAAAGGAGGAGTTTGAGTATATATGAAGTTCTCAAAAGTATAGAAAAAATATTTTGTTAATGAAAAATAATTTGTTATCTAATATAATAAATATAACATCAATGAGTGAAGGTAATAGATTGGTCTTTATTTTCTGGCATCAGTTGCCTGACAAGAATCCATGGTTACAAAAATTTAGTATCCATTTTCACATTATAGGTATTAATGTACCCTGAGTATAATGGCTATACTCTTACATATATATTTTAAGATAATCACATGGTAGCTTAAAGAATCCTGCTGCATTTTAAAATGTTCAGCCAAGCAATGAATTTCAACAGATTGAAGTGGAAGTTTGACATTGGCTAACTTGTGCGCCAAAAAAACCCAACAATCTAAAATGATTTTCTGTGTAGTTGGAAAATGTCCATAGGCCAAGGGGTATTAAAGCAAGATGTAAGAAGAGAATTGTACGGCAAGAGAAAGAAAACCCCTATTGCTAGGTAGCAGACCTTGGGGATTTTGGAATAATTTTTACGGGGATGTTATCTTTTATATTTATTTGAGATAGGCCTAAAAATCACATGCATGCACTCTCTGTCTCTCTTTCTTGTCAGGTCTTCTCTTCTGGCACCCTGATGGAGATTAGCCTCACATATTTGTCCGTCTAACACTTTTGGGGGTACTGTACATTTCTCGCTATCAAGTCATCAGTCCACATCACTTGCTGCCTCTTCCTTTCTAACACTTGTAATTTAATTATTACCTATTTACCCATGTTTAAAGCATAGTGTAGTCTCTCTGTTTATCAGTTTGTGTTTTCAATTCACTGAGTGGAATATCTGTTCATTGACTGATGCATGCCCTTTTCCCCTTCTTTTTGTGACTGTAAGGTCTTCCATCTTCCTTGATCCTTCTGAATGTTTGTTTGCCCAAATATCATCTGAAGAACAGTGTCCTTCCTGCAATGTCTTTGATCTGTCTGATTTGATGTCTTTCATTACTAGTAGAGATTTCAGCTGCAGTGTTAATCCCTGCAGTTTATCTACCAAAATGGAAATTTGTTTGCAGAGGGTGTGGGAACACTGTACCTCTTCTGCATCCTGCCTTGGTTTTTTGGTAGCCATCAATATTCTGTATTCCAATTAATGCTTCTCACCTATAGTGATGTAAACTTTGAGGATCTAGGCACTCTGTCACTTCTTTTTTTAGTTCCCACCTGCTCCAATTTGCCCAAGACCTCACTTGTTTGCCACTATTGTTAATCTCAGGTAATCATTCATCTCTATATACCCACCTAAAAATCCAGCTCAGACCAAATTCACTTTCATTTGGATTTTAGTGTTTCTTTTTCTCTCCACCTTTGTCAAACTCCAAAGATGAATTGTGCTTGAAACCCAATCTCAAACATTACTCCTGCTTGAGAAGAAGGGCAAGCATATTTTCTGCATCAGGCATTGAAAACTTTTTGACCTTGTCTGTGTCTACCTTGTGTTAAACCATGGTTGAGGGGGAGTTAAGAGGAGTGTTGTTTGACATCATGCAGTTACAGCCTTTGTTGGTGCCACACTTCTACAAATTGCTATAGTATAATCTTAAATGGCACACCCTAGAGAGGAAAAAAGTGTCGATTTAACCTGCTGTACCTGGCCAGTTCTCAGGCAATTAAATTAAACACTGTGCTGCTAGATATTTTTGTGAATTGCTTCAAAAATAAATATTCTCCAAAGTATTAAAACAAGTGACTCTTATCACCCATAACAAAGTATTCAAACAATGTGAGTTAAACAAAATATTAATTTACATCTGTAACTACTGTGAATAGGGATATAGCCAACACCAGACTAATACACTAAATATCCCATTTATCCATTGAAAAGCATTAGTGAAAAGAATTATTCTGAATTTGTACCCTGGCAGTTACCATAATGTAGCAGGTATCCTGGATTATCTAGGTGCTAATTTAATAGCGTATATAAAACAATTTAGCATCATTAGTTTATATTCCAGTTAGTTTTTCATACTTGGTTGTAAATAATGTGATGAGATCTTCCAAAAAAGGCCTTATATGTCTGTGGCTGAACATAGTGTCTGAAGATACCAGTTCATTTGTAGCTCAGTTTAGGCGAATAAGACATGAAAATTGTTTCTCTTAAAGGTGTTTTTTTTTATTATTTTTTGCTATGTAATAGGTTTGGCCTGATTAAATAGGAAGACACAGGAACATCTGTGCAATTTTCAGTGGTCTACAGGGTGTAACCCTTTCCGTCATTCACTGCCTATAAAATTGGCTGAAACAACAATACTTTTGGTATCTTCTTCAGCAGTCTTACTGTGAAAACACCCACTAACTATTTAGCATATATATGTCAAACTCATTGTGTAAACAACCCATTTCTACAATGTACAGTAAGTTAAATAACTATTTAAAATTAAATAGAATTGAAAAGTTGAGCATCATAAATTGCTGCAAATTTTTAAAAAGCCAATCTGTTTCCTTTCCTAGTGGAGACTTTCATTTTCTGCCATTTGGTACTTAGAAGTTATATGGGTTTTACGGTTCAGTTGTTTAACTGTTCCTCATTTAAGATGACTCAGATGTACTGCACTATAATGTGTGACTCTAGGAAAGAAGTTCAAGCATTAAATTGCACTTCCCAAGGCAGAACCGCTAAAGGGAGCAGCTGATTAAATCACTTTGTAGTACTGATGTATACCTCCTCTGTAACTGTCTAAGATTTCTAGGTACAAGAGAATGGCTAATTGTAAATCCAGAATTTAAAATGATTACTCAATCCATTAACTCATGAAGCTGAAAGTGAAATTTGAAAGGAAAGAAATTTGTTTTAATGATATCTTAACAATCAGTATTTAACATTGAGTCACACCTGACCAGATGCAGTTTAGAATCAATTGTAATGTTTGTAATCAGTTTGACCTAATAGATCTTCTTTAATTACCTGCATAAGACACTGAGGTGTGTAGAGAGAGGTTACCATTATCAGGTTAATCCTGACATTGATAAGTGGTCTCTTGGTATCTATTCTGCAGAAATAATCTGATGCACTGTGTTCTGTAGAAAGTTAGTGTCTTTGTTTTCTGATAACTAGATGAATGTTTGTCCATGAAGCAGTACCACTGCAAGAGTTCTGTGGGTGCCTTCCACAAAACACACAGATTAGAGCAGAGATCGATCAATGAGTCTCTTCTCTTGTTCTCCCATCGCTGATTAGAGAGGACCAAGAAAAATGGCCTTCTATTCCTGTGTGTTTATTTTAATGGAATCAACTTAATCAAAATGGATTTCAGTTAATGACCTTAGTCTCTTTATTGTCATTTGGGTGCCAACAACTGGCAATAAAAGACAGTAACATATTATTAAAGGATATTTGGTAATATGGTAATGTGGACACAAACCCTTGCCCACTTACTTTAAATGTTGCATTTCTTATTCAGTTTTTTTAAATATTTTTTTTAAATGCTTGGAAATAAAAGGCCAAGCTGTCTCTTTTGTAACTGTTTGGTTAATTGGCTTCCAGCAATTGGTTTCCTAAACATTGCCTCTGTGACCGAGGAACTGAACCCTATTTTTTCCAATAATATCTCTGAATTTTTTAAAAGTATGCTAATTAGGGTGATGTAGTCTTTTCCCTCTCTTATCTAGGTCACGGTAATGATTATAACCATTACAGGGCTGCTTTTTTAAAAATAATTGTTTTTGTTGATTTTTAAACAACTATAAAATCTACCAGTGAGAACAACTAAAAAAAACAAGGAAGAGGCAGCAAACAACCCTTCATTAAAACAAAATTTTGTTTTAGTGAGATCACTCTATAGGGATCTCATATAATTATCGCATATATATTTGTTTTCTGATATCATGTACAGTTCTCCATACTCAGCATCATAAACAAGATGCTCATTGGAAGTAATTTCTTCCATATCAATGAGATTCTTTCAAAAGTGTGGCAAAACAGGTTTTCTACTACTAAGATTCAATCATTGGTTGTACAACAAAGGGTAATTGCCAGCCATATATCATATATCATATAGCATGTATTTATAGCTAAAACATCAAATACCATGTATTTTATCTTACAGAAAACAAGAGTTCTGATTTAGCTGGTAATTTATAAGAACATAAGAATGGCCATACTGGATCAGACCAAAGGTCCATCTAGTTCCCTATTCTGTCTTCCAATAGTGGCCAATGTCAGGTGGCCCAGAAGGAATGAACAGAACAGGCAATCATCAAGTGACCCATTTTCTGTCGAACATTCCCAGCTTCTGGCAAACAGAGGCTAGGGACACCATCCCTGGCCATCCTGGCTAATAGCCATTGATGGACCTATCATCCATGAACTTATCTAGTTCTTTTTTGAACCCTGTTATATTCTTGGCCTAAAATACTACTTTTGTGTGTTTTTAAACCTTTTGCCTGTTAATTTCATTTGATGATCCCTAGTTCTTGTGTTACGAGGAGTAAATAGTAAATAACACTTTTTATTTACTTTCTCCACACCAGTCATGATTATTAGGTTAAGACCGTCTATCATTTCGTGTCCCCCCGTTAGGTCGTCTCTTTTTCAGCTGAAAAGTCACGCTGTCGTTATTATATTTCTTTGCCAGAAGCTGGGAATTGGTGACACGGGGTTGGATTTCACTTGATGTTACCTGTCCTGTTCATTCCCTTCTAGGGCACTGCATTTGGCTCACTGCTGGGAAACACATTACTGGGGCTAAATGGACCTTTCGGTCTGACCACTTTGGCGTTCTAGTTTATGTTATGTTCTCCTCATATAGAAGCTCTCCATCCCCTAATCATGTTTTTTTGCCTTTCTGGACCTTTCTATTCCAATTAATATCTTCTTTAGAGTTGTGGGACCACATCTGCACACGTTATTCAAGATGTGGCATACCATGCGATTTTATACAGAGGCAGTATGATATTTTCGGTCATATTTCTTCTTCTTTATTGATTCCCACATTCTGTTTGTTTTCTTTGGGCTGTCTGCAATTGAATGGATGTTTTCGGAGAACTAATCCACAATGACTTCATATCTTTCTGAGTGAGGTAACAGTTTTGTTTAGAACCCTCATTTTTATTAATTAGTTTTTCCGATATGCATACTTTCTGCATTTATCACATTGGGAATTTTCATTCTGACCATTTTTGCCCAGTCCCCCAGTTTTGTGAAACTTTTTGCTCTTCGCAGTCTGCCTGGGACTTCTATCTTGCGTAATTTTGTACATTGCAAATTTGCCACCTCATGTTTACCCCCACTTTTTGGATCATTTATGAATTGTTGATAGGACTGGTCCAGTAAGACCCCATGGACACCACTATTTACCGTTCATTCTGAAACTGCATTTATTCCTACTCTTTCTTTCCTATCTTATTAAAAGTTACCTCCTGAGAGTACCTTTCTCTATTCCATGGACTGCTTGCTTTGCTTAAACGCCTTTTGTGAGGGTCCTTGTTAAGGCTGTTTCCGAAATCTACGTACACTTATCACTGTGTCATATCCTTGTCCCCACGTTGTGACCCCTCAAAGAATTCTTAGAAGATGGTGAGGCAATGATTTCCCTTTACAAAAAACATGTTGATTCTTCCAAACAATTTATGTTGTTCTGGTGTCTGACCATTTTCTTTACCATAGTTTCAACAGTTTGAAGTCAGGCTTACAGCCATGATCTGGGATTCTCTGAACCTTCTTTAAAAATTGACTTTACATTATCTTATCCCCAGTCATTTGCTGTACAGAGCAAATTTAATGTAGGTTACAAATTACAGTATCTTCTTCGAGTGCTTGCTCATATCCCATTCCTAGTAGGTGTATGCGCGGCGTGCAGTCGTCGGGAACTTTTACCTAGGCACTCCACGGGCCGGCAGGCGCGCCAGGAGTGGCGCGCCATGGCGCGCGCGACGGTGATATTATACCCCTGGGCCGCCTGCTCCTCCAGTTCCTTTTACCGCCGTGGGTCGTGGAACTGTGGAGCGAGGCTTAGCTGACCTCCACGTCCTAGCTTCTCTGGTCGTTATCGTTACGTATGTGTAGTTTATTTAGTATTATATAGGTTTTCATTATAGTCTTAGTATTGTGTATTATATTAGCGAGTTTGGGGTCTAGCCTCTATGGCACGGGCGCCAGGCGGATGGCCTGGTTCTCCGGATTCAGCGGTGCTCGGTTTGTAAAAGCGATGCCTAACCATATCCCGATACGCCTGCTTTAAAGTGCTGGGGGATCACACATCCAGAGATTAAGGCCGCATTTGCAAAGCCTTCAGGCCGGCGTAACACTAAGAGGAGCGAGAACACGCTCGGACGCCCTTATGGAGCGGCACTTCCCCCCCGGCCGTCGGCACGAGCCGCCCCCAGCAGCCTAGGCCCCACCGAATCCCTCCGGCACCGCGGAACGCAGCGGCGACCGCCCGGTGCTCCGGTACACCGGCTCCTGGGGAAAGAGAGTCTCCTCGTCCTACCCGCCTAAGGGCAGCCCGGAAGGGGAGCACCCGATGCCGACGCCGCCGCCAGGGGGCCTTCGTTGACTCCGGACCGGGCAGGACTTCTCACCGTCGAGTCCAATCCCTCTTAGCTCCCCACCAAAGATCTGGGGTTGAGCCGTAGTCCCGTCGACGCCCGAGGACCATTCTCGTCGGCAAACCTTTATCGCCCTGACGGAGCCTGGGCTTGCCCCAACCCCCGGGCACACGCGCGATGTGCGTTGGTTTGTTATTTTGTACTTTCTACGAGGGCAGCCGACACCGATGATCAGAAGCACCTCCCCGGGCCCCGGGTTCCGCACCGATCTCGCTCCCCGCATCCGCTCCATGTTTCCACGGTCGGGCACCGATCCCGCGTCCAGAGGCGAGGTCTGCTTCGAGGCGCCGCTCGCAGTCATCCGGCCGCTTCCCACGGTTGGCGGGACCGGGGTCTCGCATCGCGGCATCCCCGTCTTCCTCCCGTCAGCCTGGTCCCCGGGTACTCCCGGCACTGTTCCGGCTCCAGCCATCGCTACCCCGGCACCGTGACTAGAAACCGGTCCAGGCACCGAGTCCAGATCGGCTAGCGGTCGACTCCCGGCCACCGCGCCTGGTAGGCAGGGTCCCAGTCCAGATCTCGTGGGGCACGGATGATCACGGCACCCCGCTTCCCGAACCGAGAGGGCCGTTCCGCCATCGAGGGCGCTGATTCGCCAACCCTATTGATCGTGTTTCCGCCCCCCCCCCCCCCCCGTGGCCCTTCGAAGGTCGTCTCTTCCAGGACAGATAGCATCTACCTGTGTTACAGGTCCGCTCGCCCTTTCCCTGAGGGTCACCAGACAGCTGCGCCCGCAGCAGTGGGGCTGTTCTGGACGCCTGGGGTACAACAGCCAGGGGTCTCCAGCATTTCTGCTGGCTCGGCGTGTTCAAGAGCGCAGGGCTCAGAGGCTACGGCTTTACTCGCCACCGCACCCCTGAGAGGAAACGGTTTCCTACCCGTTCGCCAAGGCCGGCACCCAGTGTGCAGAGACAGCGGTCCTCTGAAACCGCCACTGACCCATCTTGCCGTGTCTCCTCGTCATCCTCGCGTGATGAAGCAGAGCGGGACGACGACCGGTCCCCCCCCCCATTGGACCTTAGGGCTCACCAGGACCCTCCTCAGACACGTTGCGGCCAAACATGAGCTCCAAGCCGAGGAGGTCTCCGAGAGATTGCCGCTCCGGTCGTCACGGATTTAACTCTCGGTTGCTGCGCCCACTCGCGGTCGCCTGCCCTTATTACAAAACCATACAGGCGACGCCACTTACCATCTGGCGTCTCCGGCTTCCATTCCCCCGCTGCTCGGGGTGTTGGAGCGCCAAGTATATGGTTCCCTCGAAGGGATATGGGTATCTATACGTCCATCCACCCCGAGTTCCCTCGTCGTCAATGTCTGTTAAACGAGAGGAGCACATGGACAGAGCTCCGGGCTCGAAGTCTCGCCGAGGCGCAGTATGGACTGCTCTCGGCCGTCTTAAGGTCTATTTTCCGCCGTGAGCGTTGCAGCTGCGGGTTTCCAAACAACAAGTCCTTAACTCGCCCGCTAGCATATAATACTGGGAGGCGGCTGTTTTTAGGGTTCTCACAAGACGCTCTGGCAAAGTTCACCGCCCCCTCCTGACCGAGCAGAAGGGTCGCACGCACTGCAACTGCAGGTCTGTTTTAGAGACGCCGCTGATTCGCCGCTCGGACCATCGCCTCCGAGTCACTATGCGCCGCCTCTCTGGGGTCAGGTCTATGGTTCTCCTCCGGAACTCCCAGAGCAACAATACGGACCTTCCGTTCGAGGGCCCAGGGGCCTATTTCTGAAAGACAGACCCGCGCCTGCAAAGTCTTAGGGACACAGGGGTCATATGCGTGCCTTCGGGATTGCACACGCTTAACACAGCGTCGTCCGTTTCAGACCGCACAACACAGCGCAGCCCTCCCGCAGCCCAGACAAAGGCAGGACTTGGCCAGGAGACGTACAGAAGCGGCAGGCATGACTTCTGGCAACCATGGGGGCCAACTAAGGTCCCTTCAAGCCATCCTCAGTCCGAAGCCGTCCTTTGAAGGAGCGCGGGGGCGCAATGTACCAGTTCTTTCATGATCCTCCCTCCCTTTTCAACGTCTCCGTTCTTCCTTCCGCGTGGCACCAGCTTGACTACGGACCGTGGTCCTCCGCACGCTGCGGCTTGGTTACACCTGCGTTTGCTTGTGCCCGCCTCCCGCCCTCCTTCTCGTCCCTCGTTCAGGACCCCTTCACGAAGAAATTTTCTCTGCAATGAGGTTGCACGCTCGCACCTCCCTTGGACTCCGCCCCTCAGCGTCGCGGAGGAACCCAACGTCCGTAGTAAGTGGGCCCGCCGGGAGGAAGAAGGAGACGGTGGAAAGGGAGGGGATGGATCCATGGAAAGAACTGGTACAGCGCCCCGGCGCGCGCCTTCAAAAGGACGGCTTCGGACTGGAGGATGGCTTGGAGGGACCTGAGTTTGGCCCATGGTTGCCAGAATGTCATCGCCCTTTGCGCTTCTGGTTACGTCTCCTGGCAAAGTCCTGCCTTGTCTGGGCTGCGGGGAAGGGCCTGCGCTGTTGTTGCGGTCTGAACGCGACGACGCTGTGTTCAGGCGCTGTGCATTCCCGAGGCACGCATAATGACCTGTTGTCCTAAGACTTTGCAAGGCGCGGGTCTTCTTTTCAGAAAATAGGCCCTGGCCCTCGAACGGACGGTCCTGTATTGTGCTCTGGAGTTCCGGAGGAGACCAGAGCACCTTAGCCCGAGATGCGGCGCTAGTGACCCGGAGGCGATTGGTCCGAAGCGGCCGAATCAGCGTTCGTCTAAAGACACCGCAGTGCAGCTGCGTGGCGGGAACCCCTTCTTGCCTTGTCCAGGGGCGGTGAACTCTTGTCCGAGCGTCGTTCTGGAGAAGCTCCCTAATGTTAACAGCCGTCAGGTTTATATGCGTAGCGGCTGAGTAAGGCTTGTTGGTTTGACCACCCGCAGCTGCCACGCTCCGGCGGAATAGACCTTACGGCCGAGCAGGTCCATACGCTTGGCCTCGCGGACTTCGAGGCCGGAGGCTTCTTGTCCATGTTGCTCCCTCTCGTTTACAGATTGTACGGACGATGGGACAGGGGGTTGCTGGAGTATAGATACTCATATCCCTCGAGGGAACCATATACTTGCCTCCACACCCCGGCAGCGGGGGGAAATGGAAAGCCGGAGACTGCCGTGGTAGTGGCGTTCGCCTGTATGGTGGATGAAGGGCAGTGGCGCGCGAGTTGGGCGATCCACTGCGAGATATCGTGAACGACCGGGTCGGCAACCTCGGAGACCTCCTCCGGCTTGGATGGCTCATGTTTTGCGCGACGTGTTTCATGAGGGAGGTCCTGGTGAGCCCTAGGTCCAATGGGGGCGGACCTGTGGTCGTCCGTCCCCGCCACTGCTTCATCCGGCGAGGATACGAGAGACACCTGCAGACAGCTGGGTCAGGTGCGCGGTTCAGAGGGACCGCTGTCTCTGGCCACTGCGGGGTGCTCGTCTTGGGCCGTGGTAGGAGACCGTTTGTCCTCTGCAGGGGATGGCGGTGGCGAGAACCGTAGCCTCTGGTAGCCTGCGCTCTGAACCAGGCCGACCGCAGCAGAAATGCTGGACCCTGGGGCTTGTTGTAGTGCCCAGGGGTCCAGAGCCCACTGCTGGCGGGCCTGTTCCTGGTGACCTCAGGAAGAAGAGGGCGGCGGACCTGTCAACATCCAGGTAGATTTGCTATCGTCCTGGGAAGAGACTGACCCTGCTCGAGAGGGCCACGGGGGGGCGGGACACGAATAGTGCGCAATCCAGCCCCCCTCGGAGTGGCGACGGCCTCCTCGGTGCCGGGGAGCGGGTGCCGTGAGTCATGCCCCGGTGCCGAGATCGTGGACTGACCTGCACCAGCGCGGTGCCGGAAAGGTCGACCGGGATCTGACTTCTGAGGTGCCGTGCCGGTTTCTTCGAGTCACGGTGCGTAGCGATGCTGGAGCCGGAACGTGCCGGAGTACCGGGCCGACGTGAGGATGATCGGCGCCTTGCGAGTGCGACCGGTGCCGCGGGGAGAGCCGGTGCCGGGACTGCGAGCGGCCCTCGGAAGCAGAACCTCCCTCTGGACCGGAGCCGGTGCCGTGACCTTGAGCAGGTTGCCAGAGAGCGAGTCGGTGCCGACCGGAGACGCCGGGGACGGTGCTCTCATCGGTGTCGGCTTGCCCTTAGAAAGTACACCCGCACCGGCCTGTGCGGGGGTTGGGCCAGCCCAGGCTGCCGTCGGGCGATAAGCGTCCCTTGCCGACGGACATGTCTCGGGCTGTCGACGCGGACTACGAGCTCAACCCCACTCTTAGGTGGGGAGCTAAGAGGCGATTGGACTCGACGGACCTGCCCGGCCCGGAGTCAACGAGCCCCTGGCGCGGCCGGGCGCGGCAGGTGCTCCTTCCGGGCTGCTTAGCCGGGGTTAGAGGACGAGGAGGCTCCTCTTTCCAGGAGCCGGTGCCGGTAGCACGGGCGGGTGCCGCCTTGCGCTTTCGCAGGTGTCCGGAGGGATCCGGTGCCTGAGCTTGCGCTCCCAGGGTGCCGACGGCACGGGGGAATCTGTGCGTTCCACTAGGAGCGTCCGGAGGCGTTGGTCTCGCTCCGTCTTATACGCGGCCGGAAGGCTTTGCAATGCGGCACTTCTCTGGGAGTGTGTGTTCCCCCAGGCAACTTATAGCTAGGCGTCATCGGGATCACTGCGTGGGCATCGGCTTTTTTACAAACCGAGCACGCTTTGATCCGTGCGAACCAGGCATCCGCCTGGCGCGGGCCAGCAAGATGAGGGCTAGAGCCCCAAACCCGCTAACTTATAATACACACGATACTATAACTATAATGACAACTATATTAATACTAAATAACCGACAATAACTGTAACTTAACGAACAAGAGAAGCTAGATACGTGGAGCGGTCAGCTATGCCGCGCTCCACAGTTCCAACGACCCAACACAGGCGGTACGAAGGAACTGAGAGCAGGCGGGCCGGCAGGGGGTCTATATCACCCGGCCATGGCGCGCCACTCTGGGGCCGGGCCTGCGGCCCGCTGGAGTTGCGTAGGTAAAAGTTCTCCGACGAAACGTGCACGGCGCGGGCACATACACTTACGGGATATGGATATGAGCAAGCACTCGAGAAGAACTGGTACTTTGTAACCTACCATTAAAATTTGCTTCTGACAGCAAGATGACTGGAGAGTATGATAATTGTTAAAGTCAATTTTTAGAAGGTTCCAGAGATGATCCAGCAGACAGGGCCTGTAAGCCTGACTTCAAACTTTGAAACATATGGTGTAGAAGACAAAAATGGTAGACCACACAGCAACACATATGTGTTTTGCGAAGAATGCACTGTTTTTGTAAAGGGAACTCATGCCTCACCAATCTAACAGTTACAAAGGTGAGTAACCGTGTTTTAATAGTTCTGCAATTTCACATTTGAGTTCTTTCAGAACTCTTGGGTGAATATCATCTGGTCCTGGTGACTTATTACAGTTTAGTTTATCAATTTGTTCCAAAACCTCCTCTAATGCCACCACAATTTGGGACAGTTCCCCAGATTTATCACCTAAAAAGAATGGCTCAGGTTTGGGAATCTCCCTCACATCCTCATCCATGAAGACTGATGCAAAGAATCCATTTAGTTTCTCTGCAATGGCCTTATCGTCCTTGAATGCTCCTTTAGCATCTCGCTCGTCCAGTGGACCCATTGGTTGTTAAGCCTCCTGCTTCCGATGTCCTTTAATAAATATTTGCTATTACTTTTTGAGTCTTTGGCTCGTTGTTCTTTAAATTCTTTTTTGGCCTTTCTAACTATGTTTTTACACTTCATTTTCCAGAGTTTGAGCTTCTATTATGGTGTCTTAAAAAAGTTTCCATGCAGCTCACATGGATTTCACTTTTGGCACTGTACCTTTTTAATTTCTGTTTAACTAAATTCCTCATTTTTGTGTAGTTGCACTTTCTGAAATTTAATTCTACAGTGTTGGGCTGCTGTGGTGTTTTCCGTGCCACAGAGATGTTAAAATGGTTCTGTTATCTTTATAACACTTCCAACATATTGCCAAAAATGTCTTACATTAAAGAGACAAGATGGTATCTTTTATTGGACCGACTTCTGTTGATGAGAGAGACAAGCTTTTGAGCCACACACAGCACACCAACAGAAGTCGGTCCAATAAAAGATACCACCTCACCCACGTTATCTCTGAAATATCCTGGGACCAATGCAGCTATAACTATGCTGCACAGACATTGTCAGATATGTCAAATTGCTACTTTAATTTCTATCCTGCTAGTCCAAATAGCTTTCTACTAGGTCACATTTAAACAAGTGTTCAAGAGTCCAAACAATTCTTTTTATTTTAAATAGTTACTAGCAGCTCTTGTTATATATTCTAGAGTGTTTTGCTCTTCTTGATCATCAAAGCATGTGTTTCGTTTGGGGCACTCCAAGCTGTGGCCTCTTTTGTTAACCACATTTTGCTTTAGGCAAGGCTCTGTATTCTGCAGCAAATTGGACCTAATTTTTGTGGCAAGATTTCTGGATTCTACCACTAAATCTAGTATGGCAGATTGCAAATTTTGCAGCAGCTTCCTCTAATGTTTTAAAAAGTAGGTTTTAATCAACTAAATAGGAAAACAACACAGTGCTGTCACTCAGCAAAGTGCCTCCTTTAGGAGCTACATGGGGTGGATAGCATGCAATGGCCCTATACTAGCAGGTGCTGTGGTTTGTGTTAGTTTAGTGAGGCTGATGCTCTGAAACTCCAGCCAAAGCCTGCTGACTGTTTCTTTTCTTTACAGGGTCCCAGGTGATGCAAACAAAACAGTGCACAGAAAGCAAGTGAGGTTAAATAAAAGCATAAAGTAAAAGAAAGAAAAACCTGTAGGCAGTTTTAGTGAGAATATTGGCCTTTCTTACTTCAGAGGGCCCTGGAAGCATCAGTCTACCCAGAGTTTACTGGGTCTGCAGTACAGGTCTCAATCTCTTTTTCTTTCTTAGCTCAGGGAATTTGTTCTTTCTGTGAGGGTAGAAGCTCTGTTGGCTGTCAGACCTCTCTCTGGGAGCTGAGGAGCTCAACAGCTTGTTCCTTTCTCAGGGTTACCCCCACCTGAGTGGAGTTCCTTACTTTTAACTCCTCCTCTTGTCCTGATTCACAGGTATAGAGAAGTGGGGCCACTCTAGCACAAAGCAACTCTTTAACCTCTTCCATACTGGTGCAGGGTTGTATACCATTACAAGAGCTGTGTTTATTTTGGTACCATATTAGTCACTTGGTAATCTGGGTATGGGATAACCCATGTATTGGATGTTTCTGCTAAAATTATTGAATCATATAATGATAGAAATGGAGGGCTAGAAGGGACCATGAGGAGTCATCTTGTCCAGTCCCCAGTACTGAGGCAGGACCAAGTATACCTAAACTATCCCTGGCGAGTGTTTGTCTAATCTGTTCTTAAAACCTATAATAAGTTTTCCACAATGTTTCTTGGAAGTACACTCCAGTACTTAATTAGCCTTACAGTTGGAAAGTTTTCCTAATATCTAACCTAAATCGCTGATGCTGCAGATAAAGCTACTTACTTGTCCTACCTTCAGTGGACATGGAGAACAGTTGATTGCTATCCTCTTTATAAGCATATTTGAAGTATGTTTTCCGGTCCTCCTGCAAGATTAAACAATCCTATTTTTGTAACTTTACCTGATAGGTCAGGTTTTCTTAACTTTTTATCTTCTTTATCATTCTCCTCTGGGATCTCTCCAGTTTGCCCACATCTCTCTCAAAGTATGGTACCCTAAACTGGAGACAGTATTCTAGTGGCCTTACCAGTGCACATAGACAGGAACAATTACCTCCCATATCTAACATATGATATTCCTGTTAATACACCACAGAATATTAACCTTATTCACGACTGCATCGTATTATTGACTCACATTCAGTTTATGATCCACTGTAACCCCCAGATCCTTTTCAGCAGTACTAGTGCCTAGCCAGTTACTCCCCTTTTTGTATTTGTGCATTTTATTTTCTTTCCTCAGTGTATGCTTTGCACTTGCCTTTATTGAATTTCATCTTGTTGATTTCAGACCAATTCTCAAATTTGTTTAGCTGTTTGAGTTCTAATCCTGGCTTCCAAAGTGCTTGGAATCCCTCCTAGCTTGATGTCATCTGCAGATTTTTTAAGTATACTCTCCACTCCATTATCTAAGTTTATTAGCGCAAATGTTGAATAGTATTGGACTGCTATTGAAATCTGGCTGACTAGTCTATAATTCCCTGGGTCCTCTTTTTTCCTCCATTTCTAAAGATCGGAACTATGTTGGCTCTTCTCCAGTCCTCTGGAACATCATCCATAGTCCGTGAGTTCTCAAAGATGATAGCTAATTGTTCCAAGATTGCTTCAGCTAGTTCTTAAGTACCCTAAAGTGAACTTCATCAGATCCTGATGACTTTCATACATCTGATTTATCTAAATATTCTTTAACCTGTTCTTTCTCTAGTCTGACTTGTGTTCCTTCCCCCTTGTTAGAATTAATTCTATTAAGCATCATGTCACAACTAATCTTTTTAATGAAAACTGGAGCAAAATAGGCATTAAATACCTCAGTCTTCTTGGTGTCATCCATTACTAGCTTTACCTTTCCACTAAGTAGTCCTTTGTCTTTCTCTTCCTCCTAATGTATTGATAGAACCTTTTCTTGTGGTCTTTTATGCCTGTTGCTAGGTGTAATTAATTTTGTGCCTACATGCACAAAATTAATTACATCCCTACATGCTTATGCTTTCTGAATTCATCCCTACATGCTTATGCTGTTCTTTTGTACTCATCCTAGCAATTTGTCTTTGTTTCCACTTTTTGTGCGATTCCTTTTTATATTTTGCAGGTCATTAAGGAGCTCCTGATACATCCATATTAGTCTCTTGCTATTTTTTCTACATTTCCTTTAAATCAGGATAATTGCTGTTGTGCCTTTTAATAATAATAATAATAATAATAATAATAATAATAATAAATTGATGATGATGCTAGTAATTTATAATAAAAATTCCATTGCCAAATGTTTGGCAATTAAATAATGAAAATATTATTCCTGAGATTTACCTTTCCTTCTTACTGTTTCAGAATTAATGCTGCTTTGTAGTGAATGGGGCACATCTTACAGAGTGTTCTTTTTTTCAGGCTGTGAGCAGACTCAGGAAGACACACTGTGTCAGTTAAACTTGGGGCATATTGTTACGGTTTTCTTTGCAATCATGGCTAGAAACACAATATATTTTTCATTTAATTATTTTATAGCCTTGTAGAAACTGTCAGTGGAAGACATTGGTGGTGGTAGGGGGCTTTTGGCACCCAAGAAGGTGAATGGACGTAACTTTGTGTTTTGACATACATGACAGTTAATGTTTTTGTACCAGAAAACATTATCTCCTCTTTCCTTTCTCTTTTAGGTAGGTGCAGAGAGTAAATTTAAAATTGTAGGGAGCTAGAGTTGTTGTTAAATACAGACTTCTTATGTTTATTATTTTTATTTTAGAAATGAGATGCTAGAGCAATAAGATGATTTGTCTAAGGTTACACAGGAAGTTTGTGGCACAGCTGACCATAGAAACCAAATCCAAGGCCCATGCTTAACAGAAGACCATCTATCATCCTTTTATGCATCCTCATATAGGATGTGGGAAGATTGCATCTGCAGTAAATGGAATGATGAAAGGACAATCATGAAAAGAGACATCCTCCTGTTGTAATTATTTTGAACAAAAGTTTCTTTCTTTCTTTGGGACACAGTCTCTTGAAATTCTAATAATTTTCATAAAACTGTGACCAACATGCCAGGATTCTATAAATGTATCTACTGCTGTGTCCTTCTTGTTTTGGAAATGTCACTATTCACGTACAAGGCATGAGAATTAATGGAAATACAATAAGTGAAATTGCTGCTCCAGAGAAACACATTAATCTGAAACCAACAGGCTTGAATCTTCAAATGGTCTCTAATGAAAAACAACAAAAAAATAGTACTATCATTTTAGAAAATTTCTCTGCTTTATTTTTTTTACATCAAATCGAAGTGAACAATTGCCATACTTGATTTAGTCTTATAAGTGCAGTTGACAATTTTTGACTAGCCCAGTTCATAGGAAACGTATGCATCATTTATGTAGGATTTTCATGCACTTGGAAGAATGCATTCTGTGCTTTTCCAAAGCAAAGCATCCATTTTAGTCTGTACAGTATGTTCATTAAATTCTTTTCCTTGTTTATATAAGTGCTCACATCTCCATTAGTCATTCAAGCAGAAAGCAAAACTGCGGTGCATCTACTACAGCACACACAACTCACTTTAAAAACAAGATTACCCTTGATTAAAATAGAGTTAATTTTGGTCATTTAACAGGAATTATGGCACATTATATTTCACACTGGGATTATCAACTGACCCTTGAAGGGTAGCAGGTGATGTCTTAAAGGCGCTTAAAAAATAATTCTGGGACTGAGTAGGACCTTAGTCTAGACAGCGTTTCTCAATTTATTTTCCAGCCTGGGACCCATAAGACAACATGAGAATGGCCGTACTGGGTCAGGCTAGTGATCCATCTAGCCCATTGCCCTGTCTTTCAACAGTAGCCAATGCCAGATGCTGTAGAGGAAATTAACAGGGTAATTTTCTAGTGGTCCATCCCCTATCGTCCACTCCCAGCATATGGCAGTCAGAAGCTTCAGGACACACAGAGAATGGGCTTGTAATAAGCCTCTGTCCCAAATCTGGACCTTAGCGTCCAAAATCTGGGTGCTTAGCATGCACCTCCAAGCTTAATTACCAGCTTGGATCTTATCTCGCTGCCACCAATCAGGATTCTGCAGTATCTGATAAACTCTCTGGTCTCCCAAACCTTTCCTGAGGGACCCCAAGACTCAGATGCCCTGAGCCTCCAACAAAGGGAAATAACCCACTTCCCTTCCTGCTCTTTACTTCCTGCCAGATTCCCACCTGGGATACTAGGAGATTTCCCTGCTTCAATCCCTTGAAAACACAAAACAAGAGGGATTTACCTTCCCCCCCCTCTTCTTCTCCCCCTCCCAGTCTTTTCCTGAGAGAGAAAGTACTCCTGCACAAGAGATTCCTATCCCCTTGCCTTAACTAGGAAAAGAAATCCAACAAGTTTTAAAGAAGCTTTATATAAAAAAGAAAGAAAAAACACATGACATGATCACTGCATCAAGATGACATAACACAGGGCTATTGCTTAAAAGAAAATATGAATAATGAGCCTTATTCAAAAAGATATCCAATTTAACATTCCAGAACTCCACACATGTAATACAAAATACAATATAAACCTATTGCTTTTCCTTTGTACTACAGCTTGGGAACGAAGGGTAGAAAGAAGCTTGAGATAGAAAAAAGAAAAAAAAAAAGCTCTTCCCTCATAGCCGAGAGAAACACCAGGCAGAACAAGACAAAACACACCCAAAAGTTCCCTCCCTCACTTGAAAAATCCGGTTTCCTGATTGGTCCTCTGGTCAGGTTTGGTTTCCCCTTTGTTCACCTTTACAGGTAAAAGAAACATTAACCCTTAGCTATCCGTTTTTGACATGCCCCCAAATCACAGACAGTGGAAAATTTCACTGGCGGTGATTTCTTCCTAGAACTTAAACTAAACAGAGTAATACAACACATGCACCTTTACATATACTACTAAGCATGTAACTACAAGACTTTTACATTTTAAGGAAAAATTTTTTAAGCAGTCTATTCCGGAACTCTCACGGGAGAGTGCATCAGCTGCTTTGTAGAAGCTCCTGAAATGTGTTGAATTTCAAAATCAAAATCTGGAGACTAAACTCCAACGAAGAAGTTTTGTTGTTCCCTTTGCTGTATGAAGCCACTTTAGCGCAAGCATGTCAGTTGTAGCTGGAACCGCCGTCCCAAACATATGGGCGTAGCTTTTCCAGGGCGTACACAATGGCATAGCATTCCTTTTCACTGACGACCAGTGGCTTTCCTTTCAGATGTTCTTGCGAGAAACATGACAGGATGGAAGTTCTGATCCAGTCCTTCCTGCATGAGAACTGCTCCTATACCACGCTCAGCATGCATCGGTGGTTACTAGGAATGGTTTGTCAAAGTCTGGGGCCCTTAGCACAGGGTCAGATGTGAGCATCGCCTTAAGTTGGGTAAAGGCCTCTGACACTCATCAGTCCATTTAACTGTATTTGGCTGGTTTTTTTTGGTCAGGTCAGTCAGTGGGGCAGCGATTTGGCTGTAGTGTTGTACAAATCGCTGTAGTACCTGGCCAAGTCTAAGAAGGATTGGACTGTTTCTTTGACTTTGGACAGCCACTTTGGTAGCCTCCACCTTGGCCTGTAGGGGTTATGGTTTCGCGACCCACTGGTGTCCCAGGTAAGTCACTCTCTGTTTTGGCCGATTTTGACACTTTTTTGCCTTAACAGTTTAGTCCTGCCTGCCTGATACGCTCAAAGACCTTTTCCAGGTGTACTAGGTGTTCAGGCCAGGAGTCTGAAAAAATGGCCACATCATCGAGGTAGGCAACTGCATATTCTCCAGTCCTGCTAGTAGACCAATCTACCAGCCTCTGGAAAGTGGCGGGTGCATTTCGCAGCCCGAAAGGAATACATTAAATTCATTACCCCCGCATGGGTGATGAATGGTGACCTTTCCCTTGGCAGGTTCATCTAGCGGTACTTGCCAGTACCCTTGGTTAAGTCTATTGTAGAGTGAACTGGGCACGTCCCAGCTTCTCCAATAGCTCATCTGTGCGTGGCATTGGATAGTTGTCTGGACGAGTTACCGCATTTAGCTTACGGTAGTCCACGCAAAAGCGTATTTCCCATTCTGGTTTGGGTACCAGAACCACTGGAAGATGCCCATGCACTGTAGATGAGCGGATTATACCATCTGTAGCATGTTCTGGATCTCCCGTTCTATAGCAGCTTGTGGTGAGGGGACACCAGTAGGGTGGTGGTCTAACTGGTGAGCATTACCTGTTGTCAATGGAGTGGTATGCCTGTTCAGTCCGTCCTGGAGTGCCTGAGAACAATGGGTGAAGCTTGCACAGCTCCTTGATTTGTTGCCGCTGCCGACGTTCAGGGTGTTGAGAGGTTTACCTCTTCCACGCCACCATCTTTTTTTCCGTCGTAGTAGACACCATCAGGCCCATCAGCGTCATTTCTTCCCTGGACTGTAAACTGACAAACCTGTAAGTCTCTGGAATAAAGGGCTTGAGAGATTAACATGGTACACTTTGGGTTTTAGTGAGAATTGGAAATGCTATGAGGTAGTTAACAGCTCCCAGGTGCTCTAGGACCGTGAATGGCCTTCCATGATGCTTCCATCTTATGGGCGCTGTGCGCTTCAAGACCATAACCTGGTCTCCTCTCTTGAAGGAACGGTCTCTGGTATGTTATCATACCAGGCCTTTGCTCTTCCTGAATATCCTTTAGGTTTTCCTAGCAAGGGCTAAAGAGCTGTCTGTCATAAGTAGATAGGTAAGGTAGGGGTTAAGTTTCTTTTACCTGGAAAGGTAACCAACACCTGACAGAAGACCAATCAGAGAAACTGGATGTTAAAAGTCAGGGGGGGAATTGTATACTCGGTGTCTTTGTTGTTCCTCGGCTATGGTAAACAAGTTTCCTCCTAACTCCCTCTTATCTAAATATTCTACCAAAGTCTGTGAGTACAAGGGAAACAAAGTAATTCGGCTATGAGGAGCTTTGTGTTGTATTTACAGTGTGGATTTTGCGGGTCTTTGTTGCTTCCTTCTGGCTGAGGACAAGTATCTATTCTCTTCTCAATCTGTCTTCTCATTCTACAAAAAGGCAGTGAGTACAAAACGGAAACAAAGTAAGATCGGCTATGATATGCTTTGCTTGTACTTACTGTGTGGGATTGCTGGTTCTATTTAAATTGGCTATTTTTAAATCAGACTGGGTTATTCAGTTATTTTAAGTAGTGAGCCTGTATAAATGTTATGCAAGTCATAGTCTGTATTGTCTCCTTTTTCTATATAAAGCTTCTTTTTTTCAACTTGTGGAAGTTTCTTTTTCTAGTAAGGCAGAAGAAATGAAACCTCTGTATCAGGTATCTGTCCCCCTCACGGGAAAGGCAGGCACGGGGAAAGGCAAAGCCAAGCTGTTGGTATTATATGCATCTCAATTGTGTCCTGAGGGAGAGATACGCTTAATCTCTTGGAAGCAGAAGATCAGGTTGATCTGGTGAGGTCCCCCAGGGGAGGGTGTGGGGACACCAGAGAGAGGAAGGAGGGGTCAGTGTCCTATCAATTCCTTGACTGTGGTGGCGCCATATCAGAATCTAGCTAGAGATTAAGCTTAGAGGACTTCATGCGTAGTACCTATATAATTTTGAATCTATGTTCAATCAAGGATAATATACGACAGTGTCGGAGGGTGTTTTGTAGGTTGCTTACAAAGTCAGAATGTTAGTTCCTGGAGAGGGTGTAAACCCTTCCCATTGTAGCTTCACCAACTGGTTAAGGCCCCTTAACTCGTGGCCATATACATTTTCAAATGGTGAAAACCCTAAACTGGGATGTGGTACAGCTCTGTAAGCAAAGAGTAACTGCTGAAACTAGGTTCCCAGTCATTGGAGTATTCATTCACGAATTTACGGATCATGGCCCCCAAAGTTCCATTAAACCTTTCACCAGGCCATTGGTTTGATGGTGTGGTAGGTACGGGGTAAGCAACGCAAGTTGATTCACCCATGAGTTTCCCAAGGTCTTTCATGGTGCCTGCAGAAATTAGATCCTGAATCTGTTAAGGTATTCGGAGGCCAACCTACTCTGGCAAAAATGTCGGTTAGGAACCTGGCACACCCGTTTAGCCTGTGTGTTGTCTAGAGCTACTGCTTCCGCTCGGGTAGCAAGTCCACGAAAGTCAGTACGTACTGTTTTCCTCTGGGCGTTTTCTTGGGAAGGACCCAGAGACTTCCACAGCTACTTGCTGATAAATAGGGACCTCACGTTATGGAGTGGTTGGAGAGGGGCCTTGACCAGATCTTGGGGCATTTCCGACTCCTTGTGGCACACCTCACAGACTGGACTACTGTGGCAACTTCCTTGCCCTTCCCGTCCAGTGGAAGGACTTCCTCAACCTGTCTTTGGTTCTGTTCACCCCGCATGGCCACTGGGCAATGATCGATGGGGCTAAGCTTAAGAGCTTCCCCCTGTACTTTAGTGGAACACCAACCGTTTGTGCGGCTGCCATTATCCTGGTGTCCACCAGAAAGAATTTCTTGTATAAAAGTCCTTGGTCTATAACAAACCGGTGATCAGTTAAGAAGGTGAGAGGCGGTGGTTGCTCCGTGCTGCCACACAGCTTTAACTGAGGCTGTCATCTGCTTCCTGCTCCAGTCTGGAACTGTTCCTTGAGTGGGCACCAGTTCTTCCTCAGAGATCTGTTGGACTGAGGCTTGGCCTCTGGAAGCAATTGTAGGTGATTGGGGTTGTTTCCGTTGCCGTGAATCGCTGTCCGCTGTGCACTGGTGGTATATTAGAGGCTCTGGCTGAGCTCTCAGTATGGGTTGTTCGTATGCTTCATTCAACAGTTTAGGCTCTTGCTGTGCTCCCCCTCTTGGCGTTGGAGGTTCGCAGAACAGAACAAAGACAAAACACACCCAAAAGTTCCCTCCTTCACTTTGAAAAATCCGGTTTCCTGATTGGTCCTCTGGTCAGGTGTTTGGTTCCCTTTGTTCACCCTTTACAGGTAAAAGAAACATTAACCCTTAGCTATCTGTTTATGACAGGGCTCACATTCCTAATCATCTTGGCTAATAGCCATTGATGGACCTAGTCTCAATGAACTTATCTTTTTTGGCTCCACATTATATTTTTGGCCTGCACGACATCTCCTGGCAACAAGTTCCTCTGGTTACTGAGTGGTGTCTGAAGAAGTACTTCTTTATGTTTGTTTTCAAAATGCTGCCTGTTAATTTTATCGGGTGACCCCTGGTTCTTGTGTTATGTGAAAGGGTAAATAACACTTCTTTATTCAATTTCTCCACTCCATTCATGATTTTATAGACCTCTTTCATATTCCCCGAAGTCATTTCTTTTCCAAGCTGAGTCTCACTCTTTTTAATCTCTCCTCATATGGAAGCTGTTTCATACCACTAATAATTTTTGCTGCCCTTCGCTGTATTTTTTTCCGTTTCTAATATGTCTTTTTTGAGATAGGGCCGCCAGAACTGCAATATTCAAGGTATGGGCTTATTTAGTGGCAGTATATTTGCTGTCTTATTATCTGTCCCTTTCCTAATGGTTAACATCATCTATGATTTCTTGTCATGACCTCTCAAATCTCTGTCCTTTGTAATGTTGGAATCATGTAATGAAACCATTGTTGGCAGATTTTTGAGCAATGGAGTTTGTGAATTCTGGTGGGGTTGGTTCTGAGGAGTGCTAAGTCCTGAGAAGAGGTGCTCAGAGTGGTGTATAAGGCTGGAGGGGGGAGCACTCAAAGATAAGGCCATTGCGGAGAAACTAAATGAATTCTTAGCAAAGGTCTTCACTGTTGAGGATGTGAGGGAGAGTCCCAAACCTGAGCCATTTTTGAGGGGTAACAGATCTGGGGAACTGTCCCAAATTGTGGTGGCATTAGAGGAGGTTTTGGAATAAACTGATAAACTAAACAGTAATAAGTCTTCAGGACCTGATGATATTCACTCAAGAGTTCTGAAAGAACTCAGATGTGAAATTGCAGGACTACTAACTGTCATCTGTAACCTATCATTTAAATCAGCTTCTGTACCAAATGTCTAGAGGATAGCTCATGTGATGCCAATTTTTAAAAAGGGCTCCAAAGGTGACCCTGGCAACTACAGGCCAGTAAGCCTCACTTTAGTACCAGGAAAATTGGTTAAAACTATTGTAAAGAGCAAAATTGTCAGACACATAGATGAACATAATTTGTTGGGAAATAGTCAACATGGTTTTTGTAAAGGGAATCATGCCTCACCAATTAACTAGAATTCTTTGGGAGATCAACAAGCATGCGGACAAAGGAGATCCAGTGGATATAGTGTATTTAGATTTTCAGGAAGCCTTTGACAAGGTCCCTCACCAAAAGCTCTTAAGCAAAATAAATAGTCATGGGATAAGAGGGAAGGTTCTCTCATGGATTGGTAACTGATTAAAAGATAGGAAACAAAGGGTAGGAATAAATGGTCAGTTTTCAGAATGGAGAGAGGTAAATAGTTGTCTCCCAGGGATCTGTACTGGGCCTAGTCCTATCTAACATCTTCATAAATGATCTGGAAAAAGGAGTAAACAGTGAGGTGGCAAAACTTGCAGATGATACAAAACTACTCAAGATAGCTAAGTCCCAGGCAGACTGTGAAGAGCTACAAAAGGGTCTCACAAAACTGGGGGACTGGGCAATAAAATGGCAGATGAAACTTCATGTTGATAAATGGAAAATAATGCACATTGGAAAACATAATCCTAACTATACATATACAATGATGGGGTCTATATTAATGGTTACCACTCAAGAAAGAGATCTTGGAGTCATTGTGGATAATTCTCTGAAATCATCCACTCAATGTGCAGTGACAAGCAAAAAAAGCAAACAGAATGTTGGGAATCATCAAGAAAGGGATAGATAATAAGACAGAAAATATCATATTGTCTCTATATAAATCCATGGTATGCCCACACCTTGAATATTGCGTGTAGATGTGGTTGCCCCATCTCAAAAAGGATGTATTGGAATTGGAAAAGGTTCAGAAAAGGGCAACAAAAATGATTGGGGTATAGAACAGCTTCCATATGAGGAGAGATTAATAGGATAGGGACTTTTCAGCTTGGAAAAGAGGCGACTAAAGGGGGATATGATAGAGGTCTATAAAATCATGAGAGGTATAGAGAAAGTAAATAAGGAAGTTTTATTTACTCCTTTTAATAAAACAAGAACAAGAGGCCACTGAATGAAATTAATAGGTTTAAAATGAAAGCAAGAAAGTACTTTTTCTCGCAACGTACTATTCACCTCTGGAACGTCTTGCCAGAATATATTGTGAAGGCCAATACTGTAACGGGGTTCAAAAGGGAGCTAGATAAATTCATGGAAGATAGGTCCCTCAATGGCTATTAGCCAGGATGGAGAGGAATGGTGTCCCTAGCATCTTTTTGCCAGAAGCTGGGATTAGGTGACAGGGCATGGATCACTTGATGATAACCTGTCTGTTCATTGCCTTTGGGTCACCTGCCATTGGCCACTGTTGTCGAGGACAGGATACTGGGTTTGATGGACCTTTGGTCTGACCCAGTATGGCCATTCTTATGTTCTTAACTGATGCAGGGGGAGTATGGTGACACAGGACAGCTGTTCCCTGTGGATAGACTAAGCCCAGCTTCCCTGGACTGGAAGAATTGGGTATAATACAGCCTGTAAAGGCTGCTAATAGGGAGTTGGGACAGATGGATTGAAACAGACTGAACCCTGGAAAGTCACCACAGAGAGGAGTTAGCTTCTGTAATGGGTCACTGAACAAGGGGCCAGTGGCTCAGGAAAGTAACGCTGAAGCTGTTGCTCTAGGAAGAGAGCAGAGCTAACAGACTAGGAAGCTTCCAGAAGCTGGAGTGCCAGAGGTCCCTAGGAGAGCTGGCACTGGAGCCTGAGGCCAGCCATTGAGTTAAGACTTCTCTGTTTGTTGCTAACATCTGTTGAAGAAATAAAGCTCCATTCAAAACACTGGATGTGGCAGCACATGCTTTGGAGCTGGGGAGAGACCTGGCCCAATGATATGTGATACCAGAAGCAGGCCTCTGGCCTGTCCCTAGAATAAGGGGAAAGAGGGCGGAGGTGATCTGCCTGTTAGGTGCAGAACAGCAGAAAGAGAAGCAGCAGCAGACCCAGGCCCTGCTGATGCAATTGACAGAAAATCAACAGAAATAGCAGGAGGCTCAGTTTTCTGCACAACAGATGTGGCAAGAAGCCTATTCCAAACAGGCATGGATACAGGAACAGTTAGACTGAGCCACACCCAGTAACATAGTTATTGATGGGGCTGGGGGCTGGTTGGCTCTGGGGTTGGCGAATCTTGGACTCAAGGTCTTCCTCCGAACATTTGAGAGGGTGGCAAAGGCAGCAGACTGGGAGGAGTCAATTTGGGAAGCCCTCATAGCACTGTTCCTGATGGGTGAGATGCAAGTGGCTTATTGGGCAGCTAGTGATAAGTTGGCAATTAAAAGGAATGGAGCAGGGTTGACTGGAAGTGGCAACAAGAGAAGGGGGTGAGCTAGCATGCTGGGTCCTAGCACCCACAGGATTTTGTTGGTTTCTAATTCAGATGAGGAGGTGTGACCAAGTTGCATATCACACCTACCTTATATAGAATTCTGGCTCTTGGTGGCCAGTGGGGACAATCCTTCATTTCCTTTCCAGTGTCTTTTGGAATATTGGGCTTTCGAGGTGACGAAACAGGAATAATCATTGGGGCCATGCTGTAGGATGAAAAGAGCATCCTTCCCTGCTCTGTATTACATGGGATTCTTGTGTAGAATTTCAGTCTGTTGTTCTGTGGCCTGGCAAACAGATCGAGCTCCAGCAGTCCTCTGAGCTGACATAACTTGTAGGAAATCTTTAGTTTAAGTCTCTGAAGAAGACATTGGCTATTCCGTTTTCTGCCTCGGAAGTATGCTGGATGATGGATTTATTTTCTCAGGGGCTAAGGTCTGGACATGTCGTCTTCAAATTTGGCATGTCAACACAGTCTGTATTTAGGTTTGCCCCTCAACTCCTCTTAGGTTTTTCTCATCTGATGGCATATGAGACCTGATGAGAGAGTGGATCCTTGGAGCAGAGTTCGCTAGTTCCCCCTCATATGTATGTGTCTGAATTCATAATGGACAGCTGGATCCCCCTTAAAAGAATGCTCAAATCGCTCTGCAGGAGTTCATCTGGTGATGGTCAGGCCTGGAATGTGAGAAATGTAAACCATCCACCCTTTTAGTGACTGTGTAACAGAGGCTGCAGCCTTTCATGGCCTCTGAAGCAGCACCTATCTTGGGCTAGCCTGTGTAAGACATCTTGAGCTGTTGAAATGGCTCACTGCAGAGGATTAATAACCAGGCTGGATGGAAGAGCAGAGGCTCTTGCATTGAGATGTACCAAAACAAGAATTTTCCCTTAGAACAGAAGCGACATTCAAAGGTGTCAACAGGTATGTGGTGTCCACTTCTCCTGTATCTGGAGTTGGTCTTCTACTGTGGTCAGGATTCAGATGAAGGCATTTTGAAGAGAGATAAGGCAAGATAACATATGGTAGCATAGGGCAGTCTTTGTTTCCAGTGCTTCCTTTGGGTCATCCAACATCTGATCAGGCTCTCGGTGGCAACTCATGTGTGCATCTTGAAAAAGCACCTATTGTACATGTGTGTACAATGTGTGTCTGGCTTCCTTTTTCTCCTTTAAAGATGCACATTAGTGTATGCTAGGTATTGGAAGGAAGTCTCATGACAAAAACACAGAAGTTAGAGAGAGAAAAGAACTATTTCATCCACTGCCAATGGAAGATTGTTCTTCACGGTACATTTGCTTTGTCCAGTCTAGTTAAAATAGATTTTGTCACAAGGTCCTCCCTTAGCTATGCAGTATGCTGTGCTGCATTGCCTGCTTCTGTCACCTCATGGTCAAAAACTCACCCAAGCTGTTTCTCTTTTACCTGGTGTACCTTTTATTCCACGGTTCTTTTGCAAACACAACAAAACAGGCATAGTTCAGCAGGTGCTTTCCGCACAGCTCACCTTCTGAGCTCCTCTCTCCTGCTCCTGCCACTTTTATCCTCCCAATTACTGCCAATTGTATCAATAGCCTAGTAATTACCACCCAGATGCTCATAATCCCCACTAGAAAGTGGATAATTTTTCTCATCTGAACCTGCAGCCATCCCCATGTTGCAGCAACCTGTGACCAGGGTGCTACTGCTGGCACTCTTAGTTTGGTTTCCTCCACTTACTTTGAGAGCTATTCCACAGGCCTGACGCATCTCATTGACAGGCTTTCTCTGATTTTTTTTTTTCAGCCTAAATTTTACCTTTCTAAAATCAGTTTCAGTACTTCTAGTTATACCCCGTACACAACACTAAATAAACCTTTTCTGTTCTTAGTGTTTACATGATTTGTGTGTTTGTAGAATGATTGCACAGAGCTTCTTCAAGCATCTTTTTAGCTAAACATGTAAGATTGGTTCATTAAATCTGTTCTCTGACATGCTGTTTCCTCCAGAAAATCACTTCCTCTCTCTTTCTATTTTTGTTTTCCTTTCTGGGAAATAGTCAAATAATATTTCCATCTATTATTATTTAATTAATCTGCTCTTAAAAGTGGAATGAGTGTATTCCTTATCTCCATGTGTATCAATGCATACTTTCTCTCCTATGCATATATATTCATGTATAGGTGATTTATTTTTAAGTTCCATGTGCTGTATGATTTTTTCATGGTTTCTGTATGGCTTCCTCTTTACATGTTTCTCCTCACTCTCAAAGGCCTGTTGACACACAAGTAATACACCCTCCCATGTAGATGCTCAGCTGATTGATGGTTCCTTCAGTCTGCAGGAGTATGCAAAAACACCTGGAAACAGGGATGTTTCTGGTTTTCAGGAATAATGTCGATATTAGTTATTCTTTTTATTTTTGTTACTGTGTTTAAATTCCTTTCAATGGACCACAATAGTCTAATACCCTCTCTCATTGATCTTTCTTGTATATTACCTTTAATTTTTCCACTGTTCAAAAATGTGGACAAATCAAGAAGAAATTTCTCAGAACCAAATAGTTGTTTTTAAACTAAAACAGGAATTCATAATATAAAAAACCAACGAAAGTAAAGATGGCTCAAACTTTTTCTCTTCTAGGAATTGGGGAAATACCTGTAAAAGGGGAATGAGATTCCTCCACTGTAAGATATTCTATCATAATTGATGCATAGTGCAATATTTTACCTTAAAATACTCTCTCTGCTACTATATGGACTCAAGGATAGCAAGCTAGACTTCAGACCAACAGGGTACAATAATTTGGCTTTTGTAAATATTCTGACTAGCAGATAATTGTCTATAAATAAATCTATATTGTGCTGACTCTTTTCCATTTCATTTTTCCTAAAATAAGACTTTGCCCATATAAATCAGGTAAGCAGGCAGGTAAAAGTAATAAATAAACTTGTCTACAGATTTGTTGCATACAGCTTTGACACTGTATACAGTATTTTTTAAAAGTGTGGTGTTCATTTTTTTTTTCTAGATCCATTCTGTTTTTTAAGGAGTGCCCCTGTAGAGTTCTTGAGAATTGCCATAATCCAGCAGGCAGGACAACTTGGAAAAATAATTTCATTATTGATAGGACAGTATTACCTCAGTAATAATAAAGGGTCAGATTCTGTGCTGATTTTTAAGACTTCAAATAAGAAAGTGCTGGTTTTGGTTCATAGAATTTTCTAGATGAAGCAATATAAACAGGAAGTTGAATCAGAAGTTATCCAAGCATATGGACATATTGTATATAATTCTGTTTTATATAGAGAGATTTATTTTCAACAGTCTAATGCAAGGCCTTGCTCACGATTCTGGTGATTAAACCAGCAGACTTCCAGAAAGGAACAAAATCTTTGTTTTGCATGATTATTTATCTATTGTTTTTTCTTACTTGGATGGAACATGTTTGTTCTGTGTGTTCAGAAAGGGATTTGCACCTAAACCTGAATTATGCTAAAATGTGGCTGGGGTCATTGGCTGCATATTCTCCATATTTATAGAAAAGCTCAGCCATTAATATTGGCAATATTAAAATTGAAATATGAGTTCTACGTGCATATTCTGTAATGGTATTCTCATGAAACCTTGCCTACTGATCTAGAAATTAGAAATAAAATATGTTCAAATAAACCGAACTACTCAAATAACAACCCCCTTAATTTTGGGAACTTATATTTGGAAATACACTGTGTTGTGAAAAAATTGTTTCAGTGTGGCTTTACCAGGTAGCATTAAATCTTTGATTCCACTGAAAATCATAACAGTTTCTGAATCTCATTTAGTAGTAGTTTCCTCCTGTTGACTGCCATTGGTATTTATTTCATGAACGACAGAGAGAAAGATGATGTACGCCCTCTGTCTCCCAAGATGATGTGAAGACTTACAATCGGAGGCAATGAATCAGAAAAAGTCTTGGAGGGAAGTGGTAGACTCACATAGACAAATGCAGGGATCTGTAGGAGCAAGTATCCTTCTTACAGCAGAGACCCTGGAATCTCTGTGGCAAAGATAGAGACCCAAGAAAAGAATGCCCTACAGATATAGGGTACCCTAAACTAGGCTTGGGGATGGAGCTCTAGAGGGCAGACAAAAGGAGGGATGAGGTCCTGAAAAAAGAGGCTTAGAAAGTCATGGAAGAGACAGTGAGAGAGAGGTCTGTCTGGTCACTGTATTTTTATATTTTACAGTTCTTTGAGGAAGAATTAAATATGCCTCTTATTCAAGTATCTTTGCACTACTCCAAAGCATTTACTCAACTCTGGGGGGAGAGAGTCTATGCTCAGGAAGTCTGTGTGGACCTATGTTCTGTGATGCACAAGCAACTGTGAGCTTGACTTCCTCTTCCTGCACAGTAAAACTCTGCAGGTTTTGCTATCAATTTGTGCCTCCATGCCTGTGAACGGGAAGGTTTGCCCTGAACGAAACATCTCAGACACAGAAAGTTAAACTTCAGAGCAGATGTAATTTTTCCAACACAAGATCTCCCTCCCCCCGAGTCTCACTTTCAGAGTTCTCTATACCTCACGGTACTACTTATCTGCTTATACCAAGGTAAAGCCTCATACTACAACACATTACGTTTTTAGGCACCCATCTGACAAACCAAATGACAGCTATGCTCTTTTAAAATAATTGCTCTAGGTTATTTTTTTAATTGGTCATCATTGCGGTAAGTATCTCATCTGTATGCTTCAGTTAGAGGCCTGGGATAAAGTGTCCTCTTTGGTGAAATATGGGCAGTTCTGTATCTGAAATGCATATCAACCCTGTTGCTGCAGCAGTGATATGCATGAAGTATGGTTGGCTAGATCCCTGGAAAGTCTCTTGGTAACTTCGGAGCATTGATTTATTTTTTCTTTTTAGGTGATACAATGGGGTAAACTGAGAAACTTATTTTGTAAATTTACATTTAAAATAACACTCTTTGCTGCACTTTCATTAAACATATTAAAACATATCTGTTGTCAACCATTTTTTAAATATGCGTTTCCTAAAACCTTGGGGAAAGTTTTCAAAATCCTGTTACTGTAATGGAGGTTGCAGATGAAATATAATCCTCATTTCTTCATAACTAGTCAAAAATAAACATAGTTTTTTCTAAGCTTTAGAGCAGAAGTGGAAAAGTTCATGAACTAATCATTTTCAACTTTTGGCATGCCATACGGAACTTTTCTAACAGCTATTTATAAGACCCTAATGTGTTTATTTTCACAATAAATCTGACTTATTGCTGAATGTTTTCATTTCATAGTAAAATAAACACTGAAGATTACAAACATAACCTTTTGCAAAGTTTTCTGAAGGCCCAAGGTTTAATTTAATACATGTGATATCTATATTGTCTGTGAAACACATGCTAACTTTTAAATCTAGGGGCTGGGAGGTAAGAGGACTTAATCTAAATTGCAAAATCAGTTGTCACCAAGTTTACATTGTTACATGTGAGCCATTTGACCCATGAAATAAATGGGAATGGATTAGAAAACTGGTAACGAAATATGTTTGTAGGACAGGAGGGTGAAGGGTTGGCCTGTATAGTAGGTGCTCTATCTTTGACACCTATTTTAATATACAAATTTAAACCATTTGAATTCTTACTTTATGCTATTTAGCTTAATTGTGTAATTTATTTATATGAGTTAAACACAATTTAAACTAGGTTTAAACTGTTAATGCATCTACTAGCTAAAACTATTTTTTTAAGATTAAATTTATGTAACTGTCATTAAATCCCTAAAATAATCTATTAGATGGTTAGGAAATGAACCTTCCTATGATTAGGTATATTGCTGAGTGCCCCATGAGAGCTACACTGTTTTACGTAAAATGGCATTGTTATAATATATCAGTTATTTTCAGAAGGACTTGAATCATAGCCATAGAATGTGGTGTATGTGCATGTTTTGTTTTCAGATAGAAGACTGCAAGATCTCAAACAATTAAAAATAAATTGCCATTCCAGTTATTGAAATACTGGTGCTTTGGGGACAGTTTGGGAACTGCTCCAGAGGACATGGGTGAGAGGGTGGGCCTGGATAGCAGATTGTTTGCAGGGAAATGTCCTTCTGCTGGGTGATATTATGTATAAAAGAAGAAAGGGACCATTGAAATCCAAATCCATTAGAAAAAAATGCTTTGTATTTTTGGAAACAGATTTTAAAGTTGAGGCAAAAATAGACCAGATGGACCAAGAATCTTAGTACAGTAGCTATCTGTTTTCTGGGTTGCACAGTGAATATTTATGAATGCTAGTAACATCAAGATGTGCCAGGTTATTTTTTCTCTCAGGAGGAGACAGACAGTTTGTTACTGAAAAAGTATGAAATTCTAATACTTTTAAAAAATCACTACAGTGCACTAATTACTGAAGAACATTTTGTCCAGTGGGAGTTATCTAAACGACATTTGATTAAGTCAGAAGGGAAAAAAAAGGATTACAACAATAAATATGATCATTATATCCACATTCCTCTGAAAGTAATAGTCTTTACTGGCAAGCGCTCGAACTGTGGTAGCCTATAAATTTTGTGTGGCTCCTTAAAAATATGTATCATAAATACATTTCCTAGGTAAGGATGTGCAAACTCGTTGGGAAGGTAAATTTTGAGTAGAATCAGTAACATGTAGTCTGTGTTTGAGCATAATGCTCAGAGACCAGAACATTTGCTAGTTAAAATTGTCTTCCTACCTGTTTCCAAACTAGAGTAGTTTGGATAATTTTTTTAAACAAATCTTGTTTTAGGTGAAGTTTAGTTTCAAGTACTATTTTCTATTGGATTCTTTAAAACTGTTAATTGCAACATCTGTAACACAAACACATCTTATATTTCAAGGTGAAATTTTGGACTGAAAAAGCTCTCATTTACTTCTAGAGGGTCAAGATTTCACCCCAAGCTCTTTGGGGGATGGACTATATCTAGGTCTATGGCTCCAGTGCTATAAATGATTATGCAAGTGAATCCTTGTAGGTTTGCAGGTTTGGGGGTCTAGATGCCTAACCCAGTAGGACCCCTGGGCACTTGCACAATATAAATATGAACTATTTTCATAAGTTATTTTTTCTGGCAACAAATTATTGTACTAAAAATATACAAAGTGAAGAAATATCACATGTTCAAAAACTTGACATAATCACTGATATTACTCTCCTGTATATCAGACTCTAAGTGTCGTCCTTGCATTTTAACTTGAACATAATAGCCAGACTTCTCTGTGTAATGTCATGTAGCTGAGTATGTCTGTGACAGGTCATATGCATTAAAAATTGCTAACATTATAAGAGCAAGAACTATGCACCAGTATGCCCCCTCCCCCCCTTCTGAGCACCAAAGAATGACAATTTATTATAAATGTTAACAGTAGTCACTAAATTCATCACACTGATACTGCTCATGAAAGAAATTGCTACAGTGAAGTTGTACCTAAATAAAATATAAGAATGACCGCACCACACATTTAAGTAGGGTTTGGAGGGGGAGAGACTATTTGCTGGATGTCCGAATGAAGGTAACTGTGCTTTATGGCTGAGGGAGGGGGGGAAGATGAAAACTGCTGGAAAAGGGTCATGTGGTCACTGACCCATCTCCTGGGAATGAAAGGCTTAAAAGGGACAGCTTTACGCCTGAAACTTCACTTATACTCGGAGCAGGCGGAGGCAGGACCCACCCTCCCCCCCCCCCCCCCCAATAAGGTGGCAAAATACCAAGTTTAGTCAAGACCTGCTGTGGACATTATGCTAGTTGTCCCTTTTTTTACGGGGGCTGGGAAGGAATTTTTCCCTTGCCACCATATTGGCTTGGATGCAGTTGGGGTTTTTTCGCTTTCCCCACAACAGGTCCAGGAAGGGCTCTGTTCATGAGTGGCATGAAGGGAGATAAGCCGTATGTTGCAACTCATTATTTAAGTGTAGGGCAGATGTCCAGTGCTGGTATTCCATAGGAAAGGTGTACAGTGACCAGATAAATGGCTTGGAAAAGGACTTAAAAAGAGGTGTCAGTAGAGGAAAAATAAGACAGGTGGCTGGGGACTCCTATGATTGGTATGGCAGGAAGAACCGCCCCCGTTCTTAAAGCCCTCCTACAAGGGAGGTAGATGGTAAGGTCCCGGCAATGGATTTGCTGGAGGGACCTGGATGGAAAAAGAGGAGGAACTGGCAGAAATTCTCCAGGTAATTATTGAATAAACATGGGTTTACCTACACTGTACACTTTTATCTGCCGAGTAGTCCCAGACATCTAATAATAAAGTTGTGGTCTGATTAAACCCATGTCAAATGTTTCCTGTCCTTTTTTCGTACAGCCAGGTAAATATGGGATGTGGAACAAATTACTGTTCGAACTGGACAATTTCAGGCATGTTGCCCACAGACAAACAATTTAGATCCAGTGCTGAAACGGTTAAAAAAATTCAACCCCACCCATTCCAGAACCCATTAATGTAAGAAAATTGCATTTCATAATCTAAATAGGTAATCTTGCTGCATACCAAAACACACATAACTACTAATGCTTTAAATTTGTGATAGAGAAGTTGTTGTTCCAAATATTCTTCTCAGTTGTGTTTCTAATACATTTACGTTACACAAGTACAGATATTATCGGAACATTATTATTTTATGTATAGATGGTATGATCTGAATTTGGCGTTACCTCCACATAGAGAAATTTTGCAGGACTGGTGCCTTTTAATTAAAAAACAAAAAAAACTTTTTTAGTCATCAGTTAAGGTAGTTAAATAACAGCAATTCCAAAATATAAGCAGTTAAAAGCAGGACAATGAATAGTTAAAGACATCATAAATCTTACAATGCCTGCATAATAAATATATTGTTTTAATTATGAAGAAATGCAACCACAATGACAATACAACTTTATTGCTTACTGATTATGATGAATTTTGTTGGGGTTATAAAATGTATTATTTTGTCTGTGGAATCTAAATATTATTTAAATATATGTTATGTAATATGGGAAATATTTGTGTAATATATTTATCAATTGACAATATATCTTTTGGTAAAGTACTTATATTTTAAGTTCCTTGAGAACAATGCTGAATATGTAGTTTAGCAGAAAAAGGGCATAGCACTGTTAATTTAATGGTAAAAATACTTGAGGACACACATAATCTTTGTTGCTTTCCCAGAAGGGTTTTGTGGCTGGTTTATTCTGAGATTACTGATTTAAAGGTCAGAGTTAAGCTTATGGTGTTGTGTTTGTGTATGCATCTCTTTATAAGTGGTGGGAAAAATCTGTGTGCTATGTGACCTAGCGAAGAATTAAGATATTAACATTCTTTTAGTTGCTTTTAAAACCTTGGATTTTTCAAATGATGTATTAGGTTATATAGGCTGTCAGCTAAACAACCTTAATTCTTTTATAAATTTTATTTTGTTTTTGCTTTTGGAATTACTCAGTTTTTTTCCGACTTCTGCCACAAATTTCATATGTAACCTTTGGCAAGTGGTAAGACTCTTGCTCTCCTCCTTATATAGTATACATGGTTTTATTTTATTTTATTTCACATAGTGCTTACCCAGTGGCTCTGAATCTGACTAAGGTCTTTATGTGCTACCTGATATGCTAACATCATAACATCTGTTCCTCAGTTTTTCTTTGAAAAATGGACTTTCCATTAGAAAAAGGGCATGTTAGTGGGTCTCACAAGGATAGGAATCACTTTATCATGTCTTGGAGATTGCTTTCCTAGTTGAAAATAGGTCAATGAAGAAAATATTCACCATTACCATGCTGTTTTTCCCATTTAGATTCATTGACCAGAGAATTGTCTAGATTTCAAACAATGGCAAAATTTTTCCTTTCTATTTTTGTGTGTGTTGTAATACATTTCCTTAAGATTAAAAACCTGATGGTTTCTAATCTGTATTTGATTTGTGTACAACTCATTGTAACTGGCATTTGGAAGGAAATGGCCATTATTTTCATGATGTGAAAAATATTATACATTGATGAATGAGCATGTAATCTGTGTGAAAAATGTTTAGTTAAATCATTAACACTAGGTTGTTTGTCTTTTGGATCAATGACCTTTTGATGGCAATAGAGATTTCACTGTGATAGTTTTTAATATTCCTCTTTTTTCCCATTAGTACAGGGAGCAACAGTTTTAAAGCAGCCACTGTTTCACTTTGCTATGAATAGATAAATTGTCAAAGCTGCCAACAAGAGTGCTTCCATATTACAGGACTATGTTGTAAGCAACACTACATGCAGTGTTCTTGCTGGTAAACACAAACTGTGCAGATTTAGTACCACAGCTCAGTTCTCATCCTTCAGTTGAATTTAATGAGCTGTAACGCTGTGGTGAGATTTTGGAGAATGGGGTTAGTGTGTACTGAGAGGGAGCCATATATGGCAGGACATTGTTTCTGAGCTGCCCTTTCTCATCACTTATCAGCAGAGGGGAGGGGATGAGAGTGTATAAAATGTATTGTACGGCTGGAAAAGACTATCCTCAGAGACTACCCCTTTCTAAAACAGCCTATATGAGATGTGGGAAACTGAGTATAAAGTTGGTTTGATGCATTCTATTTGAGTTTAGTTTTATGTTGGAGATAACTAGGACTTCTCTCAGTTAAAGAGAATTCTGTATTTTTAAAGTGCTATCCATGACATTTCTGGTGGATTAGAGATATCACACTGTGCCATTATTATTTAGAGATCTAAATTTCACTCCCCAGTTGGGCATTCCTTTGCTTCCTGGACTGCTAGGGAGCAATGTCACATTGGTTATACTCTACTCTGGGAAAAGGGGCCGGCAGCACCACAGCCATGTATGCCCTACTGGTTAATTTGAATGTGAAGTTGCACCCTAGACTTGACCTAGTTCTTGTTGTCAGAAACAGTTTTCTAGCATTTTACAGATGATTTATACAAATCTAAACTGTATACAACTGGCAGTAACCAATCTAGAAAAACTTTAACCAACTGGAATGAAACCAAGCTTCTTGTTTGCTCCTTGCTGGGTAAAGGAGTCCCTAGTGTGGTAGTTGTGGTGTTTTCCTTCAGAATACATTTTTTGGATGATGTTGTGGTCCCAGGTGGTTCTAACTTGATTCATGGTTATATGTTTCTGGCTACTGGAAGGTGTTGAAAATAGTTTGTCTGTCACTCATGGTGCATTGATTAAAGGTAGGTTTAGCTTATTTTGCTTTATATCTGGCTTCAATTAGAATCCAGCATCTAAAATGTTTACAAGAGCAAGACATCTCAGAATGGCTTATGTCACAAACTTCTTTTCTGAAACTGCCAAAATAGTAGATTAACTATTGAGCTCTCTGGAAACAATGTCATCACCACAACTGTATGTGCTAGGTCCTTTTGTCTGGCAGGCCAGAAGAAAAGAAATGTTGCCCCGTATGGAGCTCCCTCTGAGACTGGTGGTGGAGCAGAATAAGGGAAAAATTTACCTGAATAGAACAGGGAGGAACAAGAAGTGGCTCTATCAGGTGGGGAGGTAATGCCTTTCCACATGACTGAAGGAGGGGAAATGGGTATTTATACCTCAGGTAATTCCAAAGAAGTCCTCTCACTGTGATTGGGTTGGCAACACCCACCCTCCCACCTATGGAATCAAACTAGTACTAGGTCTCTTCATGATCTGTTGTGGACATTACGCTAGTTGCCTTTGTGCTTGGGGGTTGGGGAGGAATTTTTCCCTCAGTGCCAAAGTGACCTAGGCGGGGTGTTTTTTTCCCCCCCACAGTGGGTTAGGGACCTGGTGGGGTGGGCAGGGAGGTTAGGTTAAAATGCTACAACTTAGTAACTAAAAATGTGGCAGATGTCCAATGGAAGGGATATGGTTATAAGATAAGATGGATTTAGAGGAAAGCATTCATTAACGAAGTTGGGAAAAGTGGGTTCAGGATTCCTAACATTTGGTATAGCAGGGAGTCGCCCTCTGCCCCCTTTTTAAGGTTCCTTAACGTTCACGTGGGGAGAGCGCAGTGGAGTCCCAGCAATCGGCTGGCTGGGACCAGGTTAGGAAAGGGGAGAGCTGGTGGTAGCCCTTCCAAATAGGTAGAAGCAATTAAGTAAATAGTGATGAGCTGCACCATACAATATATTGCCAGGTATTCCCAGTTATTTTCAGTGAATAAAGTTGCAGCCTCATTAAACCACATCCATTGCCTCCTGTATTTTCTCTGGCATGGTTGGACAATTGCTGATCTTGGTGAGATGAATTATTTCCAGAGCTTATAAAGTCATCTGTATGTGCTGTGTAGTCCCCAAGAGAAATGATGAGATCTAAGATCAACTTTAGAGGAGAATCAGTGACCTGCTCCTGTATAAACCAGGTTCACATTAGGCCATCTATTACACAGAGCTGGAGAGACTTATTTGGAGAAAGAAGCAGAGGTCAGATTACTCTGCTCTTTATATTCACAAATAATTACAATGCACTTCTTTTAATGCAGAATTACTTAAATATTGAATCAGTTGTGGAAGCCAATGCATTTTATGAGATAGTTTAGCAAAATACTCCTCCTGAAAAGGAAAAATCCTAGCTTGAAATACCATTTTTCCCTTAATCTATTCTAGAAGAGGCAATATTTTTAGTTTTTGAATAAAAAAGACAGATGCAGAAGGTCATCTTTCCATCAAATGAGTTAACTGCTTCAGAATGTTTCTGTGAAAGATCAGCTACAGAAACTTCCTTTGTGAACTTCAGTGTAAGATATAATATTTAGTGAATGAAACATTTTGCCCTGACTTCTTTCTTTAGATGGAAACTGTTCTGGCTGTTGGTCACATTGTTTATAACTCTCTCTGAAAAAAATATTTTAAAAGGTCAAAGTACACTCCCTAATGCTTATTCTAATGTAAACCCCAGTTTACTTCTATCTGAAAAGTGTGTTATTTTATGAACAGAGGCAGAAGACACTTTGCACATAAGTTCTGTTTCGCCTACTTAGTCCTTTGCTAACCATTTCAAATAGCACGTAGCAAATTCAAACGAAGTGGGTAGAAAAATGCTCTATATCATAATGATTTAATGGGTTGGCTGTACTTATGTTTGTACTGTTATCCTGTAAGGTACTTATGTCTCTTAGGTAGCCAGAAAAATTTTGTTTTTGCACATAGGGATTTCAGTAGCATTCATCACTATAGTACCTTAAGTGCTTCATAAAAAGTAGAGTTTTTTCCTTTAATTATTTTATTAATCTTATGGGGGTGGGGGTGAGAGAAGAGGATGGTTGTGTTGGAGGTGAATTTTCCTGAAATAGGGCATGATTAATTTGTTTCAAAGTCTGGACATATTAAAAGGAAAGTTCACAATTCTACTTAATTTCTTTTGGTCTAAAATAGTTTGGTAATGGAGCTTGCTCTACAGTACATGTTATGAATAGGTAAAATCAGATGTGGATTTACCATCCTAAAGGAGAAAAACATACTGTAAGTTTCTTTTAACTTTAAATTATTCAGCGAAATAGATGTATTTCTCTAAAATGGGAAAATGGACATAGCATATGATATTTTTTAATTTTTTTTGAAGAGGTACCGATGGTGCAAGAAGGCAAGATATATATTACATGACAGAAAATAGGTACTTTATCTAGTCAGCTTGAAATTCAGTGGCAATTCATGCAGTCAAAGGACAATAAATTATTCATTTGCCATTGAAACAATGAGCTGGGGTAAGTTTTGACCTCTCTTGTTCGGGGTTTGGGGAAGGATTTAATTCATATTTATGTATTAGACAGCTGTAAGCAGGGGCAAAAGGCTAGGATTCACAATTTGGATTTCAGTGTAAATAAGAATTTGTCTCTGTGTTTGTGAGAGTGTGTGTGTGTGTGTATAATTTCAGTTTGGCATAAATGTTGGTTTTGTTGAAAACTTTGCCTTTTCTAGAAAAAATGGGAGCAATTAAACCACTGGTAGTATTTTCCCAAAAGAAAATTCTTTGTTGTAAATTTGGAATTAAATAACATGTTTGGTGTGGAATCTGGTGCTTGTATGCTATGTGATAAGTATTACTTATACAAAATAAGTACAGTATTATTTCATTTACATTTACTTTTACTGGACTGTTTCTGTTTTAGGATATATTATAGCAATATATTCTTGCAGGCACAGGGCTTGTGGGATATTCTTTAGGGCATTGTTTTTAAACGAGGCTCAAAAAGCAGCTGTAACTTTGAATACGTACTGTTTATTAAACAGACAAATACAGAGTATCCCTAGCAGTCCCGTTTTTCAGTCACTATTTAAAAGTTGTATTGCTTTGAACTATTATTCATTATGTATATAGTTGAACAAATTGATTATATACTGATTCCATTTCACATTACAATGGTTTTCATAAACAGATTTAAAATAACATTGGATACCATCAAACTAACAATTTATTGTGTATAGTGCACCAAAACAAATATATATAGCATGTATTACATATCAAATTCCAATATTAGCATTCAAAATGGCAAAAATATAAAATAAAATATCCTATACCGTTAATTTATAGAGCTGTTTAAATTATGGACAATATGATCTTTAAAAATCAATATAATAGGTTTTTAACAAATGTTGCGGTATTTCAGAAAGTCACATAATTGAATTTATGAGCATCCAGTCTTCTGTTCCTCAATAACCCTGTGCAAATAGTCAAATTAGTTTGACATGCCATCTACCATCTCAACTAAATGAAATATGCATCTGACATTTTAAACAATGATGTCATTAAGGTGACAAAAATGATTTGTATTGGATGCTGTCATCTTTTAGAAAGATTTATCAAGTACAGATTTATAAATTTACATCATGTAAAATATACTTTTGGTGTGGCTTGAAAATGTACCCTGATTTTACAAACTACAAACAAACTAAAATCTTTTACCATGCTAAATTGGCATTTAAAATAGTGAATATGTACCTCTGCTTCCACAAGCATTTCCTCACTGATATCTCTAACTGTGGGGTAGGAGCAGGATAGGACCTGGTCACAAGTTTGGGGAGGGACAGTACAAGTTAGAATACTCTCCTCTGCCTTCAATTTGACTCCCTGCTTATTAATACTATAGTACTCATCAGGCCTTGCAAGGAGGAAAGAAAGCAGATTGCTGCTTCCCTGTGTGCTGCAGGCTTGTATCGCCTGTTTCTGACATAAAAGCTGACCTTTTTGAGCAGCAGATTGGATGAATCTAAGGCCTAAAGGGAGCGTTTAAGAAATGGAGGGGTGGACTGAATGAAAGCTCAAACACTAGCTAACTGATGGTAGTGGCAGTGGTGCTGAAACATTTTTAATAGTGGGGGTGCTGAAAGTCAGACCCCTTATCCTTATCCATCCCTCCTCACCCCCAGAGCTGAGGATAGGATCCCCAGGCATGGGGCCAAGACCTGGGGCTGTGGGGCTGGCTGCTGGGACCCTGGGGCCAGCTGCAGCACCCTCACCGCTCCCCCTCCCCACTGCTAGTTCCTGCGCCTATGGGTGGTGTGGAGGAAAGCAGGGAGATGAAAGTGGGGATGTGGGGGAGAAACTGTGAAGAGAAAATTTATTTCTCAGATTGTGAACTCCCTGAGGAAGGGACTGTATCCTTATCTGGGTCATGTGCAGCACAGAGTACACTGTCTGCATTTGGCAGTAATTTTAATTGACGAACACAAAAGGCCAGATTCTCTACTGTCACTGAGGTAGTTTAGCACAGAAGGGAGTTGTTTTTTCTGCCCAACTGGTCCTCAGCCTTTGGGCTCCAACCTAAGTCAGTTGACAAGGATCTTAAAGTAACTGTGCATCAAATGAGAATAGCTCAAATGAGAATCAACGTTCCACCTATGCCCCCAGCACAGGGCCAGTGGAGAGCTCCCTTGTTCATGGAGAATTCTCATTTGGCCTGATTCCTATCTCTTTGTGCCACCAGAGCAACTCCAAGGGCTGGAGTGGGGAGAAAATTAGGCCCTTAAACATGTATGACACAGGGATGATGCTCCATTATATGAGAATAAATTATTTCAGCGAGCGAAGGGGAATACATAAATGCATGAGAGAATGCTAAACAGTAGAGGAGGAAATAGAGACACGTGGAGAGTGAGACAAAAAGGAATATGAAAGGGAATGAAGTCATAAGACAGCTTTAAGTAGAGCCCTGCGTGGATGTAAAATTTGTATCTACGATCTGGTCCATAATCCCCCAAAATGGTCAGCGGATATAAAGCAGATAGCCACAGATTTGCAGGGCTTTAACATTAAGATAATACTGTATATACTCGTTCATAAGCTGAATATTTTTTGTAAAAAAGTGACATATGAAAGAGCAGGGATCGACTTATAAACAGGTCTACAAACCACAGCCACAGGGAGCTGAGGGGTTCTGTGCCTGTGAACGCTCCAGGTAAACAAAACGTCCAGGCCCTCTAGAGGCGTACCCTAACGGGCCAGGAGCCAAAGTTTGCCAACCCCTGAAATGTAGGATCAGCTTACAAAAGGGTCATTCAGTTTTCGCTATTTTTACCTAACCATCTCGAAGGGTCGGCTTATAAACGAATGGACAAACGAACAAGTATATACGGTAACTTTTACTTTGCATGCTCAGTTGTCACTGTGAACTAGTTTATGCCACACAATCTCCATTTCTTCAGTGAAGGCAAGTATTATACAGCTTGAAGATGATGTCTATGTATATTTCTCCTGACTTTGGACTTGTGTACACTACAGGCTTGAAGGCCTTACCTGGACTAAGATTTAAAGGGGTGAGTTAGCTAACATGTCCTCAGTAACACATTTAAAAGCTTGGTGTGCACAAAGCACACTAGCTTAAATTGGTCAAGTTTAACAATGTTAAAGGCAATGTGCTTTGTCTACACTAGACTTAAATAATGTTTGCTAACATCACACCTTTAAATCTTGGTCTTGATCACATCCAAGTGATTGTGCCTTGATTGATTTGCATAGAGTGAAGCTCAAATAAATCAGTGTCTCTGCATGTACCTGGTAGAAGATTTTTTGCTGCATCCGCATTAGGGTTCCCTTAAACCATTGTGGGTTAGATTTAACTATTAAAGATGGCAGCTCTTGATGTCAACAGCACACTGTTGTCAGCAGAGTGCACTGCAAAAAAGATAGGAGGCAATGGATGTGGTTTAATTAGGCTGCAACTTTATTCTCTGAAAATATCTGGCAGTAGTCAGCAACAAATTGTACAGTGCAGATCATCATCCTTTCTTTAATCATTTTTACATAAACCCAACAAGGTCCCAGGCATCCTGCTACTGGGACCCCGCTGCCTTCCCCTCGTCTGAGGTGAAAGGGGGCTGTGAAAAGAAGTGGGAGGCTCCCCACTGTTCCATATGTAGGAGCCCCAACCTCCCTTCCCAAGCTCCCTTAAAGGGGCCTAGGAAAAAAGATGGGGATTGGCTCCTTGTTGTAAGAGATTCAGGAGCCCTAATCCCCCTAACGCAGCTCCTTTAATTGATGCTTTCCTTCAAATCCTCTTCCAATACATTCTGTATGATAACTGTATCCCTTCCATACAGAGTGACTGCACTGGACATCTGCTGCAAGGAGGTGCCAGCAAAATGCTTGACTGTCTCCCCCACGCCTCTGCAAAGCTCCCAGATATTCACTGATTCTTCCCCACACCATCCCCAGCTCCTGGCCCCCCTCTTTAAGTCAAAACATTCTTATGTTTTTATGTTCTAAAGTTTGGGCTACTATTTGGTTGCCACTCTTTCCAGACAGGGGCTGCAAGACTGTGCCTAACTAGAGCTAGACACTGCAGTGATTCAGGCATCTGGTGAAATATATTTGCATCTGGTGTCCTCTCCTAGGCTGTCAAGAGTATACAAGAGGCATCAGCTGGTTCCATAGCTTGCCCCTGTTCATGCCAGCTCAGAATTGCCTCACTCCCTGGGTCCAGATGTGAACTGCCCAACAACCTGCTTGTGCACCCAGTCTACAATACAGTGTCCACAAGTCCACACCACTAGTCTCTCTGCATGGTTCTGAAAGTAGAAAATCTGCTCCGATTCTCTAATGGGAGGGTCTCACATATGTCCTGTCTGTGTACTTGAATGCCATTGCCCAATGGCCGGAATGGCTGCGGTGTCTAGCTCTAACTGGGCCACAGTCTTGCAGCCCACGTCTGGAAAGAGTGGGAACTAAATAGTAGCCCAAACTTTAGAACATAAAAACATAAGAATGTTTCGACTCAATATGGCCAATGAGCCATCTAGCCCAGTATCCTGTTTTCCAACGGAGGCTGTTGCCAAATGTTTCAGAGGGAATGAACAGCCCAGGACAATTTATCAAATGGTACACCCCTTGTCATCCAGTCCCAGCTTCTAGCAGCCACAGGTTTAAGAACACCCAGAGCATGAGGTTCCATCCCTGATGATCTTGAGCAATAGCTACTGATGATCTTTCATCCATGAACTTATCTAATTATTTTTTTAACTCAGTTATACTTTTGGCCTTTACAACATCCACTGGCAACCAGTTTCACAGCTTAACTGTGCATTGTGTGAAGTAGTACTTCCTATTGTTTGCTTTCAACCTGCTGCCTATTAATTTCATTGAGTGACCCCTGGTTCGTGTGTTATGTGAAAGGGTAAATAACACTTCCTTATTCACTTTCTCCATTTATGATTTTATAGACTCTATCATAACTCAGGAAGGAGATCTCTTTTCCAAGCTGAACAGTTCCAATTTTTAATCTCTCGTCATATGAAGCTGTTATATACCCCTGATCATTTTTGTTGCCCTTCTCTTTACCTTTTTCAATTCTAATATATTGTTTTTGAGATGGGGTGACCAGAACTGCACACAGTATTCAAGGAGTGTGTGTACCATGGATTTATATAATGGCATTCTGGTATTTTCTATTTTGTTATCTATGGACTGTTTAGTATGGAAAAGAGAAGACTGAGAGGGAACATGATAACAGTTTTCAAGTACATAAAAGGTTACAAGGAGGAGGGAGAAGAATTGTTCTTCTTAACCTCTGGGAATAGGACAAGAAGCAATGGGCTTAAATTGCAGCAAAGGAGTTTTAAGTTGGACCTTAGGAAAAACTTTCTAATTGTCAGTGTGGTTAAGCACTGGAATAAATTGCCTAGGGAGGTTGTGGAATCTGCATCACTGGAGATTTTTAAGAGTAGATTGGACAAATACCTGTCAGGAATGGTCTAGATAATACTTAGTCCTGCCATGAGTTCAGGGGACTGGACTAGATGACCTCTCGATGTCCCTTCCAGTTCTATGATTCTATGATCTCTTTCCTATTGGTTCCTAACATTGTTAGCTTGTTTGACTGCCACTGCACAATGAACAGATATTTCCAGAGAACTATCCATGATAACTGCAAGATCTCTGAGTGGAACAGCTAATTGAGAGCTCATCATTTTGTATGTATACTGGAGGTAGTTTTCCAGTGTGCATTACTTTGCATTTATTAATATTGAATTTTATTTATTTATTTATTTGGCCAGTCACCCAGTTCAGTAAGATCCCTTTGTAACTCTTTGGAGTCTTCTTTGGGCTTAACTATCTTAAGTAATTTTGTAACATCTGCAAACTTCACCACCTCGTGGTTTGCCCTTTTTTCCATTTCATCTATTAATGTGTTGAACAGTGCTAGTCTCAGTGCAGATCCTGGGGGGCTCCACTATTTACCTCTCCACTGTGAAAAATGACTCTTTATGCCTGTGTTTTGTAACTTTGTAAGCCCATTTTTGAAAACTGTAACGAATTGGTAAGTTATGAAGGGATTTCCATCACCATGAATAAAGAGGGGGCCCTTCTCCAACGAGTCTTTTTACTGTCTATGTCCTCACTGCTCTTATTGGGCCAATCGTTGCCTTGTCCCTCCACCCTCCTGTAGCATTAAGAACTCACCTCACCTCCTCAATTTGGTTTCAAGATCCTCAGGGTTAGGGATGACCAATTACTCTTCCCACAGTAAACTCCTCCACTCCAAAGTGCTTCCCAAAGTATCTCTTGCTTACCCAAGCACTACCCTGCTGACTCTAAAAGCTGGAAAAACACCATCAGGAATGCAGCCTTGACCAAGGCCACCTCCTGTCAGCTTCTACATATTTGATAGAGTACTTTTACCAAATTTCTAAGCTTTTTTAACAGTGATGGGATAATGTGGATCCTCTCTAGGGCCCATCTTGCAAGACGACTTCGCTAAAATCCTTTGGACTAAGAACCTGCTACAAGAACGTGACCCCACTTGTCTTCTGTCCTTCCTGTCTATCCCTGTAAACTTTCTCCTTCCCCACCCTTGTGGGTCATAAGCCTAGGGCTTGAGCATCCACACTGCACATTGACCCTAAGTTTAGCATTTCTAGACCCAGGCTCCAAAGCTGGGGCTAAAGCGTTCATGCCACTTGGGCTTGTATGGGCCATTGGAAGAGGAAGAATAGTATATCTGTCGATATGCTTGTACAATCATAAATGAGGTACTGTCACATCATGCAGTGAAATGGCATGGGGTGGTGGATTGCCATGCATTGTAGTTTTGAATTATCTGACTGCTTATGAAATGGAGGAGGGGAAGGGATTGCCATGTGTTTAAAGCTATGAATGACATAACCACTTATGAAATAAGGGTGTGCGTGAATTGCCATGCATTGTAATTATGAATGACAAAGTGGAGAATGGTTTAAAGGGCATTTCACCAATGTGGGTAAAATTAAAAAAAAAAAAAAAAAAAAGTTGTTTCCCTAGAAATTACACAAGGGTACAGATGATGTAACAAACAAAATATCTGATACAGAGCATAACAGAACAATGGATCACAGCACCCTTACTAACTCCTTGCTTTGCAACTTTTTAGTGTGCTGTACTTATCTGTATTGATTTAAGAAATTTGAATAAGAAATAAATAAAATTTTCTAGCAAGTACCTGGGTAGCTGGAGATGTCACTTTCTTCCATGTTCATCTATGGAGATTGTACAGTGAAAATTCGAGTGAATTCTTTTCTATTTGTGTGAAAAGGGAGATTATTAATCACAGCTACCCAGTCTAAAACCACTCTGCATGCTCTGTCATTTGCATGCATGAACTGTTTTGAAATTATTTTACATCTTGTAAATGTTACATATTGTACTGTTTTACATCTACAAATGTTTCCAGGGGAAGAGTTCCTGAGCCACCTTTTTAGCTGATTTTAATTCCTGTGAGTAGTACTGCAGACAAATGCTTCCACTCTATCCTCAGTTCAAATACCACTTCTAATTTTCCTGATAAATATCTGTAATTTGAGAGTTAATTGAAAGGCTCTCTACAGCATTAAAACTGCCTCTGTGCTGTTCAGAAGAGTAAAACTGAATTTAAAACTATTTATTTTTTCTGGAAACTGCTTCCAGTTCTAGTTTAAAATAGCTAGAATTTATCCAGCCTCAGTTACTGATTGTGGGTATTAAACTGCTCACGTAAATAGGAGGAACAGCTTTGAATATAGTTCTTGCTGAAGTTCTGCGAGGTACTTGTACATAGAGTAACATTCTTTTCTAAATAAGCAGAAAACAACTAGACAGTTATAGGAGGCAACATGAGAACTTTGACAGGATGTAACTAGGCCAAAAACCCATTTTGGATTAATTTAACAAATTGACGGGGTTCTTTGTAACACTGTTTATCCACATTAACTCTCAATTCTTCTTGCAGAATTATACTGACCATGGGAGTGGACTGGAAGCCAGATTCTCTTCTGTGCGGTTTTGGATTCTAAAACTATTAATTAGTACTTTTTAGACGTTTTTAAGATCTGCTTTAAGATCTGGAAAGATAGATTCATTATCAAATTTTATTTCTACAGGATAGTAAATTCCTTCATTTTTGGCTCAAATCTGATCTCAGATAAATATTTGGAATTGTGTGCAAACACACACATTTGAGGGCTGAATTTCTCTCATTTTTAATATAGCCAAGTCTGACTTTTAATCCACTGTAAGCGACATAGCTTACAAAGTTCTAAATTAAATTTAATGACATATTGTGTGTGTTCTTCAATGTCAGTCTGGGATAATCTTCCACAGCAGAACAGAAGTAAGAATCAAACATGTGTTTCCCTTTAAATATTATTTCCATATTTCAGTAATTCATTCATTATAGTTCTCAAATAGTAAACAAAGTACTTGTTCACTTACCAAATGTATTTATTAATTCAAAGTAAAAATGCCACTTCTCTAATTTAGTATAGAAATTGAATTTAAATATACTTCTGAAATACAGGCATAAGATATTTAATATACTGTATCAAAAGTGTATATTTCTGTTAACCAGTAACTTCAGAAGAGTGACTGGAATTTGATCTCTGAGAATATTATATTGGTAATGTTGAAACTTTGTACATAAATAAATGCAGTTAGAACAGAGAATAACCATTCTGATAACAGACCTGAAATCTACCACACAAACAGCAATTATTATATTGTATTTCATTTTCACAGTCTTTATTTTGTTTCATTTGTTCTGTATGCTTAGGGTGCACTGAGTACTGGTGGCCCTGGAACACATAGCAGCATATAAATGTGAAAGTATTGTTTTCTATCAGATTTTTTTTAAAAGGTCCGGCGTACATTTTCCAATCTTCTCTATAGGCAGCTTGTTCATTTGCTGCTATTGTGCTCTGAATTTGTTCCCAGAAAGCAAACGTGTGAGTTAGTCAGTTACAAAAAGGATCGAGTGTGTCTAAGGAAACCTAGTCCACCCAGAATTACCCTCTGGGCATACATGCTCAGCGGAGTCCCTGGGTGTACATATTAAAGAAGCCTCAGGCTACTTTCAGCTACCAAACTCTTCATGCTCGTCAGTGTCTCCATGGAAATAGCTAGACTCCTGGAAGGTTCCATGTCTAGCCACAGGTAGATGTGGAGACAGCACATGCAGGGCAGTAGAGGAAAAGATGCCAGACGAATGCAGTGTGGCTTTCTGAAAGCTGGTTATAATGAACCTATGGGCCATGGAGAACCAGTTATGGACAGACAAACAGCCATCAGTGGTGGTAATCAGCAGAGAACAGGATTTAGCATTTAGGACATCTCACTGTATGTCAGTACTGTGCTGATACCTAGTTCTCAAAATCCTGTTTCCAATGCGTCATCCACACATTGATGTAGGCTGAGCTCCTCCATTCTGTATGCCTCCCTTGGCATTCATTGCCTCCATCCATTCATTCCTGCTGGTTCCCTGTAGCACTAATTCATGGCCTCCTGGCTGGTTCTTTGTTGTTACTTCCAGCCACATGTGGCAGTGTCTTTTGCAATAATTAGAGCCACTAATGCACAGACCTTAGCTGACTGTGGTGTATACTCCTGTTCTCATCTATTCTGTATCTGTTCATTGTTGGTCTTTAACAGATAGTGAGGAAAAGACCTAGGGTAAGGAAATTAATAATATGTGGCTGTTCTGTTTGTGGAGAAGGAATTGTGCGGTTAGAAAATGAAAGGTTAAGTAAGTTCACTAGTAAAACCTAAACATCTGTCAGATGCTTGGCTACTACCTCATTAATTCTGCGTAGGAAGGATAAAATTATTCATCTGCCTGGTTCGAGATTGTATTTTTTGCTAGCCTGTGACTTCTGGGTCAGCCTCAAATAATGTAAAAATTGGTAAAGGTTGAGATGCTAATAGGCGCATGTGCGTGTTATTGTCATAAGTTTTACCTGAAAAGTTCCATTTAAATAAGATGTTAAAAATAAAACTTGTAAATAGGTAACTATGCATGTAGAGGCTATAATTCCATCAAGGAGTTCTAGTCACTCCACAAACCATGAGACAAAAGTTTGAGTAGTTTATATAGTCACTGGAATCCTTATTGGAATGACAGCTTCCTAATTCAAAATAGTCTTGTTGTTTGATATAATGTCTGGACCTGACTCCTGGATCCATGCCCTGCAGAAGCTTTTGCTTCAGCTACCTTCTCTTCTCTGAAACACGACAATTCAGCTTCTGCTCTAAGCTCCCTCGTATACTACTCCCTCTGTCACCCTTTGCTGCCAGCAACTTCTGTGCCCTTGTCTAGTCTACAAAATGTTACTGTGTTTTGAGTACTGTTGTGAATGGTCGGCCTAACTGAACACAGTTTGTCAGTGTAGACCCAGCACAAATAGTATGGCTGGGCATGATTAAGTTCTGCTGAGATTGGAGTTTAATCACAATTGGCTGATCTAGTGCTAACGATGATTGATCCAAGTTTACACTGATGGTTAAGCTATGTTCAGTTAACACAATCAATTACAACTGTGCTTAAACATTTTGTAGTAAAGACAAGGCTTATGTCTGCAGCCAGAGTGGCTGTTGCCTTTGCCTTCAGACTGATTTCTCTTTGCAGTGGACCAGCTGGGGCTCAGAAGACTCTTGTGAATCAAAGGTGGGATACTACATGTGTTAATTTAATTAGTAGACATTTTAGTGTATGCATGGATTTGTTTAAAACTGTGGTTTGTTTATTATGTAACAGGAGCATAATTTGTGTTCTTGGAGATCTCGGCATGTAGGAGTTGAAAGCAGTAAATACCGGCATTTAAATTTTGCTTTTTAATTAGTAACAATCTGGAGTATATTCTTTTTTTCTTCATTTTTAACGGTGTATTACTGTGTCTATCCCATGGGGATACATGAACTCAAAGTTGCATGTAGTGCTCAACTTGAGTTTTCTGCTCCAGATTAGATGCAGCCATGATGACTTTCCCTATATTATTTATATACAGTAATGAAACACCAAACCTAAGTTAAACTACATCTGTGATTGACAGATTTTAATTTCTGTGCATCTGCACTCCAATTTCTCATTGGTTGGCATCGTGTTGAAACTTAGATTAGAACTTGTACCTAGTCAAAGTCACTCTCTGAAGCCAGCATGCCATAAATTAATATTTTTAAAAATTCCAAATTAGTAAAAATGCAATCTTTCAAAATATATTTAAACAAAACAAGTCCCCATTCCCCCCTCATTTAGGACAGCTATCTTTACTTACCAAGTGTGGTGGTGTTTTTTTAACTACAGTTCTCATTCTGTTTCTTTAATTGTCTTTACGTTGAGCAGTGTGTAGTGTGTAGCACTCACATGCGGCTGTTTTTGTGTAAACTATACACATGAAATTAATTCCTTTTGGTTACTGGGTGCTGGTGAATAGATCATCAGGTTTGCAATTAGGAATATAAGGAAAGAACAAGGTGTGTAGCTCAAGATATAAGGGAACTCTGGGCTTATCGTGAAAATAATGACAATAAACCAACATGTACAAACAGTGCTGGAAACTCGACTGCATCAGACAATGTTACGTGACTAGCATTTACAAGAGTAAGTTAGAGCAAGCAAGATGGGACAATAGCAGAGGAAACATTGGACAATCACCCATGCCAAATAGTTAGCCTAGATTTTCTTTCCATATATGGAATGCACAGACCAAAACACTATTCCACACAATTACATTTAGATTATTTATACTAAGAAGCAAAAAAGAGGGTCTAACAAAAGTCTACTTCAAAACTAATAAATGTTCATGTGGCTAAGTTGCACTTTCACATCTGGACTAGAAGTTTAAGCTCAGAGCCCTGCCAGGATGTAAGGTCATACAAAATGATAGCACTGCAAAGTATGCTGGGAATTATTACACTGTTGGAGGTATTGTCCTTCAGAAGAAATGTTATAACTGTGGTATCTCTGATGGCAGCGGATGTGAAAGTGAAACATCCCACTGCACTTTCTGTAGAGGTCAGAGAAGAACCCATATGTCTTGGCCAATGTAACGCTTCTACAATTAGAAGAAAAGAAAAAAATCTAAATGGGCTGTGGGAGATAGTGTTCAGTTACAAGGTATTATAACAGTCATTGTGCTGTTATCATTAAAACTAATTATATTAAAAATTCTTTTGTAGTTTTCATATTCAAAGTATGCCATAATGCGTCATTCTGTTTTGCTTCAGCTAAATATTGATACTCTTTATTTAGTATTTTTAAACTTGTATCTAAATTGCAACTAGGTGCCTAGCTATTGCAGCACATTCGGTGTGAGTTGTCATCCTTAAATAAAATAGGTTCCGTTTATGTGAGAGACTTTGTTGTTTTATTTCTCATTATGGTAATTGGATATGGCAGGGTAGGAACTGCTGACCATTCCTAGTATTGTATAGAGGTGGGAGGTATTTGTTTTGCTCCTGTCCTCAGGTCTATTGGCATAGGTAGCTCTACTAGTAAGTATCATGAATTGAAAGATAAAGTGTGTGTGTGACGTTCTATGATTTATAATTATTTAATAAAGGAAATTAAACAAGGAAGACATAAATATTTAAAAGTGAATTAGTTTTAACCTAAAACACTGTAGTCACTCCAAAGAAGTAATTGCTGTCTATCTGATATCTGGTAAATAGAAATATCTCTTGGGGGAATTCTTAAGATAAGCAGAGATGTATTCTTATCTCTTGACATTTACATTCAGTGCAACCTTGACTTTTCTGAAAAATGGTGTAAACAACCTTACTCTTCATGACCACCACCTCCTCCAAAAAGTGCAAACTCCAAGAGTTTTAGAAAAGCATTGTGTGCTGTGTTGTTGAGGGTGTTAACAGCTTTTGGTTAATAGAGAGTTGGCTTATACACAGTTTCTCTCTCTCTCTCTCTGTGAAATAGTTAACAAAAATAGGTATACAGTGAGAGGTGAGAGTATGTTTCACAATATCCACCCAATCAAAGGAAAGGTGGGGGCTGAATCATTGGGTCAAGACAGGCGTAATATGGTCAGATCCTCCTGAAATGTCTTCACATAGATTTGCCAGCTCACCTTACTTCTTGGTCTCTGTTCCCATCTGATGAAAAGTGATCATCTTAGCATGATATGCATTAGAGGTTCTCAGGTCGGTCCTGTCTGTCCTGTGGCCTTCCACAATCACCACTAATTATAACCATGTTGTAAAAGCACATTGTTCTTTAAGGTACATGATCTTATAATCACAATTGGGTATAAGTCCCATATAGTTCAGTTGGACTTTTGTAAGAGTAAGGAGTGGAGGATTTGATCTCTGTGTATGTGTGTTGTTTCATAGTAACAGACAAAATGCAAAAAGCAATGTCAATGATATTTCACTGGAATTTGGCATCTACTCCATGACTGATTACATTTCTCAGATCATTTTTTGTAATGTCTGTAGTACCACAGTGACAACTTTCCAAACACAAATGTCCTTTTTGTACAACCAATAATTATGAAAGATGTATCAACGTCAAGAACTCGAACAAAGACCAAACATATTTATAACAAATATGTATTCAAAATATTTTCAGTGCATACATTTTGAGTGGAAGCAAGTTCCAGAGTATCTGAAGATAGAACCACCAATAATCTAAAACAGTATGCCCAATTTGTTATCTAACTTGTCAAGGGAAATATGTTTTTTTTGTTAATGACATTTAGGATTAAATATAGCTATTTCACCATAATTCATTGTATTATATGAATGCATATAGTAAACATGAATCATCAAAAGTCTCAAGGACATCTTTGGATAATCAGAGTTTCACTTAGGTAGGGAAGTTGGATGGTTGAGAGGGAAGAAGTAAGCAGCTATTTTGTGCCTGTTAAAGTTTCTACCTCTAAAGATTCATTAGTAGTTTCTTTCCCCATCTCTTTTCTACCACCATAAGGCCTTTGGGAAGTTGACCATTCAAATACAGAGCTCTCCCTGACTTTAGTCAGTTATCTCCATTTAACTGAACTGTAATTATCCAGTTACTAGATGGGAATCAGTTCAAAGATCAGAGGCTCAAGGTGATAAACTCCAAGCTAGAGCGAGGCAGAAAGCAAATTTTTAATTTAATGGGAAATTCTGTTATTTTGAAAAAGAAAATCAGTTTTGAAACAGACCAAAAACTAAAAATTACCCATGAAGCAAAATTCCTAAAAAGCAGCAACAAAAAACCAAAAAACCCCCACAACACTGAGTTTTGTTTAGATAAAATGGAAAGGTATTGTTTCAATTTCAACCTTTTAAAACTTTAACATTTTTGGTTAAAAACAATGAGTTTTTATTTCAAATGAAAAATCAGTGTTCTGTTAAGAAAATGTAATGCGACATTTTGACAAATAGAACTTCGTCAAAATCAGCATTTTTAGTTGGATAAACCTATTTTATGAAAAATTTCTAACCAGCTCTGGTCTAAGAACCCTGTGTTACTCTGTAAAATGGTTGTATTTTTAAATGTGAGGGACTATTAGTCTGCATGGTTGTGTCTGAGATGCTGAAACTGTGTGGGGGAGTGCAGGGGTTGCTAGTTATATCACATTTTGTACATGTTCATAGAATCATAGGACTGGAGGGGACCTCGAGAGATCATCTAGTCCAGTCCCCTGCACTCATGGCAGGACTAAATATTATCTAGACCATCCCTGACAGGTGTTTGTCTAATCTGCTCTTAAAAATCTCCAATGTTCCACAACCTCCCTAGGCAACTTATTCTAGTGCTTAACCACCCTGACAGCTGGCAAATTTTTCCTAATGTCCAACCTAAACCTGCATTGCTACAATTGAAGCCCATTGCTTCTTGTCTTATCCTCAGAGGTTAAGAACAACAATTTTTCTTCCTCTTCCTTGTAACAATGTTTTATGTACTTGGAAACTGTTATCTTGTCCCCTTTGTCTTCTCTTTTCCAGACTAAACAAACCTAATTTTTTCAGTCTTCCGTCATAGGTCATGTTTTCTAGACTCTTAATCATTTTTGTTGCTCTTCTCTGGACTTCCTCCAATTTGTCCACATTTTTCCTGAAATGTGGCACCCAGAGCTGAACACAATACTCCAGTTGAAGCCTAATCAGTGCGGAGTAGAACGGAAGAATTACTTCCTGTGTCTTGCCTACAACACTCCTGCTAATACATCCCAGAATGATGTTCACTTTTTTTGCAACTGCGTTATTTAGCTTGTGGTCCACTATGACCCTCAGATCCCTTTTTGCAGTACTCTTTCCTAAGCAGTCATTTCACATTTTGTATGTGTGCATTTGATTTTTCCTTCCTACGTGGAGTACTTTGCATTTGTCCTTATTGAATTTCATCCTGTTTACTTCAGACCATTTCTCTGGCTTGTCCAGATCATTTTGAATTATAATCCTATACTCCAAAGCATTTGCAACCCCTCCCAGCTTGGTATCATCTGCAAACTTTATACAGAGTACACTATCTAAATCATTAATGAAGATATTGAGCAGAACCGGACACAGAACTGATCCCTGCAGGGCCGCTCTAACATTTTGCTGCCTCAAGCGAAAACAAAGAGCCCCCCCCCCCGAGCGTCGCGTAGCCCAAGTCCCCCGCCCGAGCGCCGTGCCGCTGAAGCCCGCTTCCGTCGAGCACTGCGCGCCCAAGTCCCTACTCCCCACGCCTGCCTGGCCAAACCAAAAAAGCCAAAACAAACCCGAGTGCACCCCATCCAAGGTGCCACCCAAGCACGCGCTTGGTAGGCTGGTGTCTGGAGCTGGCCTTGGATCGCTGTGGGACCCCACTTATTATTCCCTTTCAGCATGACTGTGAATCACTGATAACGACTCTCTGGGCATGGTTTTCCAACCTGTTATGCATCCACTTTATAGTAGCTCCATCTAGGTTGTATTCCCTAGTTTGGTTTATGAGGAGATCATAGCAAGACAGTATCAAAAGCCTTACTAAAGTCAAGATAACCACATCTACTGCTTCCAACATCCATAAGACTTGTTACCCTGTCAAATAAATCTATCAGGTTGTTTTGACATGATTTGCTCTTGCTTAATTATTTGCTCCATTATCTTCCTAGTACAGAAGTTAAGTATGGTCCTGTAATTCCCCAGGTTGTCCTTATTTCCCTTTTTATAGATTGATACTATATTTGCCCTATTCCAGTCTTCTGGAATCTCTCCCATTTTCCATGACTTTTCAAAGATAATCGCCAGCAGCTCAGATATCTCCTCAGTCAGCTCCTTGAGTATTCTAGGATGCATTTCATCAGGCCCTGGTGACTTGAAGACATCTAATTTGTTTAAGTAATTTTTAATTTGTTGTTTTCCTATTTTAGCCTCTGATCCTGCCTCATTTTCACTAGCATTCACTTTGTTAGACATTCAGTCACCACCAACCTTCTTGGTGAAAATCAAAACAAAAGTCATTAAGGGACCTCTGCCATTTCCACATTTTCTGTTATTGTTCTTCTCCCCTCATTGAGTAACGGGCCTACTCTGTCTTGCTTCTAATGCAGTGTTTCCCAAACTTGGGACGCCACTTGTGTAGGGAAAGCCCCTGGCGGGCCGGGCCAGTTTCTTTACCTGCCGCATCCGCAGGTCTGGCCAATCGCGGCTCTCATTGGCCATAGTTCACCGCTCCAGGCCAATGGGAGCGGCTGGAAGCAGCAGCAAGTAAGTCCCTCAGCCTGCGCCGCTTCCAGCCACTCCCATTGGCCTGGAGCACCAAACCGCGGCCAATGGGAGCCGCGATCTGCTGGACCTGCGGACACGGGAGGTAAACAAAGCGGCCCGGCCCAGCAGAGGCTTTTCCTAAACAAGCGGCATCCCAAGTTTGGGAAACACTGTTCTAATGTATTTGTAGAATGTTTCCTTGTTACCCTTTATGTCTTTAGATAGTTTGAGCTCGTTTTATGCCTTGGCATTTCTAATTTTATCCCTACATACTTGTGTTATTTGTTTATATTCGTCCTTTGTAATTTGACCGAGTTTCTACTTTTTGTAGTCAAGTATCAGAGGGGTAGCCATGTTAGTCTGGATCTGTAAAAAGCAACAGAGAGTCCTGTGGCATCTTATAGACTAACAGATGTATTGGAACATAAGCTTTCATGCATCTCACGAAGTGGGTGTTCATCCATGAAAGCTTATGCTTAGTCTATAAGGTGCCACAGGACTCTTTGTTGCTTTTTACTTTTTGTAGGACTCCTTTTTTTATTTTTTTTTTATTTTTAGATCATTAGAGATTTCCTGGTTAAGCCAAGATGTTCTCTTGCCACACTCCCTATCTTTCCTATGCAGTAGGATAGTTTACTCTTGTGCCCTTAATAGTGTCTCTTTGAAAAACTGCCAACTGTCTTCAATTGTTTTTCCCTTTAGCCTTGCTTCCCATGGGATCTTACCTACAACTCCCTAAGTTTGCTAAAGTTTGCTTTCTTGAAATCCACTGTCTTTATTTTGTTGTTCTCTCTCCTACCATACCTTAAAATCATGAACCCTACCTTTTCATGATGACTTTCACCCAAGCTGCTATCCACTTTCAGATTCTCAACCACTTCCTCCTTATTTGTCAAAATCAAATCTAGAACAGTCTCTCCCCAGTAGCTTTTTCCACCTTCTGAAATAAAAAATAGTCTCCAAGTTATTGGAATGTATTGGATAATCTGTGCTCTGCAGTGTTGTTTTCCCAACAGATATCTGAATAGTTGAAGTCCCCCATCACCCCCAAGTCCTGTGCTTTGGATAATTTTGTTAGTTATTTTAAAAGCCTCATCCACCTCTTCTTCCTGGTTAGGTGGTCTGTAGTAGACCCATACTATGACATTACCCTTGTTGTTTACCTCTTCTGTCCTTACGCAGAGACTTTCAGCAAGTCTGTCTCCTATTTCCATCTCAACCTGATTCAAAGTGTATACATTTTTAATATATAAGGCAACACCTTCTCCCTTTTTACCCTGCCTGTCCTTCCTGAGCAAGCTGTACCCTTCTATACCAATATTCCAGTCATGTGTATTATTCAACCAAGTCAGATCTATGATGCCAACTATGTCATAGTTCTGTTTATTTATTAGCATTTCAAGTTCTTCCTGCTTATTCTCCATACTTCTTGCATTAGTATACAGACATCTAAGATACTGATATGATCTCCTCCCACCCTCAAGTTCTGACTTGTCTCTCCTTTATCCCTGCTATAACATCCCATGCACCCCCCCGACCCCCAAATGCCAACCCTTCTCCCCCCAGGTCTCTGTGTTCTTGACTTACCTGTGGGCTTTGGTCACCTGTCCTCTCCTCACTAGGTTAGCCAGTCTGTATTCAAATATGCTCTTCCCCTTCCTCAATAAGTGGACCTCACCTGTGCTTAGCAGTCCTCTTCCTGGAACAGCATCCCATAGTCAAGGAAGCCAAAGCCCTCCTGGCAACACCATCCTTGAATTCACCAGGCATTCATCACCAGGGTGCATCTGGGCCCCTGCCCTTGACTGGAAGGATTGAAGAGAACACCACCTGCACTCCCAGCAACTTCACCCTACTCCCAGAGCCCTGTAGTCACTTCTGATCTGCTGAGGGTCATACCTTAGGGTATCATTAGTGCCCACATGGATGAGTAGCATGGGGTAGTAGTCAGTGGGCCAGATGATCCATGACAATCCCTCCATAATGCTGCCTGCCAGGGGCCTGTATCCAAGACATACCTCCCAGGATGCTATGTCAGGGTGACAGATGGGTGCCTCCGTCACCCTCAGAAGAGAGTCACCAACCATCACTACCCTATGTTTCTTCCTGCGAGTGGTGGCTACGATCCTCCCAGCTTTGGGGGTACATGGGTTCTCCTCCTCCACCTTTGGGTGATTCCTCATCGCTCGTTGCCAGGGCAGTATAACTGTTTTCCATCACCGTGGTGGGTGGGTTGGAAGTAGGAGTGGAGCACTACCTTCTGCCAGAAGTAATCAGCAGCCACTCTCCTCCCTGTGACAGGGCCATATCCTCCTCCCCTGGTATTGGGACAGCCATCCTCTGTAGCTGGATAGCTTCCTCAGCCTTGGATGTGTCCATACGAATACTCTCAAGGAATTCCTCATGGACACAGACACTCCTCAGCCTAGCCACCTCCTCCTGTAGATCTCCCACCTGCTTCCTGAGAGATTCCACCATCAGGCACCTTTCACACTGGATGTTTCACTCAGCCTGGCTTTCTGTGAGTGGGAAATGCAGGCTACAATCTGCAAATCCACACCAGGTTCTGGGTAGAGGCATCTATGGTCAGGTTGTCAGTCTAGATACAGGTGCAGATGGAGGAGACAAGAGCAGCATTGGCACTAGCAATGGGACCCTTCCTAACCATAGCGATTATATTACATCTCCTTCCCCCAAACTCCCATGTTTGCTGTCCCCTGTTCTCTAGCTCCCCTTGATCACTTAGCCTCTGGCTTTTAAGGCCTTCTCTCCTAGGTCAGCCCTACACCTTCATTAATCACACAAGGGGAGGGTGATCACAAAGCTGATTGAGGCTGATCAAAGATGGTCAAGGATGATCCAGGGAACAAAGGCTCAGATAGTCCCCAAACTTTCAATCCCAATTGACCCCATAATTGAAATAATCTGAAAGAAAGAGGAAAAATACAAACAGCCAAACAAACTCACTTACCTCATAATTAGTACTCTCACCTCATTTGTTCATCAGAAGTGTCTCCTTCTCCCCCTCTAAACTCCCTTGTTTGTGGTCCCCTGTTCTACGTATGTTCTAATTTGTAAATAGAAAGGAAACTGGTAACTTTTTCTAAGTCTTTCAAAAAAATGTTTTCTGTTATGACAAGGCAATTCCTACTAAGTAACTCCACCGTGTTTATTATTTTTTCCCATTCATATTTAGTTAAGATCATGGTACCACACCATAAATACCTCTAATAACAGTAATATAAAATGATGCAAGACATGACTTTCCAATAAATATACTAGTAATATTTTTACAACTGTACAACCTTGATATAAACATTTCAATTTTTACAGCTAGAATGGACTTCATGTAGCTTCATGTATCTGCAATTGTAACAGCAGCTTAGTTTTGATTTATTTTCAGGTCGTGCCACCGGATGTATACACCCATACCACAAATGACACATCATTTAGACTAAGAACAGCAACTTAGAGTTAAAATTCACTGTCATAAAACCATAACTATTAGTTATAAAATGCATTTTTGGTCACTTTAACTGGGTCATACTACAGCCATTGAGTATTACAGTGGTAGGTCTTTTTCCTCATTTCCTACAGTTGGCTAGTGCCAAAGTTGCTTGCATGGTGTATATGTGTGCGTGTGTGTGGCCCAGCCTGGGCTGCTGCTTGGTGTGTTTAGGATCAAGCCTATTGCCAAACCTCAGGAATATCTTCTTGGGAGGAAGTGTAAACATACAACCAAATTAGCCTGGTTTCTTTATTTAACTCAGTAAAAGTTGATACTTACTATAAAGCTTCAATGTAACTAGCTGCTTTAGCTAAATTAGAAAATGGCAGGCCTGTGTTTAATATTTTGGCAAAAGTCATTCTGTTTGAAACAAAATACCAGGTAAAGGTAAGGAATAATCAAGTAACGTTCTTATTGCAGAAATAAGAAATATAAACGGTATGTAATTGTGGTAATTTTCACATTTATTTTGACAATATTGTAGTCTACAGTGGATTCTAGATCAGAAAAGATTAAGTTAACAATGTACTGACACATTATGGAATAATCACAAGAAGAACATACTTACTGATATGATGCCAGGGCTGTAGGTAGTATATCTACAGTTTTCTGGGGAAAGTTGTCACTAAAATGACCTACCAAATTCTAGTATCATTTCTAAAATAAGGAGAGCAGATGGCCTAGCTTGGCCATCCAGTTGATAGACAGTTTTCGTGGAAATCGTCTGGTTTTAACTAACATTAGGCTGTGCTTTTTAATTCCTGCAGATGATAATTCCAGATCATGCTTCTTTTTCCTATGGGCTTTCACAGGTTACCTAGAAATAGAACATAGTTTCCATGGGCAAATACACAGCAAATTTCAATAAGTCTATAACCTGGTGTCAACTTTTCCATTTTGACATACATTAAAATGCACCCATCAACAATGTTCTCTCCATTCTGATTCTTTTAGATTTGTCACTAGCCATTGGTACTGTTAACTATCAGAGAGGGTCTCTTCAAATAGTTAGCTAATTTGCATATCATTTATAGCTTTACAGATTATAATCAACAGCTTGAATTTCACATTGAAATTAATTGGCAACCAATGTAGAATATGGATCATTGTTGTAATGTGTTCTTATTAGTTTAACCTGTCTAAACGTGGACATCTGCACTGGATGAAGCTGATAAGTGGTCTTCAAATTTATCTGCATGTAGAGTGCTGTGATGGTATAGATTGAATATACTAAGCAGGTAAAAGGTTACACCTTTAAGTAGCTGAGGTATTTTTCAGTTGTCTTGGCTGGAGAAGGCTAACTCCTGATGTTGTTTGTGGATAGAGTTCAGTAGGCTGAAAGGTTTTATTTTGGATTTCGGAACGTTAAGGGAATTGAGTTGTGGTTGAAGTTTATACAGGGTGAATATCCAGGATCACCAAAAGAAAATAAACTCTGCTGGTTAACCTTAACCAAAGGCTCAAGTATGTCTTTTGAAAGGCCTGGGACATTATTCAAGAGATCTTCAAATGCATTGCAATAGTCTAGTCTGGAGGAAGGAAAAAATATATATATATAATGCCACTCTTACTATATATAAACAGTGAGGTTCTTATCGAAAAGATAAGGAAGGAGAAAACTGGCACTTCTGGCCACTGCTGCTTTCCTGTAGTCCTAGGACGGCCGATGAATCCATTTTATCCCTAGTCTGCAAACCACCTTGCCAAAAAAAAGATGAGATCACAGCCTTCGCTGATTCCTGAGGGTGTATCTCCTTACTAATAAACATCATCTGTATCTCGCCTAGCTACAGATGCTTTCATCCAAGTTCCTCTCTGTACCAGACATTGAGAAAGCAAGAAAATGGCAGTGTCTGGATTTGATAACAAAGAGATGGAGAGTAGAGTATCAGCAGTGTAATAATGACTCTATGGCCCATAATTTCTCAGTCATCTGCTGTGCGGTTTCACATACACTTTGAGCAAGAGGAGGACTATGCTGCAGTTGATCAGAATCAGCTCAAGTCTTTCTCCACTCAAGTCTGTGCATATGTATTTCTCCTATCACTTTCTCTCCCTTACTCAGCCAACCTCCAGCACGCTCAGGGTACGTCTACACTACAGGATTATTCCGGTTTTACATAAACCAGTTTTGTAAAACAGATTGTATAAAATCGAGTGCACGAGGGCACACAAAGCACAATAATTCGATGGTGTGCATCCATGTACCGACGCTAGCGTTGATTTCTGGAGCGTGGCACGGTGGGTAGCTATCCCGTAGCTATCCCATAGTTTCCGCAGTCTCTCCTGCCCATTGGAATTCTGGGTTGATATCTCAGTGCATGATGGTGGAAAAACAGTGTCGCGGGTGATTCTGGGTAAGTGTCGTCACTCATTCCTTCCTCCGTGACAGCAACAGCAGACAATCATTTCGCTCCCTTTTTCCCTGGATTGCCCTGGCAAACGCCATAGCATGGCAACCATGGAGCCCATTTTGCCTTTTGTCACTGTCATCGTATGTGTACAGGATGCTGCTGAGAGAGGCAGTACTGCAGCGCTACAGAGCAGCATTCATTTTCCTTTGCAAGATAGCAGAGACGGTTACCATCCCTATTGTACCGCCTGCCATGCCATTGTAAATTGGCGATGAGATGATGGTTATCAGTCGTTATGTCCCATCTGCTGCTGTCACGGGTGCTCCTGGCTGACCTACACTGAGGTCGGCCAAGGGCGCAAAGACAAAACTGGGAATGACTCCCCGGGTCATTCCCTCCTTTATGTTTTATCTAAAAATAGTCAGTCCTGCCTAGAATATGGGGCAAGTGTACTAGAGAACCGGTGTACCAGAGAGTACAGCCGCTCCGTGTCAGATCCCCTGTAATTGATGGAATGCTACTAACAGTAGACTTAATGAGAGGGGATATATGAACGTATGAGGGACTATGGATGGACAAAACACTACATCAACACTACTGAGAAACAGCTAGTACCCAACGCTTCAACTAGTAAAGAGGAAGCTGCTCTCACAGCTTGAGATAGACCAAGTCCACATTACATCCCAGACTCAAGAAGACCAAGAAGAACAAGTGGATATGCAGCCACACCTGAAGCTGAAACTTCACTGCCACCCCCTCCATTGCAGAGCACAGCAGCTGATATGAGGCATAAGATCATGGAGAAACGAGCTACAGTCAATTCTCGAGACCATATACCAAGGCTCAGTGGAGAAGTACCATCAGCTAGTATTTAGAAAGATGCCAATAGAGCCCTCATGACAATCCCTACTACCACCATAAGTCAAACAATGAACTGGTATATGCTACAGCCTCTGTAATCCTGGAAATGGCTTGGCTACACGATCAAGAACAACAACGGTATGTACCCACCCTGGAAAATGGTGTGGAGGATAAGATCAAGGTGACTCGGAGAGAAGTTAGTCAGCTGGTGGAACTCAGAGGGGGTAGAGATTAAGGATAAGACTCAGCTACTGAAAAAAATACAAGGGCCTGACTCCATCTGAAGCCCTAGAGACTGCTAAACAAAGGCTCACAGCACTAGTACCAGGCTAAGGAGATACACTAGAGAAGCAGAGGCCAAAAAGTAAATGCCCTGTCTCCAAAGAAAACCATCAAGGTTGTACTCCCAACTGCAGTGCAACAACACAATAACAGCAGAGCCACTAGAGCAGAAACTGAACAGTACTGGAAGAACATAATGGGAGAAAGAGAGACTCATAACACCACAGCGCAAAGTGGCTGCAGGCCTGAGAACAGAGCACAGCAATCTCCCATAACAGAATCCAGTCACCATCCAGTAGAAGACATCCAGCAGCGGGTCAAGAGCTGGACAGCACCTGCCAGACATGATCCAACCTACTGGCTGAAGAAACTAACAGCAGTGCATGAATGCCTAGCAGCACAGATGAACCAGCTGCTAGCAGCAGGCTCCCACCAAACTGCTAACGCAAGGAAGGACAGTGCTGTCATGAAAGACCCCTGCAAGGGAACAGAACCGTCCAACTACCGACCAATAACCTGCCTCCCCACAACATGGAAAGTCCTATCAGGGATCATAGCTGCCAAGCTACAGGACCATATTGGGCCAGTACATGAGCACAGCTCAGAAGGCCATTGGAACAATACCAGAGGCTCAAAACACCAGTTGCTCATAGATAGAGCAGTCGCTCAAGTCTAGACAGACCAATCTGAGCACAGCCTGGATTGACTACAAGGAAAGCCTACGACTCAATGCCGCACACGTGGATCTGTGAATGTCTCTGTGCTAACAAAGTCAACAGGACACTAAGGACCTTCCTCAAGAACTCAATGGACTATGGAGAAAACAACACCGGAAGCTCACCAAGGCAGCTTGCCACAAAGTGGCCATCAATGCGGCATAATACACAAGGGATGCACTGTCCCCGCTTGCTGTTCTGCATAGGCTTAAACCCCCTCAGCCCAGATAATCACAAGGACTGGATACGGGTACAGGTCAGGAGTTGGAACTACATCAAGCCACTCCTTACATGGATGACATCAGCTGTATCTAAGAAATGAACGAGAACATCGACTCGCTAATCCACCTGACGCGGATCTACAGTGAGGATATCGGATGTCATTCGGACTGGAGAAAGTGTGCCGGATGGTAAAGTAAGAGAGGTAAAGTAGTCAAGACTGGATGGGATGGAACTACCAAGCGGGCCACATTAGCAGACCATACAGACCAGCTACAAGTACCTTGGCGGTCCACAGTCAACACTGGAAAACCATGATGAGGAGCAAGGAGACAGCAACATCCAAGTATCACCAAAGGATAAGACAGGTCCTTGAAGACAGCGTCGACTGGGAAGAAACAAGATCACATGCTCATCACAGATACGCCTTGCCGGTCATTCAAACACCCTGCCAGTATAGTGAGCTAGCCAAAAGGAGGACATGGAGGCTGCCGATGTGAAAACCCGGAGCTCCTCACAATGCATGGAGGTTTCCACCCCAAGTCCAACACCCAGAGACGCTGTATACAACCGGAAAGAAGGGGGGGGCTTGGTGAGCGTCAAAGCCACTGTCCTGGACGAAACCCGGAACATCCAGGAGTAAATCATGTAAGATGGCACCCAAAGATGAGCTGCTGAGAGATGCCTGAGGCAGCAGCAGACATGGAGGAAGACCAGAAGAAGTGCGCATGGCAAGACAAGACCCTGCATGGGATGTACCATCGACAGAATAGCTGAGGTGGCTGACATTGGGAAATCCTACCAGTGGCTGGAAAGGGCTGGACTAAAAGACAGCACTGAGGCACTGATCATAGCAGACAGGAACAGGCACTGAGCACCAGATCCATTGAAGCAGGGTCTACCACACTAGGAGGAACCAAGGTGCAGACTGGTGCTAAAGAGGCCTCAGAGACAGTCCAACACATAGTGGCAGGATGTAAGATGCAGGCAGGAACAGCATACACTGAACGGCACAACCAAGTGGCTGGCATTCTGTACAGGAACATCTGCACAGCGTATGGGCTAGACCCTCCCAAGACCAGATGGGAGATTCCACAGAAGTTGTGGAGAATAGCAGGGCTTAAGATTCTGTGGGACTTCCAGATCCAGATGGACAGGCAGGTACTGGCCAATCAACCAGACATCGTGGTAATAGACAAGGAGCAGAAGACAGCGGTGGTGATAGTATAGCAGTGCCAAAGTACGAGCAACATCAGGAAGAAGGAATATGGAAGCTGGAGAAGTACAGGGCCTGAAAGAGGAACTAGAGAGGATGTGGAAGTGAAGGCCAAAGTGGTCCCAGTGGTGGTAGGAGCACTCGGGGCTGTGACTCCTAGCTGGGTGAGTGGCTCAACAGATCCCAGGAACAACCATCAGAGCTCTCTGTCCAGAAGATGTGCAGTGCTGGGAAA
>NC_133783.1:36645028-36784224 GCF_003597395.2 Chelonoidis abingdonii | reverse complement strand
TGCAGAAATGATAGTCTGCATGCCATTCTAAGGGGAATGCCCCTGCAACAACCCCACCCGTTGCTTCCCTCCTCCCCCAACCCTCCTGGGCTACCATTGCAGGGTCCTCCCATCTGTGTGATGAAGTAATAAAGAATGCAGGAATAAGAGACACTGACTTTTGAGTGAGAAAAATGAGGGGAGGCAGCCTCCAGCTGCTATGATAGTCCAGGCAGTCAGCAATCTTTTCTTTAGACATGAAAGAGGGGGACTGATGGAGCTCAGCCCCCAGTTGCTATGAGGAGGACCGTTACCAGCCGTTCTGTACCATCTGCCGGGAATAACTGAGAGTCATTCCTATTTTTACCCAGGCGCCACCAGCCAACCTCACCTGAGGCCAGCCAAGAGCGCTCACGGGATGATAAGGACGGCTTACCAAGTCCTTCTGCACTGTACCGTCTGCCACTGGGGTAGGAAGGGAGAGGATGCTGCTGTTCCGTGCCGCACCACCGCGTCTACCAGCAGCATGCAGTAGACATTACTGGTGACATTGAAAAAAGTCAAGAAACGATTTTTTCCCTTTTCTTCATGGGGGGAAGGGAGTAAATTGATGAGCTATACCCTGAACCACCCCGGACAATGTGTTGACCCTACAGGCATTGGAAGCTCAGCCAAGAATGCAAATACTTTTTCAGAGACTGCAGGGACGGTGGGATAGCTGGAGTCCTCAGTCCCCGCACGCTTCCTCCATGAGCGTCCATGTTGATTCTTTGGCTTTCCATTACGCTTGTCACACACACTGTGGCTGTGGCCTCTGTCTATCACAGTGTGGAGATTTTTTCAAATGCTTTGTCATTTCGCCTTCTGTGAACGGAGCTCTGATAGAACAGATTTGTCTCCCCATACAGCGATCAGATCCAGTATCCCATACGGAGCTCTTTTTGGATTTGGGACAGCATCATCACCCGTGCTGATCAGAGCTCCACGCTGGGCACACAGGAAATGCAATTCAAAAGTTCACGAGCTTTCCTGTCTACCTGCCCAGTGCATCCGAGTTCAGATTGTCAGTCACAATGGTCAATGTGGGATACTGCCCAGGGCCAATACCGTCGATTTGCGGCCACACTAACCCTAATCCGACATGACAATATACCAATTTCAGCACTGCTTCTATCATCGGGGAGGAGTACAGAAACCGGTTTAAAGAGCCCTTTTAGATCAATATTAAGGGCCTCGTTGTGTGGACGGGTGCAAGGTTAAATCAGTTTAAACGTGCTAAATTGGGTTTAAACGCGTAGTGTAGACCAGGCCTCACTTCCTGAAGAGTAACTGTACTGGAGAAGGTAAAGAGGAAGTCTCTGGGCCTGATGCTTGCTTCCTGCCTACCTAGCAGTCAGCAAGAGAGTATGCATGAGGAGTCATCATGGTCCAGGAAATGGGCTGATGGACCATGCCCAAATATGTGAAAATGTAATAAACCTCTAATGTTGGATGTACACGTGCGTGTATGCATATTTATTTAAAAAGCGACTGGATAGCTTAGTGGTAGAGCGCCGCCTTTGATACGGGAGACCACCTTTGCATACGAGAGACCGGGGTTCAAATCCCGGTTAGGTACCAACTTTCCAGTAGGGGTCTTTTTGGGCAAAGACCCTAACGCTTCACCTGCCTACCTCAAATAATGAGAGTGACACGAACTAGGGAGTCATGCCGGCTCGGACATCGCCCAGATATAACAGGCGCGCCAGATGTTGAGAAACCAGGACAATCTGACGTAAGTGGGCTACTGACAAACCATTCATGGATGAGACAGAGAACCTGGAATTGATGGAATGCTACTACAGTAGACTTAATGAGAGGGGATATATGAACGTATGAGGGGACTATGGATGGACAAAAGACCTACATCAACACACTGAGAAACAGCTAGTTAACCCAACGCTTCAACATAGTAAAGAGGAAGCTGCTCTCACAGCTTGAGATAGACCAAGTCCACATTACATCCCAGACTCAAGAAGACCAAGAAGAACAAGTGGATATATGCCCACACCTGAAGCTGAACTTCACTGCCACCCCCTCCATTGCAGAGCACAGCAGCTGATATGAGGCATAAATCATGGAGAAACGAGCTACAGTCAATTCTCGAGACCATATACCAAGGCTCAGTGAGAAGTACCATCAGCTAGTATTTAGAAAGTGCCAATAGAGCCCTCATGACAATCCTACTACCACCATAAGTCAAACCAATGAACTGGTATATGCTACAGCCTCTGTAATCCTGGAAATGCTTGGCTACACGATCAAGAACAACAACGGTATGTACCCACCCTGGAAAATGAGGTGGAGGATAAGATCAAGGTGACTCGGAGAGAAGTTAGTCAGCTGGTGGAACTACAGAGGGGTGGTAGAGATTAAGGATAAGACTCAGCTACTGAAAAAAACAAGGGCCTGACTCCATCTGAAGCCCTAGAGACTGCTAAACAAAGGTCACAGCACTAGTACCAGGCTAAGGAGATACACTAGAGAAGCAGAGGCCAAAAAGTAAATGCCCTGTTCTCCAAAGAACCATCCAAGGTGTACTCCCAACTGCAGTGCAACAACACAATAACAGCAGAGCCACTAGCAGCAGAAACTGAACAGTACTGGAAGAACATATGGGAGAAAGAGAAGACTCATAACACCAGCGCAAAGTGGCTGCAGGGCCTGAGAACAGAGCACAGCAATCTCCCATAACAGAATCAGTCACCATCACAGTAGAAGACATCCAGCAGCGGGTCAAGAGCTGGACAGCACCTGGACCAGACATGATCCACACCTACTGGCTGAAGAAACTAAACAGCAGTGTGCATGAATGCCTAGCAGCACAGATGAACCAGCTGCTAGCAGCAGGCTCCCACCAAACTGCTAACGCAAGGAAGGACAGTGCTGATCATGAAAGACCCCTGCAAGGGAACAGAACCGTCCAACTACCGACCAATAACCTGCCTCCCCAACAACATGGAAAGTCCTATCAAGGCATCATAGCTGCCAAGCTACAGGACCATATGCAGTACATGAGCACAGCTCAGAAGGCATTGGAACAATACCAGAGGCTCAAAACACCAGTTGCTCATAGATAGAGCAGTCGCTCAGGTCTAGACAGACCAATCTGAGCACAGCCTGGATTGACTACAAGGAAAGCCTACGACTCAATGCCGCACACGTGGATCTGTGAATGTCTGGTGCTAACAAAGTCAACAGGACACTAAGGGAACAGCTAAGATACTGCGCGGAACCCTCAAACTCCCAGGCCTCTGGTAGAGGACCCGAGGTTGAGGAAGACACATACCACCCATAGGGGTGAGAGGGGAATTTTATTTTATTTTTATATATATAGAAGAATATTAATATTTGCCAACATGTCATCATAATGTTCAAGTTATTTTTGTTCAAATAAGTTTAACCTACTCTTATGAGTAACTCTTATTTATATTTGCATAAGACAATTATCAATGTATGTCTGATGATACTGGTGAAAATTAGGACTGGAGAATAGCAACTGAAATATTAAAAAAAAACAAAAACAAATCTATACTTGCAATATATGGGGTGGCAGGGAGAAAAAAATTGCCAATATATTACTCTCTCTCCTTAAATCTTCACTTTTTTAGATTAAGAATTTAATTATATGGATTAAGTAAACCTGGACTACTTGCACTACCTATATTTCATTTAAGAGGATTTTAGCTTAGCTTTAAAAATGCAGCTCCCTCCTCCTCTTTCTCATGTGATTAGTTCTAATGATGTCACAAGATGAGAAAATATGACATGTCTTCAATATGAAAACTCAGCCCCTGTAGAACAAGTTGACGTAAAGAACAAAAGTTGGTTTAAGAACAATAGAGTAGTTGATTTTTATGATACATGATCTTTGTGGTAGAAGCAATGGGGGAATACACTATGGATGGTTTATTTTAAAATATTACAAATCCCTCAATATACAGTACAATTTAACCACAAATGACATTGTTAAATAACTTAATAACTTGCTGTTTTTTTCATATTGGATTAAACATAAGCAATACCAGTTCATACTCTCATTTTTAAAAGTCTGGTTTTCACATTATTTTCATATTTATTTATAGGCAGATCTAGGTTTTGTCACATTATTGTTATTGTGCATATACATAAATCATCGGTACATAAAATGTATTGATGAAAATGAACTGTGGGTGTCCATTAACGGTATCTTTGACAGTATGAATATTGGAGTAAATGTGAATATTGGAGTATTCAGTTCTTGCTTATGTGCATTTGTAGATTGAGCTGTTGCAGAATCTTTGAGCTGGCTAGGCTTTTTTTATTAGCTGCAGTAATAATCACAGTATGATTATCCTGGTCCAGGTTTATATTTATAACTTCAACAAGTGACTACCTAAATATGCTGTTCTGGCTGAAATGAGGGATGAATAGTAGAAATACTGTGAGGCATTCACTCCTCCTTCAGTCTCTTCCAGTAAGGTCTGAATATTACAGTTTTTTGCCCGATAGCTTTGCTCTTTATTGCATAATGATAACCATATAACAGTTTTTGCATCAAGTCAATAGGAAAAAGTCAAAATGTTCACAAACGTAGAAGTTACTGGAACTCCTTATATGTAAGTGGTCATGATCTCCTTCTTAATGGAACTGGGGGGAAGTTATGTGAAGCGAGCTTTCACTCAACAGGTGACTGAGGAATATAAGGGAGACAGAGCATTAATGGACCATCAGCATTAAAGCTAAGCAGCATTAATACACAACACCTTATTGAAACAGTGAGTGTAAAGGTCCACCTGCATAGTTAGCAAAAGATACAAAAAGTTGGTTTCTCATGTGTGGATCTTATTTCAAGATAAGTCCTATCAGGATAAATATTGTGAGTAAAATCTTGCCTCATTGAAATCAATGGCAAAACTCTTGTTGACTACAACTGGACCAGGATTTCACTTGGTATGTATTGAATTTGCAATAAAATAGAAAGCCATAGCTAGGGTGACTCATACTGGTGCTGACATATCTACACTGTGGTAGTACCAGAAGCAGTGCATCCGTTTTAGATGGTTGTTTTTCGTCAGTCTGACGGCAGGCCTAAACTATAGCTTAACTCAATGTAACTTACGTCACTCAAGGGTGTGAAAGCTCCCCCTGCTCCCAAGCAATGCAAATTTCATGCTGTCCATAGCAGTGCTATGTTGGCAGAAGACACTCGCCTGCTGACATAGCTTCCGCTTCTTTTGGAGGTGGAGTAATTATGCCGACAGGAGAGTGCTCTACCATCGGCGTAGTGCGTCTTCACCAGACGCACTACAACGGCGCAGCTGCACCAATGTAGTGCTGTAATGTAGACTTGCCCTGAGAAAAACGTCACTAATATTATTGAATGCCAGCCATCCACTATGAGTTTCATACTGTTTAAAGGATGAACACCAAGAGTCTACGAGAATTTACAGCAGATACCTCCTATGCCTGCCTTTCTAATTACCCCCAAAATGCCCTTCAACATCCGAATCCTGGAGAGCATCAGAAAATCTCATAGTAAAGATTGAATCGAGAGCAGTGTCACTGCCTCAAGTACTGTTCCAGTAGCAGATGAGGTTACTAATGCTAGTAAAATATTCTTTATCTCTACAACATCTGATCCCCTGGATAGTTGGTATCTGGATAGTTGCCAAGTACAAAATGAAGCACCTGTCTGCCAAATATATGTGTGTGCCAATCCACTGTGCTGATCTATCTACACAATATACCAAATGTCAGTTGCTTTGCTTTCCGTAGGTGGGAAGGAAGAATTTTTTAGTGTAAAGGGGAACAGCACAATGAATAACAAACCAATAGGTTGATCTAATTGTTTCACTCACTTCAAAATGTTCTGTTGACTATGCATTTTCCATAGGCTGGCAAAGTTTTTTGGGCAATATTTTTTTTTTTTTAGCCACATACGTTTTCCCCCAATCTTAACCAACTCTTTTTATTGCAAAATCTTCCCATTGATTTCCAAACTGTGAGCTTGTTAATATTTTTCATTTTTGCTATTTAAAATGCATGCATTTTGAGTTAAGCCAAATAAAGATTAGGATAAGCCTTAGTATGTTATCTTTTTTTTTGTTCTTCTGTTCATATATAAGAATAGTATTCTAGGTAAAGTGATAATTAATTGCTCCTCCTATATATCTCCAGAGATCTGAAGAATAACTTGATTAGCACTATTGAGCCTGGAGCCTTCCATGGACTTTCAGAACTGAAGCGCTTGTAAGTATTAATTCCAATTGAATTACCCTGCAAATTGTGTTCATATCGACATTTCTGTCCTTGGGGAACTTGAGTATGCCACCAAGCAATAATAACAGAAGGACTTCAGGAAAAGGACATAAAACCACATACTGTACTTGGATTCTTTTAATCTTTTTTTTCTCCTACATTGGTCTTATTCTTATTTTTGGCTCTATTTTGGGGCATGTTTTAGAGTATTTAAAAATATCGTTTTGTCTTCTAACAAAGAAACACCTTATTAAATGTCTAAATAAATAAGTCTGTAGTTGATACGGTTTTTTAAAAGTGTATAACTAATGACTTAACTAGTATATTGAAAAATTAATTCTGTGTACTAACTTCTTTTGTTATGAGGTCCACTTTTACTCATAGGCGCAATAGGTCAGATTTATAAAACACTGTCCTTGGAAGGAAGATTCTGCATGCTGAAGAAGTTAAGTTCACCAATTTCTTGTCTATTAAGTCCACTCTACTCTGTGTCTTTTTTTGTTGTTGTTGTTGTTGTTTAATCTCTTTGGTCATACTGTACACCATATCCTTCTGAATAACTGTCATGTGATAACTGTATTTTTGAAGTTCAGTTTTAAAATATTACTTCCCTACTAATTTGATGCAAAATAATGGGATCAAATTTCAAATAGTACTTTTTGGCATATATCTTTATATTCTTAACTCATTAATTCCCTAACAACATATTCAATTAACGTTCTTTGGCTTTAGTAAAGGACTTTGATATCTGCTAATTTTACAATGTCTTGAAAATAGCAGTGTTAATAAACATCAAAAATGGTGAATGCAGTTATGTTTATAAGTAAAGCCCTATACTGTGTAAATTCTTCATTTAGAGCTTGTGGATGGCAATTTTATGAAAAATAGATGATATTTAATCATACACATTTGTTGTTTAGTTATGATCTCTATATTTGAATTTTTTCTGTATTGCGCACACAGATAATTACATTGTAGTGCAATGATGAGAATGAATGTTAATTACTGATGCGGCCATATAATCTAATAACACAACCCTGACCTCTTGTGGGAAGAATGGGTAACCTGTAAAAGCCATGATTTAATCTTTGAGTCACAGAAAAGAAACATTTTGAGAAAGTAAAAGGTTGATAGCAAAAGAGAAGTCAAAGAAGGCAAAACGTATTAGGAGACGGGACAGCTAGCAAAAAGACTGCTCAGCAGGAGCTCTAGTCATTCACGGAAATCCTGAGATATACCACGCCAGACTTTAAAAAGATGTAGTCTGTGTTTGGTACTGATATGTTCCATGCTTATTCACTAGGAGAATGTTCTTGGGTAGTAGATCACTACACAATATCAACCAGAGCTATCTCTAAATAAAAAACTTTATTGAAGTCTGAACGCTGTAATTACTTTGACTGTACTTGCATTCATTTACTACTGTTTCACATATGTCCCATGAGTAATACAGCAAGCAGCTGAAGCTAGTGTAACATAGGCCACTGAAGGCGACATAGTTACAGTGTCTGAGCTGGGTAAATTGCAGGCTGTCAAGGTTCTGTAAAAATTAACCATTTCTCCTGTGTATAACTCTTTCTGAGAACTGATTGTATTGTGAGAATTCAGTATTTACAATGGCAAACTGCATTATCATATGGGTTAACACAAAATGATGATGGATACATAAAAAGCACAAAAATGTGGGACTAATTTCTTGAACAGAGGAGTATTTGTTCTCTGTAAGATCAATTTCATGAGTCAACATTTCTGATGTAAATATTTTACAACTAAAAATGAACACCAGATTTTTGTAACATGCAGCAAATTGGGCCTAAAATAACAAGGATCAGTTGAGAGGTATGTGCAGCAAGCTGGTGCAAGCTATCACTTCTCTTTGCTAGTGTTTCATTAGGAAAAATGGTTTACAATGAACAGATTTCAGTTACTGCCAGCTTATGCAACATATATTGTGAAAATAGCATTTGTTGTTTTAGAGGCTGAGAAGAGGATACATGTGCTGTAGCTTTGTTAGAAATAGCCTGTTCTTGCGCGTCTCTTCTTGAGAACTATGTGAATAGGATGACAAGATAGTTTTTAGTTTTGTGATTTTTTTTTTTCTTTTGGCTGAAATCTACTTTGTTGCACAGTTTTGCCACATACTGTGATCCATATTCTAAAATCCCTGCTCAGTCTTTGCTCAGGCAAAATTCCTGTTACCATGTAACAATTTTAGGATTTGGCTGGGGTTTTTTTTTGTGTGTGTGTGTGTGTGTGTTTGTTTGTTTTAATTAAACTACAGACTTCCTGGACAATCCAGTGACACTGACATATTAGAAAAAGTACTGATGTATTTCTGTTTTATGCTTGTGTTCATTATGGGGTAATGATCCTTTTGGTAGGAAAAAATATAAATTAACATTGCTACACAAACTGCTCTTTTTCTGGACTAGTCCAGCTAATATAATTGAGACATGTATAAGAAAAATGTATGCTATATTTAAAAATTACTTTAAAATGTTTAACTGCACAATAATATTTTCATGTCTAGTAAAAAGATAGTAATATTTGGTTATCCAAAACTTTCATTTTTTTAAGTATTACATGAAACACAGTGAGATTTAAAAGATGCCTTGTTCCTTCCATATTTTTTTGAGGAGGATTGGTTCTCCAAGATTCTGAGGATTTAGTTACAAGATGGCAACTTCATTCCTCAAATTATCACTCTTGCTTTCTTATTTTGGACATGTGTGTTGACAGATGCAGAGGATAATAGGAGAAAATAGGGTGGCAGAGAGAGGTGGCACAATATGTGAAGCAATAGCAATCTGTTTCCCAAACAGAGTAGATTTAATGTTGTAAAAGGTTATCTGTTCATTTGAAAGATGATTAGATCATTGCAGTTATCACAAAAAACATAGTTGAAGAAATTTAAGTTAAAATTACAAACCAAACATTTGAAAATCAGGAAATTAGGTTATAGTTGAGAATACACACACAGTAGAAAATCTGGAATTATGCAGCAAAGGCTTCCTTACTCGCAGCTGTCATTTTGTTAAGGTGGGAGAGCCCTGGTGGCTGCCTCTTGAAATTGTACGCTCTCGCAGTTATGAATTACATAGAGTGTAATCTTGCATACACACTTTATGCCTCATGATATCACTCTGGTGTGATGGGTTGTACCAATCTTTGGGTACTGTTGAGAGGGTCTCACACACCTGCTACAGCCCATCCCATCTGTACCTTTAGGAACAAACACTGCTATGACAGACTGTGTTGGGGGGAGGGTTTTTTGGGGGGGAGGGGGGAGTTGGGGTTATACCATGATGGTTTTATTTGGAGTCCTTGCTACGAGTATCTCCTTGAGCAGGAGGCATTCAGGTTAAGTTGAAAACCTAGTGAGGATTAGTGTTTTATGAAGTGGCTCATATACTCTTGTGGGAGGGCCAAACACCCCTTACGTGGTGCTCTAGAGACGTAACAGCTGCCCTGTTTGTTACTTTGGTCAGATTAATATTATTTGTAGAGTTTAGATTGTTAAACTGCAAGCAATGTAGCCTGAATTATGTTCTTTTGCTTGATTTTATCCCCTTTCCTTCACCTGGGCCTTCTGTGAATTTTCTGTCCTAGCTGCTCATATCCTGCTCCTACTGCATCTATCTTTTGTATGTTTTGTCAGAAGCACACTGGAATATAAGGAAAAGAAGATGAAGAAAATCAATGACACAAAATGCAGAAGAAATACCCCACTGGTGCCACTCACTTGGCTTCCCTAACAGCCCCCACCCTGGTTTTATAAGCTACAATACAAATTGGTTTTATGACCACTATTAATTAGTGCTTTAAGCTTTCTATTATGGCTATCAGTCAGCTATATAGAAGATAGCTTTGAAATTAGAGTATAAATGGGCATCATAATGAAAGCTTACCCAAGGCTAATATATTTTTTTCTTTTGCCTTTTAAAACTTTTAATACGGACCTCCAATAAGACATTTATGGTTTGTGTTAATATCACATGGGAGATGGATGTTCAGTTTTGCAGTCCCTATCTCTTTTCTCCTTGAGTTCCGAGGACTCAACACAAATTCCTGGATATAAACATCTCTGAATTTTGGGGATGTTTGCAACCTAGACCCAAAATTTATGGTTTGGGCCAGTCTCTCTAAATTTTGGTCTGCAGGCCCTAGGCATTCTGCAGAGGCAGCAGCACACTGTTTTCATTTCTCAAGAGTTACTTTTCTGGTGTGTGGTAAAGAGTGGTATTGATGACTTTAAAACTCTCATCCAGTCTTCCTCAGTTGGAAGAATGTTGGCAACAGGGTGGATAAAAATCAATGATTTTAAAAAAAAATTTTAAAAATCGGATTTTTTAATTTAAATTGGAGTATTTTGATAGGATTTTTCCTCAAAAAGCATTTTATCTAAAGGTAGTTTTAATTAAGATACATTGTAGCTCAAAGATATCTGATCATGGAATAGAGATTATAAATTCTAGTTCTATAGTATGAGACAATATATTCATGTAATGTTTAAGAAAAGTTTTGTAAATGAGTTCCAATAGTTCATGGATTGGGGACCCAATTTTATGAGGTTCCAGGGGGCTTCTGTATAGATTATTTAGGTTAATCTTTCTATCTACCCAATGGGACTCAGTGCTCAGTCTAGAAGATCCCATCAGAGATGCTTTGTTTTGCAGTTCTCAGACTGTGGATCTGTGTCTCCAGAGATAATATGCTTGTTAACAGCAAAAATGTTTTTAAATCAATAAATAATATAGAGAGAGATAACAGACCTCAATCCTATTGCCCCTCTGCAAATTTGTGCACACAGAGTCCATCCCTTACCTCTCTAAAAGTGCAAAGTTTCAAAAAGTTCAATGAATAGAAGGTTGTTGGAGGCTCAATAGCTCTGGACAAGAAAAAGATGTCTGGAGATAAATGTGAGAAGGGAGGGACAGGCAGTAGAAACAAAAGTGAAACTGTTTGAGTAGCATATTCCGGAAGACTTGAGGTCTTTCTGAGTGTAGCCTTCATTGATTTGAGATCTACCATACCATTCTCTCACTAGAGGGGAAAATGTATAATGGCAGCAGGCTGAGACACAGTTTGAGAATATTTTAATGAAGTTCCTCTACCTCTGGGTAAGACAGGCATGCATGCAAAATGCAAACAGTGCAACAAAGAAATACAAGGCCTGGTTGTCCGAATAAAACAACATCATGAGAAGTGTTCCTTCTGAGGAAGCTGTGTTGAAGATGATGAAAGGAATGTGTCTGAACATGCAGAATCTTCAGTAAACTTTTTCATTTCATACTTCTTTCTTAAGGACTGCCTGTCTGTCTTCTAGACTATTCTTGAATTCTCATGGTTGAACAAAAAATATAGCTGTTACTCTATGGTACTATCATTTTAGCTGCAATTGTGATAAAAAATAAACAGCTGAAATAGACAGATCTTCACAATTTCACCTTTAAAGTAGTACTGAGTGTCAGTGAATGCAGTGAGTAATACTAAATGAGCAGTATGGTGGTAATAATAATAATTAAATAACTGAATGGACTTATTTTGTTTAGAAGAATCCATCTTCAACATATAGGATTCTGAAGACTATTGACCTTCAAAATCACCACCATTTTCTATAGTTTCAGAGTTATCTGCCAATGATAGTGTTTCAGTCACATCATGTATGTCATATAGCCACAGTAGAATATCAGGGTTGGAAGGGACCTCAGGAGGTCATCTAGTGCAGCCCCCTGCTCAAAGCAGAACCAATCCCCAGACAGATTTTTACCCTAGTTCCCTAAATGGCCCCCTCTAGGATTGAACTCACAACCCTGGGTTTAGCAAGCCAAGGCTCAAACCACTGAGCTATCCCCTCCTGCACTCCCCCATCCCCCTGCATAGGTATATGTCCAATTATTTATTTATCTCCTAGAACTGGAAGGGACCTTGAAAAGTTATCGAGTCCAGCCCCCTGCCTTCACTAGCAGGACCAAGTACTGATTTTTGCCCCAGATCCCTAAGTGGCCCCCTCAAGGATTGAACTTACAATCCTGTGTTTAGCAGGCCAATGCTCAAACCACTGAGCTATCCCTCCCCTCTCACTTGCTGCAAAAAGAAAAAAAAATTTCCATCATCCAGACACAACCAGCAAATTACAAAAAGAGGTAATAGATGAAAAAAATTGCCGGTTTGCTTATGCAGCAAGCTCTCCTTTCCATAAGATTGATAACCCACACTTCATTAAAATGGTTCAGTCATTAAGAGCAGGATACAGTCCACCCAACAGAGCAGATGTTGCAGGGAAATTGCTGGATAAAGTGCAAGAAAGAGAAATTGAGCACTGTGCAAAAGGTCTACAGGGTAAAATTGTTAGCCGGAGTCTTGATGGGTGGAGCAATGTCCACAATGATCCTGTTGTATGTGCTTGTATGAAAACAGAAGAAGGGAATGTCTTCCTTACAGAAACAATTGATACATCATGAAATGCGCACACACGCAGCAGAATATTTACGAGAAGTAGCAGTAAAAGCTATAACAAACTGAACAAAAATTCAAATGTCTGGTATGCAGCTTGGTCACAGACAATGCTGCAAATGTATCCAAGATTAAAAGAAATTATTTAGAAGAGGGTGAAGAGTCCCAACATATGGTCGCAGTGCTCATTTGGTGCACCTCCTAACCAAAAACTTCAGTGTTTCAGAAATAAAGGCTAATGTTGTTGAAATGCCTGTTTGAATTGGAGATGGTTCATCTCCCAATGATTTCATAAATACCTGCTTCAGTTACTTTTGGTAAATGAAATAACCAAACAATCATTCATTTTCTGATATAGCTGTAAAACAAATCTGAAAAGTTTTCAAAATAAAAATGTATAGTATGTACCTTCTAAAAATGACACCTACATCTATCTCTGAGTTGTGAAGAATATGTGTTAAGGTTATAACAACCAACAAGAATGCACTTTTATATAGAAATCCATGATTAAATCACGTCTTCCTGTCTAGTGATTCAAATCAAATCCATCCTGGTTGGCAATGATTTGAGGCCTTGAGTGTGTAGCAACTTAATAAGGGGAAAAATAGTTGATACTTAGGGTTCAGTCCAGGCTGCAGAAACTATTGTATGCAGCAAATCATAAAATACATGTTATTTTCTCATTATTAAATAAATTTTGCCAAAAATTATTACTATGAGATGAAGACTGATTTTACTTTGTTTGAGGCCTCTAGAGATATGACACTCATTTACAAAGCAATTAAGGAAAAATTCAATCCAATATGTTACAGGAAGGTTTAACTGTTAAGAGTGATTCATAACTATGTTCGTATAATCGAAATAAAAAAGCTATAAAATCAGTTAAATTAAAATGTTACATTACTATATATATATATTCTTTCATTTGTAGCATTTTTAATTCCTTAATATCAAAACTAACAAGGCTGTTTGTGGCTATGTAGGTGTATACACCAGTAGTACACAACTAATGTTTTTGATTTTTTGTGTGTGTGTTTCAGGGATCTTTCCAATAATAGAATTGGATGTCTGACCCCAGAAATATTTGTGGGCCTTAACAATCTTCACAAATTGTGAGTACAATACCATTTTGTAATAATCATTTTTAAAAAGCCTTTAGCACATTACAACTAGGAGAACAAGACATTGTATGTCACTCGTGTTGACTGAACTATCTGCAAAGGATTTTAAAATAAGGCATGTCGGTACATTTTAAACTAGAGAAATCTAAGCTTTTCCAGTGGATTTCCCCTGGACACTTACTGACAAACAGAGAATGGGATCCTGCCACTCAAGCCTGCTAGGACAAGAGTGAAGCCGAAGAACATAAAAGTAAACCAGCCATTATCTGATTTGTTTAGTATGTTATCTGTGGAAGACATTGGGGCGTGCAGAATGAGGGAAAGCCTGCAGATTTATTTTTTAAAGCGTCTAAACTCATTTTAAATGCAAAAATAAACCTTTTACTCTTTCTCCTTATGCATTATGGTGTAGTCTTCAATTACACGATTATATAATTTGTACTACAAGACCCCTGCCTCCCTTCAATACTAAAAGCTAAAGGGCATTCTCTGTGTTTAAGTCCCACAACACTGGATTGGGATGTGGAATAAATGGATTTTTTCTTAGTTCTGTCTCAGATTTGGAGCAAGATTAAGGTTTACGTGGACAACCTTAATTTTGGCACTTCCTACATTTGAATAGAGCTCATCAAAAAATTAAGACTCTTTTTCATTAAAAATTTCAAAAAAAATCAAAATAATTTTCAAAGGATCCTCTTTTTGAGTGAAAATTTGGTATTGAAACATGGGAATAGATCTATTTTTTTTCTCTCCTTTCTTTCTTTCCTTTCTCCTCACTTTCCCCCCCATTCAAGCCCTATTCTGCTTTTGAGGTCTTGACTTTGCAGCCTTACCATTCTTCTACCATAATTTCTATATGTAATTATGGTATAAGCCAAGTTACCTATCAAGACTATACTCTACAAAGAATGCAAATGAAAGTTTAATTTTCATACCAAGAGACAGAAGATAAAATATCTTTCATTTTGCATAGCTTGAAAACTCAGCTCAGCTCAAACTTGCTAATGATAATCCCAAATGTTGGTATTCATAATGGTAAAAAATAAAATAATCACCTGTTTATATTTGGTACAGATTGCATACTATGTTATAATCTTAAATGTGCAATAACATATTACAGTGAAAACTCAAAATGGTAGTTGAGAAAAAGTAGTCCATAGACTATCAAATTAGGGGAGATTTAGAAAGCCCGGGTACTTCAAATTGGGTTGTTTGTGGAAATATTAACTTAGGCAGCTCAATTTTATGGAAGCAGTCAGCATCCTGTTTGCCATTAATTTAACTTGCATAATTGCTTCATTGTACATGTGGATCATTCAATCCTGAATTTCTTGGCATTTGTATGTAATGATATGTTAGTGCAACAAGGATGTTGAAACTCAGAACAAGTAGTGCATTTAATGAAGAATCTCTTCTTATAAAAGCTATTGATTTAGTAGTAGAACTGAAGCATTCTGAAGTTGAAGGTGTAGTGTATCATTGCATCTAACAGATGGTAAAAGTTTATCCATGTGCAGAAGGAACCTTTGGAAGTTTGCTGTCTTGATCAGCCAATAGGAAATAAGTAGTTTATTCTCAAGTCTTAGTGCTTATGTAGTATATTCTGAACATAAAACTATATATTACACTTGTATAGTACCTGTCAAACAAACAGAACCAAAGTTCTTAAATTCTACAAATGGATCCACCGATTAGCACTTTGATTTCAGTGAGCTTGAGACTATGGTCTATGGGCCTGATTCAAGTAAACACGTTTATAGGATATATAGAATTCTCCTCGCTCACCAAGAAAAGGAAGCCACCCTTTGAGGTAGCATGTGGCAGTTTCGAGCAATATACAGCAATATTGTATAAGTGAGGAATGTCGGATCTATTTGAAACTGTCAAGGCTATTTACATAAGTAGAATGAAGTTGGAATTTAGCCAGAAACACAGAGGCTAATACCCTACTCTTGTGAAAAGCGTCGGGGTATTTTTTAATGATCACAAATGGTCAGGACCTCAGTTTTATCTCTTATCTAAAACGTGGTAACAATGCACTGCCTCCTAATTCCATGCTAGTGCCATCTTTTGAATCTGGATAGCAGCACCCTGGGGTTTTTTTGGTGGTTCATGAACAAATACTTCCCAGACTCTCACTTGTTTAGCACCTGTTTGAAATACAGAAAATTGTCTGGTAGTAATGCATTTGCCATTGATATAATTGGAAGCATGTTTACTAGTCAACTGAGGAGCATGAGACAGCTAAATTGTAGAAGAGTTGTGTGGAAACATTTATTTAGCATAACTGTAGTGCTGATATACACATTTTTGAAAGCACTGAAGCAGTAAAAATAAGCAAGTGATGCAAAGGTGACAAGTTCTTAAATTAGTAACTAGCACTGATAAAGCAATCAAGCATGGTCCAGGTAACTGAAGCAGCAAAGTGGAAATCACATACATACTCTTTGAATGCTGCAACTACTTATTGTAGAAACTCTTCTAAGCTCTCTTACTACCTTAGCATGACAAAGTATAAGCCATCATTTGTAGGCCATTATTAGAACCAGTAGAGAGAGCCATCAGTCTACTGGAAAGAGCAAGACAGATATATCTCTAGTTATCTTCTGCTAACTAGAGAGATTAGGTTTCTTACACTGTTTAAAAGCATAAATATCAAGTGAAACAAAGGAAATTGGAATATATTTCATTTAGATCAACATAATTCAAAGTCTTTTAAGAGTTTTTACTCTTTGATTTAATTTGCAGGAAGTTTGGTTAATAAATTCATCGATAACTGCCATGTTTAAGTTCATTTGGGTTTCAAGTACAACCACTGAATCCACATAAAAACATAAACCCCTTGATGAAGGAAGATTTTGCCCAAAGCTTGTGCCAAAAAAAAAGTCTCATACCTTGCAATAAATAGGAGTTGAACTTTTGGTTAGTATTGAATCCAAAGTTTTCACACTGTTCCAGGAATTTATCACTCCCTGTCAATGATTTGTGATTGTTTTCCTTGAAATTAATCCAGGTTTTACACTTACTTGGAGCTGATTAATTTGCCAAAATGGAATAATACCAAAATGATCCTAGAGCATATATACATGTTCTATGACAGGTATAACTGACTGCAATCCAGGTGGTTCAAAAGATGCTTTATGACTTGCTAATCTATTGGCTTGGCTTTCCTGGGTTGTATATTATCCTTTGGCCATGCTTATATTTGGTGAGCTTTTTATATTCTAAACATGATTATAAGTGACATAATTGAATGTAACAAGTCTTTCATATCTCCTTTTGGCCTTCTCAAGGGTCATGTTTCAATACTATGTTCCAGGAACCAGGAATGCAAATGGATTTCTGGTGTTGAATGGGACTCTTAATAATTTAAACACCTGTTCTATTCAGAACTAAGTATCAGGAGCAGCAGAAGATTATGGATTTCACTTTAATGGTATATCAGAGTCTATTTTGATAAGCCTGTATAAATTAGCACCTCAGACTATAAAATGTTCCAGCCTGAAACATGCTTTGACAAACAGTTACTCCTGCATCTTCCTTTTAAAAGTATGAAACACACCTTGCTGCTTACTTGCAATTATTTGATTAAAGTACATCTGATTTTATATTTCATCCTGACTCTAAATCATCATCAGTAGTTATCTTTATGATAATATCATATAATAAATTCTCTTGTGACTTTGTTAATGTCATTGAAGCAGCTAATCACTTTGTACACTGTAGAGAGAAAGTACAAAACACGTAACATGTAGGGAATCTGACATTCAGGCAGGGATATCAAGAAAATATCCACTGGAACCTGCCCCAGCCTACACCTCTTCTCTCATTTTTATCCCCCTCCACCCTCTCAACCTCTTCCCACATTTAATTAATCTCTCCTTGCCTCTTCCTTTATCTAGTCATCATTTTCATCTTTATATTTTCTTCAGTGCTGTTCTTATGCCTATTCAATTGCCCCTTGTGTCCTCCTGATTTTCACTTAAATCCCTCCTCAAACATCACTTCTGTGATACCCACAAGCAGTCATCCCATCAGTTAAATACTGGGATCACTCCCTCATTTGAAAGGGGGGCGGGAGTAGAAAAGGGAAGAAAAAAGATTATAAATTAGCATTATTCTGTGTGTGTGTGTGTGTGTGTGTGTGTATGTGTATGTTTTACATCTTTTGAAGTGTTAAGAGTTCTGCAGCTTTAGCACTGATTAAAACTCTGAAGAAAATATTCTCACCCTTCATTGTTACAGCAAATAAGAAAAACAGAAAACTCTTGATGGCAGATGATTCAGAAATATTTAGGTTACCATAGTGTAGGCCAAATCCTGATCAGTCCAGTTCACCCTGAGAAACCCTGAGGACCTCAGCAAGGTGTTTAAGCATGTGCCTAAAAGTAAGCACTGGTCTCACTGACTTTAGAGTTAAGCATCTGCATAATTGCGATCTCTATGATACTGAGTGCCCATTGATATTGGCAAACAAAAATGATATTTAATTAGAGTTAAAATTCCACAGAGCATGCTCCATCCACGCTATGTTATGCTAAAAGCATAGACACAAGAATTTATGGGGAAAGTCTAGTGCATTCCTTTACATCTCCATATTTCCTACAGTCAGTAATGCACTGCAACACCCCATCAGGCTTTTACTTCCATCTCTAGCAGATCCCTAAAAGCAATACATACTGCAGCTTCATCAGACTTGGAGGGTGGCACAAAACCTTATCAGTGACTTAATCTGCTTTCATATCAAGTGTATTAAAAGATCAGCACATCTGACTCACGTGTTCCATGCACTTGGGAAGTTCTTTTGCCTTAACATTGCTGAGGTCATTGTTAAGGGTTTGCTTTAGAGTGCAAATAAGATATGAATTTATTTTTGCTGTATAAATTCATTTTTCATCAAAGCATGATAAAATGCATATAATACTCCGTTTATAGTCTGTGTTTTGGTTTTTGCCATTTTGATGAGATTATTACTAAATAAAGATATAAAGTTCTTGTTTAATCTGAGCTCTGTAATAGAGCCTTAAATAGGGTGCAGTTCCTGCTACGCTATGATAGATGTGTATGCAAGGTACTAAGTATTTCACAAAATTGGACCGAAAAGTCTAATAGGATGGAAATGGGTTTTAGCATCTCCTATCTTTACAACATTTATTCAGCTATCTTCATGGTTTCATACATTATCATCCAAGCTGCATATTTGTCATTGGGCTTCATGCACAATACAGTTTTCTTGAATAAACACCCTAAAAGTAATATTATCTTTCAAGAATAAGTGATTTTCTTAAAAGAACTCCATAAACTTTTTTGACCCATGATACTTCCTCATCTTTCTGGCACAAACTCATCAGGGCACACATCCCTGTATATAATGCAGTCCCTGCAAAGACTTTTTTTTAATCAGATTACAGTATTTACAGCTTGCCAAAGGCTTCATTCATTAAACAGTACTTTTAAACTTAATTCTTACCTTCAGTATAACTTGAGTTCTTTACTTTGTAGACAGAAATATAATCAGTAGAAAATCAATTTTTCTGTCAAAAAGACTTGAATCTTTATTTTTCAATACAATTTATTTTCTTCTTGGTAACAACACATTTTCTGCTGAACAATCGTCTGAGACATGAAATTTTGCAGCCATCTTAAATTCAGTCATGTAAATTCAGAAGGCATCAGGCATTTACTTATTTGCATAGATAGAAAAGAACATTTGTCAGCAATCCAGAAATATGTGCTTTATCTGAAAGGAAACCTTTATCGTAGATGCTACACCAATTTTTATTTAACTGGTATAGCAGTGGAGAATATGACTTGACATTTGGGCATTTGCTATTGATGTTAACATTAATTGAGTGCAACAATACTGTTAGACTATGCAAAAGGACATTGATATATTTGTAGTCATGGAGTTAAAAGCCATTCAGGAATAAATTACCAGAGACAATTAGAGCTATTTAGTACTGAGCTATTCAGACTAGTTCGTTAAAGATAATAGTAAATTTTCAAAGCAAATACATGGACAAATCCTCTTACAACAGACATTAAAATAAGCTGTTCTCTTCACTGATTCCATGATGCTGGATGTTTTTGTAATTTATAGAAAAAGTTTACATTTCCTAGAAGTTTAATATGAAAATATTATTTTCATGAAGGTATGATGTAATGCAACCTTAGAATATGAAACTAACTTGCCGTATCGTTAGTCTCATTTTACACATAAAACATGTTCAGTATGTTCTCTAAACTCTTCTCAATATTAAATTAATCAATTTAGTCTGGATTACCTTGAAGTAACCTTTTTTTAATTAACAGTGGCAAAATTCTGCCATATAAAGTAACTGGTTTGCATCTTTTATTTGTTATAGTAACTGTATATTGTTTCTTTTCTAGGAATTTATCAGGGAATATTTTTTCAAGTCTCATGAATGGACTTTTTTCTGAGCTATTAGCTCTGAAAGCCTTGTAAGTATGGCTTCAATATGTAAAATTCCATTTGGATATCATACAAATCTGTTGTTGCCATATATGTGTACAATATTGTAGCTAAGATATCTCGGAGATATCTAGTTTTTACATGTCAAAAGTGTGGAGGTTTAATAATCAAGGCTAAAACTACTGTACATATTAACTCCTTCTGTTGATACCATAGACTATATAGTGTTACTTTTTCCCCTTTTCCCCTAATTTGAGAACTCCTCAGAACCCGAGTGGCGGAACTGCGGTATTAATTTGAGTGGCTTGCTTTTGTCAGTTTCTAATTATTTAAAATGTACTGCCTTTTGCAGTAATTTTCCTTTGTTTTTTATGGTAACAGGAAAAAAGAAACTAATACCAAATAATTTTCATTTGAAAATTTCCAATAATTCATTACTGAATGTATTAAATACACATATTAGAGGGTTTTTAAATGGGTAAATATTGTTTGTATGATGTTAGAGGTAATATCTACACTGCAATAACAAACCCACAGCACAGGCTAGTAGGGCTTGGGGTGCGGGGTTAAACATTGCCGTGTACACATTCAGGCTCGGGCTGGAGCCTGGGCTCTGAGACTCGCCCCCATTTTCCATGGCAGGGCTTCAGAGCCAAGCTCCAGTCTGAGTACAAACATCCACACTGAAAGTTTTAGCCTCGCAGCCCTACCCCAATGAGCCTGAATCAGCTGCCCTTGGCTAGCCATAGCCCAGCCATACCATGGGTCTTTCATTGCAACGTAGACATACCCTAAGAAGAATTTTTAATATACAAAGTAACAGCTTAGGATCATTTTGTTCAGTATGCTTATACAGGTTTTAGCTTTCAGTGCAAACACTGATGCAAAATTAATGAGTCTAGTGGCCAAACAGTATCACTGTAATTACATGCATATGGGATATGGTGGGCCCAATTCGCATTGAAGTCAAAGAGTATTGCATTGTACCTAAGAGTAGAATTGGGCATAGTATCTTGGAATCCATATGAGTGAGGAGAATGTATGTTATTTGTCAAGTGATGCCTGTCTTTATGTTTAGATGCATGTCTAATTTTGTGCTGCATATATTAATTTATTTTGCAAACGTGCATTTTGTTCCTTCAGTGTTACTTTTTTTGTTTTCCTAGACATTTCAACACTGATTCGCTCATCTGTGACTGTAATCTAAAATGGGTTTTGCAGTGGGCTAGAAATGCTTCAGTTCGAATAGCAGAAGAAACAGTTTGTGCTTATCCCAGTACTTTTCGAGGACTGGCATTTCATAACCTGAAGGAAAACCAGCTGATATGTGGTGAGTTGCACACTACTTTAACATTATAAATTGAAGTGGATTTCCCAGGAAAAGGTGTAAACTGATGAATAGATGCTAAACAGAATGTGCTGATGTCTAGCCTTCTCATGAGCGCAAGAAAACCAAGGTACAGCGCAGAGAAAATAGCACTAACATTGAAAGAGAATACAACTTGGAAAAAATACAGCTGTCTTGTTTCATATAAAATGGAATTTGTAAATCACAGAAACATAACTATCATGTCCCATATATGAAATAATATTTAATTATGGTATAAAATAAACATCAGTCTGTATGGTAGCTCTACATGAAGCAGTGTATTTCAGCAGGGATTAAAACAATATTGTTTTAGGTTGTACTCTTAATAGCATGGCATAAATGTGAAGCCACATTGCTTCATCTCTCACATTTATGAAACTGTACAGTATTCTTTACCACTGGAGAAGAATAGAATTTTTACATTGAGAAGAGTTCAAGTTATGCAAAATTCATTATCTGAAAATGTGTAAAGGAAATAGCTCTTTGAAAAAGCTTTCCCACAATAACCAAAGTGACGGGGAAAGCAGGAGCAGAGAGAGAAGAATATGAATGAATAAATAAAAGATATATCAAGCTGAGCCTCTTTTATAGCAAGGAAGAGACTAAAACAGATGACTCAAAGTGACAGTGTTATACTTTAGTAAGTGCAAAAAAGTACATCAGAAGTGCTCAGATACCACAGTGATGATCTCAATAGAAAACGCTAACACAGATAGAAATATCACTTCACAGACCCTTCGGTATTAATCTTTATGAGGACTTTCTTGAATTACAATAGGTTGCTGGGGTGCATGCTAAATATATTCTAAAAACACAATACAAAGACCAGTGTACTAATTGCATTCTATGTGTACATCTACTCTGCAGCTGAGAGTTGATACAAATCTGTCCAGGTCCCCTGGGTACACACTCGGGGGAAGGTGGTGCTAATGTGAGTCACTCGCACTACCTCCATCTACCTTGATGTTTTTAACATGCTAGCTCAAGCAGAGCTGGCATGTGTCTGTCTGCTCACACAGGGAAGCAAGCTCCCAGCTGCAGAGTAGACATACCCTTATACAAAACTATCAAAGCAAAGAGCAGGCAATGCTAATACCGTAGTGGAAGTAGAGAGATGGGGACCAACAATGATCCTAATACAAATTCTGGTTTTAACAATAATTTTCAGATATTTGGAAGTTGGGAGAGATGCCAAAGGGAGTGAGCACCTTCCTCTACAGCAAAAAGTGTGATTGTGAGTAGGGCTGTCAATTAATCACAGCTGATGTGGTTAACTAAAAAAAAATTACAATGAATTGCAGTTTGAATTGCGCTGTTAAACAATAGAATACCAATTGAAATCTATTAAATATTTTGCATGTTTTTCTACATTTTCATATACGTTATATTCTGTGTTGTAATTGAAATAAGTGTATATTATTTTTATTATAAAAATTTGCACTGTATAAGTGATAAACAAAAGAAATAGTATTTTTCAATTCACCACACACAAGTACTGTAGTGCAATCTCTTTATCGTGTAAATGCAACTTACAAACATCGAATTTTTGTTACATAACTGCATTCAAAAACAAAACAATGTAAAACTTCAGAGCCTACAAGTCCACTCAGTCCTCCTCCTTTTTCAGCCAATTGCTAAGACAAACAAGTTTGTTTACATTTACAAGAGATAATGCTGCCGTCTTATTTACAGTGTCAGCTAAAAGTGAGAACAGGCATTTGCATGGCAGTTTTGTAGCTGTCATTGCAAGGTATTTACATGCCAGATGTGCTAAACATTCATATTCTCCTTCACACTTCAGCCACCATTCCAGGGGACATGCTTACATGCTGATGATGCTCGGTAAATAAATAATGCATTAATTATATTTGTGACTGAACTACTTGAGGGGAGAATTGTTTGTCTCCTGCTCTGTTTTTCCCACATTCTGCCATATATTTCATGTTATAGTAGTCTTGGATGATGACCCAACACATGTTGTTCATTTTAAGAACACTTTCACTGCAGATTTGTCAAAATGCAAAGAAGATGAGATTGTGAGATTTCTAAAGATAGCTACAGCACACAACCCAATGTTTAAGAATCTGAAGTACCTTCCAAAATCTGAGAGGGATGAGGTGTGGGACATGCTTTCAGAAGTCTTAAAAGAGCAACACTCTGATGCAGAAACTACAGAATTCGAACAACCCAAAAAGAAAATCAACCTTCTGCTGGTGGCATCTGACTCAGATAATGAAAATGAACATGCATTGGTCTGCACTGCTTTGGATTATTATTGAGCAGAATCCATCATCAGCATGGACACGTCCCCTGGAATGGTGGTTGAAGCATTAAGGGACATATGAATCTTTAGTTCATCTGGCACGTAAATATCTTGCGACGCCGATTACAACAGTGCCATGAGAACACCTGTTCTCACTTTCAGGTGACATTGTAAACAAGAAGTGGGCAGCGTTATCTTCCACAAATGTAAACAAACTTGTTTGTCTTAGCGATTGGCTGAACAAGAAGTAGGACTGAATGAGTGCACTTGCAGGCTCTAAACTTTTACATTGTTTTATTTTTGAATGCAGGTTTTTTGTACATAATTCTACATTTGTAAGTTGAACTTTCATGATAAAGAGATTGCATTACAGTACTTGTATTAAGTGAACTGAAAAATACTATTTCTTTTTGTTTTTTACAGTGCAAATACTTGTAATCAAAAATAAACATAAAGAAAGCAACTGTACACTTTATATTCTGTGTTGTAATTGATATGAATATATTTGAAAATGTAGAAAACATCTAAACATATTTAAATAAATGGTATACTATTATTATTTAGCAGTGCGATTTATCATAATTTTTTAATTGCACGATTAATCATAATTACTTTTTTTAATCACTTGATAGCCCTACTTGTGAGATGATCTTTAGGGCTAAAGTCATGAGGATAGAATCTTAAATAATGGGTCAGTAGAGAGTGCAGATACCCATCAGGATAAAACTCAAGAAGGAACTGCCTTATAATTCCACGCCCTTCATTATTAAGTACTTGAAAACTTGCAATACCATTCACGGTCAGTCTGCCACTTCATAGCAATCCAGTATAGAGAATGCAGTGGAGGTGGGAAGAAGCGTCTACTGGCTATTGAAAATTCTGGAGAAGCCAGAGAAGTCTCAAAGAAGGCTTTGAACTGCTATTTTTAGGCTCTTAACTAACATGAACTTCCTAGAGTTTGTATTAAATGAGGATATTGATATAATAGACATCACAGAAACTTGGCGGAATGAGGATACTCAATGGGATACATTAGTACCAGGGTACAAAATATATCAGAAGGACAGAACAGGTCCTGCTGGTGGGGGAGTGGCATTTATATGTGAAAGAAAGTGTAGAATCAAATGAAGTAAAAATCATAAATGAATCAAACTCCACCATAGAATCTCTATGGATAAAAATTCCATTCTCTAATAATAAGAATATAGTGGTAGGGATAGATTAATGACCACCTGACCAGGATGGTGATAGTGACTGTGAAATGCTCAGGGAGATTAGAGAGGCTATTAAAGTAAAAAACTCAATAATAATAATAATGCGGGATTTCAGTTATCCTCATATTGACTGTGTGCAGACGTGGTCGCCCCATCTCAAAAAAGATGTATTGGAATTGGAAAAGGTTCAGAAAAGGGCAACAAAAAATATTAGGGGTATGAACGGTTTCCATATGAGGAGAGATTAATAAGACTGGGACTTTTCAGCTTGGAAAAGAGACAGCTAAGGGGAGATACGATTGAGGTCTATAAAATCATGACTGGTATGGAGAAAGTAGATAAGGAAGTGTTGTTTGCTACTCATAACACAAGAAGGGGTCACGAAATGAAATTAATAGGCAGCAAGTTTAAAACACATAAAAGGAAATATTTCTTCATACAATGCACAATCAACCTGTGGAATTCCTTACCAGAGGATGTTGTGAAGTCCAAGACCATAACAGGGTTCAAAAAAGAACTAGATAAATTCATGGAGGATAGCTCCATAAATGGCTATTAGCCTGGAGGGGCAGGAATGGTGTCCCTAGCCTCTATTCACTAGAAAGCTGGGAATGAGCGACAGGGGATGGATCACTTGATGATTACCTGTTCTGTTCATTCCCTCTGGGGCACCTGGCACTGGCCACTGTCGGAAGACAGGATACTAGGCTAGATGGATCTTTGGTCTGACCCAGTAGGGCCATTCTTATGTTCAGTGAATGTTTTATAAAGGAAGTGAAAACGTGATTTCTCAGAAAGTCATACTTTGATAGTACTCTTTATAACACCGCTGATATACTTGTAGCATTAATAAAATGCTTTCCTTCTTCGAGTGATTGCTCATATCCATTCCAGTTAGGTGTGCGCGCGCCGCGTGCACGTTGGTCGGAAAACTTTTTACCCTAGCAACACTCGGCGGGTCGGCTGGGCACTCCCTGGAGTGGCACTGCTATGGCACCGGATATATACCCCAGCCAACCTGGCCACCCTTCAGTTCCTTCTTACCGCCCATGTCGGTCGTTGGAACAGTGGAGTGCGGCTTAGCTGACCTCCACCTTCCCTAGCTACTCGTAGTTTTTCTCGTTGTTGTTGTATAAATAGTTGTTGTTCTTGTAGATATAGGTAGATAGATAGATTTAGTTGTAAGTTCTTAAATTAATAATATAGTTAGTTGTTACTAGTTAGCGGGGTTCGGGGAGTAGCCCCTTCCCCGCACCCGGTGCCGGAGCTCATGCCCGGCTCACCGGGTTTCAAACCATGCTCGGCCTGTCACAGGCCAATGCCAACAGGAGACCCACATGACTCCTGTTTGAAGTGCCTCGGGAATCGCACTTAATTGCTAAGTGTTCGATTTGCAAGGCTTTCAAGCTGCGAACTAAAAAGGAGTGGGACATCAGACTAAAACAGCTCCTCATGGAAGCGGCCTTGACACCACCACCTTCGGCACTGAGCGCCAGTCAGTCGGTGAGCAGAGGCACTTCCACAGCACCTGATCACACCGGTACGCCTAAAGACTCCCGAAACTGGCCGCCACCGGCACCGAAGTCAACTCCACGTCGCTCCCTCTCCCCGAGGCCGAAAAAGGCTAAGACTCTTGCTGCTTTGACAACACCCACGCCGCAGCCAGAGAGTGCACCCAGATTGGACTGCCCGGTGCCGATACCCGCCGCGGCACCGATGAAATTGGCACCGTCGATTCCAGTCCCGCGAGGGCCGTCAAGTCCGGCGCCTGATAGCTCCCCGGTGCGTACTGCAGTAGAGCTCACCATGCCATCCACGCCAGAGGCATTTTTGGTGGCGAGAGACTTGATCGCCCTCACGGATATGGCACTGCCCCTACCCCCGCTGGTACGGGTAATCCAATCTCTGGGCAAGCCGACTCTGACCAGACCACCATCTGTCGGCTCAGCGGACCGGCACCGCTCAAGATCACGGTCCTGCAGGCGCTCCCGGTCGAGATGCCGCTCCCGCTCTCGATGCCGCTCGCAGTCCCGGCACTGTTCCCCTACACGGCACCGGTCAGACTCGCGGCACCGGTCAGACTCATGCTCTCCACCTCGCTATTCGTGGCACCGCTCTAGTTCCTGGCACCGACCCAGGCACCGCACCTCCCGGAGCCGCTCATGTCGCAGGGACTCGAGATCCAGGTCGACTTCCCGGCACCGGTCTGGTCGCAGGTCCCGGTCTCGATCACGGTACTGTTCTGAATACCGGCACCAGTCCCCGCTAAGCAAGGGAGCAAGGTCCGTCGGAACCTTAACCCAAGGTTTTTCTGTTCCTCCATGGCCATCCAGGCAGACGTCGGTGTCCTCCCATGTGGACAGTTACTACGACCAGGACCGTGATACGGAGGTGCCTACCAGGGTCTTCCAGGACGTCCGGTCTCAGGACACGGGACCTCAACAGTGGTCCTTTTGGACACCCTGGGCATACCACCAGGCCCAGGGTGCTCCTTTGGCCCAGACCCGCTTCGCTGCGCTCCCTCAGAGCATCGGGCGCCTGAGGCCACTATTAGCCGTCCCCCTCCAGCTAGGACAGAGGAGCAGACGATCCATCCACCAGGCTCCCAGGTACCACTAGAGCAGGAACCGACCCATGAGCAAGAGGCCATTCAGGACCCTCTCATCCCTGGAGTGTCATCCTCTTCTTCTCCAGATGAGGTGGTGGCAGGGACCTCGTCATCAGGGCCCCCGTCGATAGACCTCAGAGCTCATCAGGACCTCCTTAGAAGGGTGGCGCTTAACATCAACCTCTCAGTAGAGGAAGTCCCGGAGGTCGAGGACCCCGTCGTGAGCATCCTGTCAGCGGATACCCCCACTAGGTGGCTCTGCCCTTCATTAAGACCATCCAGGCCACTGCCGACACCTTATGGCAGTCCCCAGCCTCCATTCCTCCTACGGCAAAGGGAGTCGAGAGGAAATACATGGTACCCTCTCGGGGGTACGAATACCTATATGTCCACCTTCTTCCCTCCTCATTAGTTGTCCAATCGGTCAATGAAAGGAAACGCCATGGCCAACAGGCACCAGCCCCCAAATCTAAGGAGGTTAGGTGGATGGACCTACTGGGCCGCAAGCTGTATTCGGCAGGTGCCCTGCAGCTCCGGGTGGCCAATCAGCAGGCTCTCCTGAGCCGTTATAGCTACAACACCTGGGCAAAGGTGAGTAGGTTCACAGAACTCCTACCCTCGGACTAGCGCCAAGAATTTGCCGCATTCCTTGAAGAAGGGAAGAAGGTGGCCAGAACCTCCCTCCAAGCTTTTCTCGATGCAGCCGACTCGGCAGCCAGAACTCTAGTCTCAGATATCACCATGAGGCGTATCTCCTGGCTCCAGGTCTCCGACCTGCCACCCGAGCTCCAATACACCATCCAGGACTTACCCTTTGATGGCAAGGGTCTGTTCCTTGTCCGCGTGAGAAGACTCCAGGTTGCACAGAGTGTTTAAAAGACAACAGGGTCCAATCGCTATGGCGACATCCGTTGGGCATGGGCATACCCCGTGACCCAACGTAGACCCCTTCGTCTCGTCTAACCGCCATCGCACCGTAATTTTGTGCCCCGGCAAGCAGGCAAGACTTCAGTAGAAGGCGCGGGTTGGGGTGACGTAGACGTCGCCAGTATCGCCGGATGCCCAAAGGGGTCAAAGCACACGGGCCCCACAATGGTCACCCTCACCGGGCCTAAAGTCTACTACTTTTGAAGTGCGCACTTGGAGAGGACAGCGTACCGTTTCAGGACAGAATCTTCTAACCCGGCCACCTTCAGTTCCTTCTTGCCGGCTACTCCACAGTGGGGAAGGAGGGTAGGTTTGGAATGGATATATGCAACACATCTAGAAGAACAACAGTTACAAAGGTGAGTAACCGTCTTTTCTTCGAGTGATTGCTCATATCCATTCCAGTTAGGTTGATTCCCAAGCCTTACCTAGGCGAGAGGGGTCGGAGTGAGATGTGCCACGTGCAGAACCGCTGCGCAAAGGCTGCACCATCTCTAGACTGTTGGACCAAGCATAGGCGAAGCAAAGTGTTGGACCGATGACCAGGTCTCGCTGCACGGCATATCTCCTGGATAGGCATGTGGGCCAGGAAAGCAGCTGATGAAGCCTGAGCTCTGGTTGGAATGCAGTGAGGTGGCCCGAAGGGACATGAGCCAGGTCATAGCATGTGCGTATGCACCCCATTTACCAAGAGGAGATCCTCTGGAAGGAGACCGGTAGACCTTCCATCCGTTCAGCGACTGCACGAACACACTGGGGGGATTCTGGAAGGGCTTTGTCGCTCGCTTATAAAAGGCAAGCGCCTACGGACATCTAGAGTGTAACTGCTGCCCTGTGAGAAGAGTGAGGCTCGGAAGAGACCGAGGAAGGATGAGCCTGGTTGGTATGAGAAGCCCTACACTACCTTAGGGAGGAATGCCGGATGAGGTCGCAATTGTACTTGTCCTTGTGAAAGACAGATATGCGGGTCCACCATAAAGCGCCTGAGTTCGAAAACCTTCTGGCCGATGTAATGGCACCAGGAAGACTGTCTTCCATGACAGGTACAGGAGCGACAAGTCGCCAATGGCCAAATGCGGATGCATAAGTCTGCTTAGGACTAAGTTTGAGGTCCCAGGTGGGGACAGGACGGTGTACTGGGGGGTAGAGGCGCTCCAGGCCCTTAAGGAATCTGCTGACTAAGGGGTGGGAAAACACGAAGTGGCCTTCTCTAGGATGGAATGTGGGAGACAGCCGCCAAGTGCATCCTCAAGAAGATATCGCCAGGCCCTGTTGCTTAAGAGACTAGAGATAGTTCAGAACAACGGGAATCGAGCCTCCAGAAGGAGTAACGTTCTGCGTTGTACACCAGCGAGAGAAACGTTTTCCACATAGGCCAGGTACGTGGACCGATGGAAGGCTTCTCTAACTAAGGAGAATGTGCTGTACCAGAGCGGAACAACGTAACTCCGAGTGGTTCAGCCCCATGCAGGAGCCACGCCGTGAGGTGAAGGGCCCGGTAGGTCTGGGTGGCGAAGACTGCACGGAGTCCTGCATTATGATGTCTGAAGGAGTGCAGGTAACTGGGCTGGCCATGGACAGGTCGAGCAGGGTAACGTACCATGTTGTCTGGGCCATGCCTGGCACGATTAGAATTAGATGCGCTCTGCCTGCGGAAGTTTTATTAGGACCTTGTGAACCAGAGGGAAGGTGGGGAAGCATAGAGCAGGTGGTGCCTCCATGACATGAAGGAATGCATCCGTGATCGACCCCGGTGAAAGACCCTGGAAGGACAGAACGCTTGGCACTTCCTGTTCATGAGAGAGGTGAACAGGTCTATGAGGGGAAACCTCCACCTCGAAATCGAATGAATAACGTCTGGTCTTATCGACCATTCGTGACAGAGAAGGATCTGCTCAGCCATCCGCCAGAGTGTTCTGAACCCTGAAGAAAGGACGCCACCAGGCTATGAGTGGCCCAATGCAGAGTCCCAGATCAAATGGTCTCTTGACACAGGGGAGAAGAGCAAGTCCTTCCCTGTTTGTTGATATAAACAATGGCCGTTGTGTTGCCTGTAAACACTGAGACACAACGGCCATGAAAGATGTTGCTGGAACACCTGGCACACGAGGCGACTGCTCTCAGCTCTCGACGTTTAGTGGAGCGGTCAGCTCCTGCGATGACCAAAGGCCCTGTGTACGAAAGTGACCTAGGTGACCCCCCAACCGAGAGATGAACGCATCTGTGTTAGGGACAGTGAGGTGCCTGTAGTGGATGGAACGATAGCCCTGACACACCAGGGAGGGAGTTAGCCACCAGTCGAGGGAGCGTAAGGTGCTCAGGGGAACTGTCACCAGAATATCTATTGGGTCCCTGCCCGGACGGTAGACCGAATTGAGCCATGTTTGAAAGGGGCACAGGCGGAGGCCTGGCATATATGGTCACTAAAGTACATGCAGCCATGTGGCCTAGTAGGCCAAGACACGTTGAGCCGAGTGGTTGGGGAGGCTGCAGACCTCGAATGATCGCCAATCGCCTGGAAACGTGGCTAGGGAGGTAGGCCCTGGCTCGAGTGGAGTCCAGGGTTGCCCCTATGAAGTCCAGCCTCTGTGTGAGACCAGGTGGACTTTTCCACATTAAGAGCAGCCCCAACCGGGAGAATAGGTCCGTGATTAATGCCACGATGCTGTGACTGTGAAGTCTGGGAGGTTCCTTGATGAGCCAGTCGTCCAGATACGGAAATACACGTATCTGCTGCCGGTGGAGGTAGGCGGTGATAACAGCCATGCACTCGTAAACACCTTGGGGCCGTGGAGAGGCCAAGGGCGAGGACAGTAAATTTTAAGTGCTGGTGATTGACCACAAAATGGAGATACTCCTGTGCAGAGGGAAGATGGAGATGTGAAGTATGCATCCTTCATGTCCGAGGGTGGCATTACACAGTCTGCAGGATCCAAGGACGGGACGATAGTCCAGGGATGCCATGCGGAACTTCAACTTGACCATAAACTTGTTGAGCCTTGCAGGTCTAGGATAGGCCTGAGGCCTCGCCTTGGAACTTCGGGACATCAGAAAGCATGGCGGAGTTAAAACCACTCTACCCCTTCTCGGTCTGATGGTACCATCCTCTAATGGTCCTCGCGGCGAGGAGAGACTAGCACCTCTTGGTAAGAGCATGACTTGCTCGTGAGAGGGCCGAAGAGGACACTGGGTTGGCGGTAGAGGAAGGCGGGGATGAAACAAATTGAAGGGTGGTAATCCTGTTTCACCGTGCGTAGGTACCAGATGTACTGAGGTCATTGGGACGTCACCTGGGGCGACGAGGACACTAGCACGAGCTATCGGTTGCAGAAAAAGGAGTCAAGGAGATTCTGTAGCTCGCAACACTGGTGAACTGTCCTCTTGGCGCCCGACCTGGTCAAAAGTTGTAGATAATCGAGTGCCCCCCGTATTGGAGGGCCTTTGGCGGGCCACCGGGTGGTTTCGGATCACCCACCTTGTCCAGCGGCCTCGGCCCCTCACCGGCGGTGACGCCAGCCTTCACTAACGACCCGCTTACCCCGTCGCCTGCCGTGACCGTGTGCATTCTACTGATAGTCATTGCAATGAAGACGCGCGGCGAGTGGGCGGTATCGAAAGAGTCCGGGAGAGACGAGTGAGTTGGGGTTATCGGTAGGTGCCCACGAAGCGAGGGCGATTGTGGGCATTCACCGAGAGGCTGTGAAGCCGAAATGACTGACCATCAAAACCGAGCGCCCATCAAGAACCCCTATAGCTGGGGTATATATCCGGTGCCATAGCGGCGCCACTCCAGGGGGCACCCAGCTGACCCGCCGAGTGTTGCTAGGGTAAAAAGTTTTCCGACGAACGTGCACGTGGCACGCGCACACCTAACTGGAATGGATATGAGCAACACATCTCGAAGAACAACAGTTACAAAGGTGAGTAACTGTCTTTTTATTATGTCCATCGAACACTTTTTTTTACCATTTGTGCCCATAACTTGATTCTGTTTTTAATATCCTCTGACAACTTCACAATGATTATAATAATTGCTGAGTGGTTAACAATCTTTATAATGTCTTCCAGGTGCTTCATGGTTCTATGCAGCCCATGGTGCTCACAACACTGAGAAATTTAATTTTCAATCATTTAATTTGTACTTGGGTTTAATAAAAAGGCCTCTGAAGCACTTTGTAGAGTGATTTTTTTCTTTTGTTACTTATTTTGACATGAGGGAAAATACTGTCTTCGATGGTTCTTCCTGAGAAGAGCCTTCCAATGGATCAGGTGGAAAACTCTTATCTAGTTGTGTAATCTGTCTACTGAAAACAGAAATCTGCCTTGTTGGAGGGAGGGCAGAAAGAAGAAATGTCAGAAAGTACAAAATAGCAGCAGGTTGCAACTAAACAGGCAAAACTGCCACCAAAATAGAATATTATGCAGCAGCTGTCACAAATAGTAAGAAAATAGAGGAAAGAGTCCCCAACTAAGGCTATGCCAGTACTGCAAATGATGATGTGATTGTAGCACATGTAGGCATACCCATGCTACCTTTGATCAAACTAGCTTGCTAAAAATATAGCAACGCCGCAACATCATGAGGGAGATTCCCAAGTGCAAGACCTCCTGGGACTTGGGTACGTACTCAGTCTGCTAGCCTGTGCCACCACCTATACTGCCGTGGCTTCACTGCTATTTTTAGTGACCTAGTTCAGTCATAACCAGCTCAGGTATGCCTATCTGTGGTATAATCACATGTTCTAATTGCAGTGTAGAGATATGGTCAGATAGCAGTGGTCTGGGATTTCAAAGACCCGGATACATATCTTGGCTGTGCCATAAAATTCTTGTCTGGAAGCACAAAGTCTCTGTCAGATACTCAGTTTATGTAAATTGGTGTAATTCCATTAAAATCAATAGAGCTGCCTAGCCCTGTTTCCCCATTTCTAAAATTAAGAAAAAAGTACCCTGTGTGAGGTAGGTAGACTTTTCCATGGCACTTTTTGTAGTGCCTAACAGTATGAAAATCATTTTCAAATTTTGCAGCTGCACAGTCATCGAATTCATAGGGCCCTGACTATGACTAATACATGCAACACACACACATCCCTTGTCATAAGAATAAATTCCAGGGTTAAAAGTGATTTTTAAAGAACCTTCCAGGTGTGGGTCAAAACTCGGGTGATAAAAGTAGTGACAAGTTTCAGAGTGGTAGCTGTGTTAGTCTGTATCAGCAAAAAGAACAAGGAGTACTTGTGGCACCTTAGAGACTTAACAAATTTATTTCAGCATAAGTCTTCATGGGCTAAAACTTTCATGGGCCAAAGTGGGTTTTAGCTCACGAAAGCTTATGCTCAAATAAATTTGTTAGCCTTGGTCTACACTGGGAGGGGAGGGGATGTCGATCTAAGTTACACAACTTCGGCTACGTGAATAACATACTTAAATTGACTTACTTTGGTGTCTTCACCGCAGTGAGTCGACTGCTGCTGCTCCCCCGTCGACTCTGCTTGCGCCTCTCGCGGCGTTGGAGTAGAAGAGTCAATGAGAGAGCGCACAGGGGTAGATTTATCGCGTCTAGACTAGACGCAATAAATCGATTCCCTCTGGATCAATCACTGCCCGCTGATACAGCGGGTAGTGAAGACATACCCTAAGTCTCTAAGGTGCCACAAGTACTCCTCATTCTTTTAACAAAAATAGTGTTACAGACCAAACAGCTACAGGATACTACAGTGGTTTTATAACAGGTTAGGAACATTATTGCTCTGAAAAGTGTCTGAAAATGGCATGATGAGATTCCATGTTACTCTCTCTGACTCTAGATCAAGGTTTCTCAAACAGGGGTCGCTGCTTGTGTAGGGAAAGCCTCTGGTGGGCCAGGCTGGTGTGTTTACCTGCCCTGTCCGCAGGTCCGACTGGGAGCTGCGATCATCCGGATCTGCGGACAGTGCAGGTAAACACACTGGCCTGGCCCGCCCGAGGCTTTCCCTGCACAAGCGGTGACCCCTGTTTGAGAAACCCTGCTCTAGATATAATTTGCTCAGGTTATTAGCAAAAAGGTGACTTTTCTGAATACCAGCCTTGCAAACTCAACCTGAGGTCTGAAAATTGTGCCTTCAGTTACACCTGTGTAAGCCTTTTGGCCTTGTCTACACTTGAAACAGTACAGTGGCACCGCTGCAGCTGCAACACGTAGTGCTTCAATCTTGTGTTTCAAGGTTCTCTTGTCAGCATAGTTAGTCCACTTCCTTGAGAGGTGGTCGCTCGGCTGGCAGAAGAATTCTTCTGTCAAGCTAGCTCTGACTACATTGGGGTTTAGGTCAACTTAACTACATCACTCATGAGTGTAGATTTTTCACACTATTGAGTGAAGTCGCTGGGTTAACCTAACTTTTCAGGTAGACCTGATATTTGTCTTAAATGGAATTACACAAGTGAAATTGAGTGGTGCTCCAATTGAGGCTTAGTTGACTATGTTGAGTGAACCAGTTCAACAAAGCTGTGTGGGCTCTACCAAGCTAACAGTACAAAATAATAAAAATGTATTTGTTCTAAAAGCCTGCAGATTAAAACTGGTTGGGAATTTCCATTGAAACATTTTTTTTTCATCCAAAAGTGTTGATTTATCAAAGCCAAAATTGTTCCCGGGAAAGGGTCAGTTTTGATCATTCAAAAAATTGAAAAATGTTTCAGAATTTTCTGAATGTCCCATTTTGAATTTTTGAAACAGTTTCTTTTTTTAAATCATAATAACTCATTTAGAAATTCTAGTTATGTTAAAAAGATCAAAATCAAAACTAAATGTTTCAAAATTATTGATATAAGACATTTTGATCTGATCCAAAAAAAAATTATGGTTTATAGGTTTGCAAACATTTTTGAGATTTTGACTTTGTCCCAGTTCAGGAAAGGAAAAATTTTCAAAATCTTGAAAACACCTCATAGCACAGGACACATTTGGAGCAGTTGTTGATTAAGAAGGTATCATTTTTACACAGTCAGTTTTTTAGGGTAGAGCAATATAACACTTTATGAACCAAATTAAAATCTGTTGTTACCAGATGGGGTTGAGTAATTTGGCCCTATATTTTCATAGATTGATATTTTTTTTTTTTGCCAGGAGTTGAGAATGGCAATAGGATGGATCATTCGATGATTACCTGCTCTGTTCATTCCCTCTGAAGCACCTTGCATTGGCCACTGTCGGAAGACAGGATACTGGGCTAAACATGGACCTTTGGTCTGACCTAGTATGGCCATTCTTGTAATTAATTAAAATAAGGGACTGATAGCAATGGCCGAAGCTACCGGTAGAAATAGTCAGCTATTGGGCAAGTTTCTCTCACAGACAATAGATTTGCCACTTTGTCTCAGCTTCAAATTCAGTTTTTCCAAATTCTATTCTTCTCGTGTGTAAAGAATCCTGAATTTTGGGTGATTTTAAGATTGTTTTGTGATGTGCACATCATCTGCTAGGAACTAAGTTATAATCATGGCAGTGACTTTAGCTCACATCAAAGTTGATTTGAGTCTGGGTCTCCCTGAAGTACCAGCCCATTAATTCACTATTAATTTAGCCTTAATGGTTTGACTTCTTACAGGAGTAGAGCAGAATTCTGTAGTGGATTCACATAATAAAAATATACTATTATTTTTGCTATTTTTTTTAAAAAGTCATAGCTTGTATTTGGGGTTTCCTCATTAATGAGTAATTAATTAACATTAATTTTGCCTCTGTTTCAGCTGGCTGAACAATGAGACTGAATGCTTTCATTTTTCTTGGAGATATGCTTATTTCATGATATAAACACCTCGCTTTGTGTTTCACAGATTCCTACTTAAGAGCAGAAAGAGTAGAAAGTGACAATATTATGCACTATCATTTTTTGCTAATGCTTTCCCTGTATGTGGAAGCACTAACTTAAAATTTCAGTCTACATTGTTTAAGCATCTGAGACAAGGAATGTGTTTAATAATTTTCTTGTTGTCCAGGCTATTGTAGACTTGCACTAATTTAATGCTATAGCCAACAATAGTCCTGCCACTGATGCGGAGTGGGGCCCCTACGCTGGCAAGAGCTAATTTGTCCTGGCCCTGCACGCCCCTCAGGATGGCCCTGGTAATTTACATATAGCTTGAACTGCTAGTAAATCACACTTTCTTTTTTGATGGAGTAAGTGCTTGGGATATATTACTCTTGGCGATTTACAGCCCTATCCTGCAGACCTTACAGAAGCAAATTGGAGTTTGGTCTGTGTAAGGTCTGTAGGATTTGGTCTGTAGTGGGCATTGAAGTAGAATATATTTTGAAATGTGTCAATACTAAAGAAAAAAAATTTTCTTATTAAGGCTCAGGATGAAAAAAGTGAAAGAATGTATCTATCCTAAGTGGTGGAAAATCATTTTTAAACCACCAGCATTTGAATGATTTTCCAGTCTGTATAGTTTGCAAACTACCTTAATTTTAAGTTTCAGAGTAGCAGCCGTGTTGGTCTGTATCCGCAAAAAGAACAGGAGTACTTGTGGCACCTTAGAGACTAACAAATTTATTTCAGCATAAGCTTTCGTGGGCTACAGCAATTTATTAGTCTCTAAGGTGCCACAAGTACTCCTGTTCTTTTTAATTTTAAGTGTTAAGTCATTAGTGAAATTAGCAAGTAGTGACACGTTATCTGAATTTCTTTCTTTCTTTTTTTTTTTTTTTGATCTAAAGGAATTTTCAAAAGATGCCTTATTTTCTGCTATGTGTTTTAGGATCCAATTAATTAAAAATTTCATATGACATTTCAATTAAATCTTTGTGCCATTTTCTTAGGAAAAACACACATTTGTTAGGGAATTATTTGTGAGACAGTTCACCAACCTGTCTTTTGCAGTTTCCCTCACTTCACTGAATATCAAAAGTATTCATCCCCAGGAGGAGCACAGTCAGGGTAAAGAAGTAAGCACTTTATGCTCTGATGCGCTCTGCTTATTCACACTAAAATTGACTCAGTCCAAGAAAAGAATAACATGTTCGCATTCTTCTTCCACTTTCAGTCGCACAGAATTCTTAATCATTTTAAGACTTGTTTTGTTATATGTGAGAAGGACACCAAGTCTTTTCATCGTTCCTTATCCACTATGACATTTTCCAATCTATGTTCCACTCCTTTAGTGTAAGCAACACATGAAAGCATATTTCTGTCAGGTCAGTACACAGCTTCCTAACTTCTCTTCATAAGTGTGCACTGCAATTGTAGAGATAATGCCACAGCAATGCAGAAAATGCAGGACATCTGTCAATTACAGCTCTTGAATTTTATAAAGAAGAGAATTTCCTTTTAAGTATTATTCTGTCATGAAGTATTCACCTATTTAGAAATGTCATCTTTTCCTCCAGTGATGTATTTCTAATACGGCACTAGCTCTTTTCATAACTGTGGTTGGTTGATGATTCTCATGTCCTAGATGTGTTGAGGTAGCCGTGATTTTTTTACTTGACATGCATGCATGTAACTTCACCTTCATCCCTGACACGGCCATCTGAAACAACCTGGCTTTATAATTAGAAGCTCCTCAGAGGGCACGTACTTTTAAAATGACAAAAATAGAGAGTAATTGATGATGGAAAAGTTTACTTTTGAATAGCATTGAGCTTCAATCCTGAACTCAATAAGAATTGAGGGCATTCGTCACCTTGTCAAATCAGCTGCTTTAAGGACTACTGTTAGATATCATGTGCCAACCATTGGTTGGAAGTGGTGGTTTAAAATGTTTCTAATAAGTGCCATAAATTAGTTGCCCATATTGGCATTTGGGCAACTAAACAGTTTTAGTTGCCTACATGTAAATTTAGGTGCCCCTTCTGGAAAATTATGCTTCCCATTCTACAGTAGTAAAAACAAGCTCAAAATTAATGATAACTTTATCCCAGTTTGTGCAGTTAATAACTTTCTTATATAATAATGGCATTCAATGTTCCCTTTTAATGTATCAACCCCTGTTGTTTGGTACTTTTTATAGTAAAATTCTCCAGGGTTAGCACACCGACAACTTCGTTCTTAGAACCATAGAATTGTAGCACCGGAAGGGCCATGAAAGGTCTTCTAGTCCAGTCCCTTGTACTCAAGGCAGGACATTCATCATACAAGTTCTCCATTCAGGCTGCTCTTTCTACTCTACAATAAATCTGGTACAGTGTAAACATTGGTGGTTTTTTAAAAATATTTTGCTGAACTGAGACTCATAATTACAAAGTAGGGATGGTTTGATTATCCTAATTAAGGTTCCAATCATGCAACGTTTTGCATGCAGATGGACTGCTGCACCCTCACAGAGCTCCACTGACTTTACAAAGCAGCAGGATCAAGGACTTGGGACCCGATCCTGTGGGGAATTCTTGTGAATAGCTCTAATTAAATGGGAATATACACAAGTAATGTTTTTCAGGATCTGACCATTATTTAATAGATGCTTCAGGTTTTAGAAGAGATGAACTGTTATACATTTACCAATAATGAGTAAAAATATATATATATCCTGTGGCATTTAATTTGTGTTAAATTTTTAGCAAATCAAGATTTTGTAGCTATAATATATGCCTCTTAACAGATTTATGTATAAATCAACTAATGCAGTTGCAAGTTTTTGGATGTCTTTTAAAGTGGGAGGTTGTGGGTTCTAGTTTCTTGCCAAGGCTAAGTGGTTCATTGTATATGTCAAACTTTGCAATAGATAACTCAGTGAGAATATGAGGCCAATAATGTTGAACTGGCTCTGGCTACAAACTCTGTTTCTCATCCAATGTTGGGCATTTTTAGCTGGAAAATAAAACAATAATGTGCTGTCCATGTGATAGTTCAGGGAAATTCTTATTTTAATTCATTTTGTACTCGTACAAAACAAAACTGCCAATCTTTGATCCTAAAACTTATTAAAATCTAACAAAGTCTAACATTGTCTACCATAAAAAGTCTACCAAAACATTAATTGTAAAAACATAAAAAGTCTACCAAAATCTAACATTAATAGAAACTTAAAAAAAAAATTTGATGTTTTAACAGGTTTACAAATCCTTGCTTGTAAATATCAGAAACAGGACAATAATCATTAAAACAAGGAGACTTTATTCAGAGAAATATAAAGTAACAATCATCAGAACTCTCTATTTAACAGTGTGTTACCACATTAAAAAGGGAGCGCCTTTACCCTACCCATGACATGCTGTTTCTAGTGATTTTTTTTTTTAATTGAAATCTCTGATTACACGCATTTATCAGATCAGGCATTTCTATTAAATGTTAATCTTTTTAGAAATGTAAATGAAAGCTTTTATTTAAATACTTTCTTGCAGTTGTGATAATGTGTGGATAATAGAAAATGAAATGGTCCTGAAAATGATACCCCCTCCCAAACTGGCTAGTCTGTTTTTGAAAAAGAAAGTAATTAATTGTTCAGTGTAAATATGATTGATTTAAAAAAAAAAAAAAGTATAATGTACCATCAAGACTGTGTGGTTAAACCATCAAATGTCAGGGAGTACTAAAGTTAGGTTGATCTTTCCTCCTGTGCATGTGTATTGCAATAGGCTTTACCTAAATGATCTCACATAATTCCTGAAATCAGTATATTGTGTAATTCAATATAGTTAGTTTTTCTACAGCTTTACACTTGTAGCATCTTGGAATATATTGTTTTCATTTTTGTATACGTTAATTTCATTGTCGTATTTTTCCAGAATGTATTTTTGACTTAAATCCAAAGTCTGCCTTCAGCTACAACCTGCAGCTCTCATTGAGCTCAATGAATTGTGCATGCATAACAATTTTTTTATTGTGATATCTCATACTGTTCCTCAGAGAAATGCACAGAGAGAGATTTAAAGGCTGTGTATGTGGGGTGGTATTTTTTGTTTGTTTGTTCTTGTCTTTTTTAGATTTCATCTTTCAACATGTATGGTATTTGGAAGCATATCTAATTTGTATTTTTCATATGACCTAGCTTCAAACTATCATAATGGTTGTTAGTTTAGTTTTGTGTCTAATTTCCTAGAGTCCCTCCTCCTTCTCTTGCTAGAAGAAAGAAATAGATAGGGTTGCAGGGAAGGAGAGGAGAAAAATGACAATGAGAACACAGCCACACTTGAATGAGGCCTGTTGAGTACCCAAGAAAATGTGTCCTTTATTCTTAATTTGGCAACCTGTGCTTTTAAAACTGGAGTTCAGAATTGCACACACATTACACTGGTTTAAAATACCTCAAGCTCCTTAGCTAAATTTGTACTATTTAGCGCGATAAGCAGCAGTTGTTGTTGTTCACTATCAGTAGCTTGAATTAGTTTATTGAGAGACATTGCAATGGAGCAGCCATCCCGATATCCTGTCCCCCAATTAAGTAGAATATGCTGTAATGATATTTTACACTTATGTAGCACCTTTCATCTCAAAGTACTTTCTTTAATGTATTTATAAAAATATAATTACACAGCTCTATGGAACTGCAGTAGCTGACATGGTAGCCATCCGTGCTCAAAGTACTACAGCATGAGAAAGGGCAAATTCTTACTCTGTGATAGACTGTCAAGTGTTACACATATCACATGATATTAATGCACATGGCAGCCCTGTAAGGCATTCATTCCAGCAGCCCAGCTGGATCCTCATGCAGCCAACAGGACTGCAGGCAAAGGAGGTAGCTGCCTTTCTTCTTCCCCTCTTGCCGATCCCCCTATTGGATCTCTATATGGAAGGAGTCAGAAGCGATGGTGGCAGTGGGCAGCTGGCTAGTAGTGACATAAGGTATGGTGATCAATATTACCTCCAGACATCCCAACCAGACTCCAGCTACCTTTTCAAACAGTACCTAGCCAGATCACAGCCCAGTGAGAGACCTCGGTTTCTCTCCAAGACAGCACCCAGGATGAACTCCAGTTTTTGTCCAAGACATTCCAGCAGCATCCAGTTCCAGCCAGAGAGAACCCTGATATCCACAGTAACCTTGGCATCCTTCAGCACTCACCAGCGCAAGTATCCCAGACAACCACCAGTACCCCAGATACAGCTGCCATTTTTTGTGCAGCTTCATGTCCTAATCTCTGCCATTACTTAATCACTGTTGTTGACCATAAACTGAAATATCCACACACTGCTGAGAGAGGCTCAGCTTGTTTGTGTTAAAAATAAAATTGTGAGTCATCCTGATTATTTCTGAGTCAATGGCTACATGAAGGTTAAAGGACAGATTCTATGTTGAGTCAGGAAAAATTTGCACTAGACTCCCAGTTTAAATATATCCTGAACTTGGTTGATCTGACTAGTGGAGGAGTCTTCCTCTATTGGGGAATCCTCTGATGGTGTAAAGATGTGTTGCCACATACCCCAGAACATCTTTGCAACTTGCTAATCCCCAGCTTCTTTAATATGTGGCAGGAGATTGGTCTGGCAATGTAAAAGCCAAGAATTGGAGGATGACGAGTGGCATAAAGCCACCTTTGCTCTATCGTCTCTTCAGAGACCCCTGTTCCTATTTGAGTCCCTTAGTCAATGCCTTAATTTCAGATCACACTTGGGATTAAAATGGTTAAAATTTACCATTTCATATTATACATACATTCATGCATATTCTTCAGACAACTACAGTTATTTTACAACTGATTTTTCTGAAACCCAGCAGAGCACGTGTTATACCCTGAGAACTATATTCATGTCAAATTTCAAGAGTTAGCTGTTATAACTGTTCCTTGCCCCTCCTGGAAAATAAAGATGACATATTTTTGTTAGATGGGAAAGCATATTTTCACTCTTGCCTTACTCAAAACTGGCTGAAGGGTCTGGCACAGAGAGGCACTGCCTGACTTTGGGGAAACTCCAGCTATGTTTCCAACTCCCTTACACAGATGCTCATGGCTATAGGAGAGACTGTTGGAGAACTGAAAGCAGGAGAATGTGTGTGGCAAGACAGGACTTCACACCCAGCTGCGGAGGGCTGGATGTTAAGTTTGATTTGTTAGTGATAACTTGGCTTAAATTACGCCGAGAGAGATTTTTCTCCTGCAGTTTATTGTTGATTCATTTACCAGTTTGAAGAGTTCTGCTTCAACTTAAAAAAAAAATGACTTGTGAGGAGACCAAGCTTAGAAAATGTCAGTACAAAAGGTGAAAGCTGAAACAAGTTAAGTGACTGGAAACAATGAGTTATCATTGACACTGCATTGGAACCTTAACTATACCTTCTGCTCAGGTCTAATAAAATAAGTAGCTTTGACATATTTTTTTTAAGTAAAAAAAATGAGAGAACCAAAACAGAAAATAAAAATGTTTCAGGCAGTTATCATACAAGACACCATTATCAGAGTCATAGTTCCACATTAGAGTAAAATACCTTGTTAATTGGATTATGTGAAATGCCTCTGATCCAGAAGGAATTTATTAGTCTTTTACTCCCCTGTAAATCCAAAGCCTTCAATCAATTTTTCTTCCAGTTAGATGATATTCTGATGGCTCTCTTTTACTACAAGGGCCATATTTCACAGCATTTTGTAGTATGAGGCATGTCAGTATTGTGCGAGGTAAGTAAAACCCTGCCATAGTGTGGAAGTGTCTTTACAAATACTATATTTTTGGAGGGTGGAGGGAGGGTTTTGTAATGCCTTGTTACTTCCCAATACTACATACAGAGTTGTAAATAAAAGCTCATGGGCAACATGGAATATTGTTCACCCAGGATGAATATGCAGAGAGCCCTAATGTGTAAATAAGGAGCAGACTTGGAGAGATGGGGAGAGACATGCAGTAGTTCTCGCAACTCCTGAGGGAATCCAGTGGGAGATTAACTCTTCTGGGGCCTTTCTGTCACATTGTAGACATGAAAAGTACTGCACAGTACACATTTTGTTCAGTAAAACAGAATGACAGATCTTCCTGAAGAGTGCAATTCTGTTCTAAAAATAATAATGAAGTGTGCAATATTAATGGTGTCTCAATGTTGCTAGAGAAGACTTGACTTTACTCCCAGCCCTGCATACTGAGTTTAGGGTCTACAACTTACACTGGGTTCTTTTCATCTTTTAATGATAAGATTTCCCATTCACATAGTGTTTTCTCTGTTTGGAGTACTGTACAGAATTAGTTCATCCTCACAACATCCCTATAAGTAACATCTCCATTTTACAGATGGAAAACAGACTGAAATGTGAAGTGACCAGCCAAAGGCCACACAGTAAGCCAATGTTAGAATGTGTTTCTCTGGGCGACACTGACTTTATACATCAACTTCAGCAATAAAAATTATGCAGGTCAAATTAAACCCTTACTTGTAACTTTGCTACATTCAGTGTTTTTTGCACACATGTAACCAACTGCAATTTAACCAAGAAGTTCTAGAGTCCGTCTCTCTCTCACACACACACACTGTTTAGCTCTGCAGAGATAACAGGAGTAAATATAAAGCTTTGGTTCTACAGACAGCCAGTATGACTCTGCATACACACAGGGAGCCTCTCTTAAGTAAAAATCTGCCATTTTTATACAATCACTTTTCAGAGTACAGCTGCACATTGAGAAACAAACATAAAGCTGTGATTTAATTTTGAGATACTGTGAAAACAACTTCCATTTTATATTACTGACTAGAGAATTTGTATTAAGGAAGCAGAGGTTGTTACAACGATTTGGAATCCCAATTTCCCTCGCTGGTAGCATGAAGTTGGTAGAAATGAGAAGCCATTACTTGACTGGAGGCTCTTCCCCTTGTCTAGCGAGCAGTATGGCTGTGGTTCACAATGTCTTTACCCTCAGCCCAGTAAAATTTGACTTGTTTTTATTTTATACATCTTGTCTGGTACATTTTCTGTAATTATGTTGAAATCAGAGACTGGATAGGATTTCATTCAACTGAAACTTGGCTCCACTTCTCTATTCATTCTGGTCTCTCATGCTGTGGTGCTGTCTTTGACCTTCTGCACAGAATCCTGTGTCATTCTCCGCAATGTTTTCCAGTACATAAATTGGCATTGTTTTGCTAACACTTTCCATACTTGGCAGACCCTGCATTCACAGCTTTCCAGTTTCTTCTGTTTTCTTTGGTTCTGTGAAGTAAGTGTCACTAGAGATAATTTGCTTTATCAGCAATACAATTTATACAACATTTTCAAAGTTGTTTTTTCCAGTCCTCCTCCAGTTTTTCATTTATCTTCATTATTGGACATGTTACTTTACTTTGTCATGGCTTCCAGTTTCTTCCCTGAACTCTGCCATGCATATTTCTTTCCCACAGAGACTGTATACAAATAGTAGAGCTTTCATCATCAGCACATGCTACACTCAATGTGTATTTGCAGTCCAACTAGAAAGACCTATTGACAGTACAACAAATCAATTAATTAACAAGAAATAAAATGCCAAACTCTGGTTTTCATGCCTCCCAAGCTCACAGAAGGCTATAATGAGCTGAATAATATACTCAAAGAGAGGCACAAGTTCACTGTTTTATTCTGAGGCAGAAGCATCATAACAGTTGCATGTATGGAAAGCATGGTAAGCCACCTACAAAAACTGAATTTTCTTCTCATTAACACTACTATACCCTCCCACTCCAAACTGGCAAAATAAGCTAATATGACATAAGAACGTAAGAATGGCCTTAGTGGGTTAGACCAAAGGTCCATCCAGCCCAGTATCCTGTCTGCTGACAGTGACCAGTGCCAGGTGTCCCAGAGGGAGTTAACCTAACAGGTAATGATCAAGTGATCTCTCTCCTGCCATCCATCTTCACCCTCTGACAAACAGAGGCTAGGGACACCATTCCTTACCCCATTCTGGCTAATATCCATTAATGGACTTAACCTCTAGCTCTCTTTTAAACCATGTTATAATCCTCGCCTTCACAACCTCCTCAGGCAAGGAGTACCACAAGTTGACTGTACACTGTGTGAAGAAGAACTTCCTTTTTTGTTGTAAACCTGCTGCCCATTAATTTCGTTTGGTGGCCCCTAGTTCTTATATTATGTGGCTCACTAAATTTTATAAAAGAATCATAGCAATGAATGGCAAACTGAACAACAAAAATGCTATTGAGTGGTAACCCCGAAGTATACTTGCCAACTCTTTGTCTGTGAGAAGTTATCTTGTTCATGATGTAGTAGCGTGTGTGTGTGGAAGTCAGCATGGAAGGAGTTAGGTTGTGTTGGGACATGCCTACACCTGCTCTGATCATGCTCCTACATGCTGCGTAGATCAGCCTTGCCAAAGAATGGCAAAGAGCTATGTTTAGAACATGTCCCAGTACATCTACTCGGTGGGACAGCTGCTGAGCTTGAACATTTGTTTTTCACCACTTACCCAGCAGGAAAGAGTATTTGTCCATTAAAAGTACATTAATGCTTAATTTATTCAAATACAAAGAGCTATATTTAAAATGTAATTAAAATTCAGAGTTATAGATGTATTCTAGGTGACGTCTGTCACATACATTCATGTGTTTCTTTTATGCATAAAGATAGATTAGAGTTTTCCTTTATTTCCCATACATTCTTCCCTTACCCATCTTTTAAAATAGAAATTTAAAAAGGAAACAAAGTGAGAACTATAATTTGAATGTTATAAGTGTTAAGTCAAAATTGAGGTTTAAGGGTACAAGTAATAAATTATTTAAAGTATTTGTGTTCTGAATCATATTATAAGGTGTGTGTGTGTGTGTGTGTAAATTGGGAGACCAAATTTCTGTTGCCCTAGAGCTCTGCAATGAATCGTCCATGCTATTCCAAATATGCTGTTCATATTTCAGATACAATTCATAAGATCTTGTATGTCATATCATTTCTATTTTGCTATCGTACATGCACCTTGTCATCATGTACTGTTATAGAAGGGCCCTTTAGCAGTATTCAAAATCACCACCACTGCATTTAATGTAGAACCTGGCTAATTTCTATTCCATCTTTGCTCTGTGTTCTAAACCATAGCTAATCTGGAATTTAGGATTTGATAATGGTCGTTTTTAATATAAAGAATACAGCCTTCAGTCAACAACAACAAAAAGTTTTACACCAAAATGAGGTAGAGAAATAAAGAAAGAGATGTAATTATTATAATGATGGGTTAGACATTTGAATGCATTGTGTAATCAGTGATTCCTGTGGTGCTGCGCTGCAATCATGGTTTAGTGCTGTCATAAGAGACAAGATAGGGGATTATTGTAAAATACTTTAACATCTCTTGATCAAAATGCCTGTAGCAGAATCATACTTCTCTTTTCCTGAATTTTTGCAAGGTGGGCGGGTTTGTTTGGAAGGAAAGCCTACGAAGCAGAACATTTTTTTAATGATTGGTTAAAAAAAATCTCTTCTTTGGTAGTTTCTGTAAATTATTTTTAAATCTCATTTGCCTTACAAAACTCAGCAGTGGGCTGTAACAGTTTGGCACAACGTCTTCATAAAACTAGCTTAACAGATTTTTTTATTATATACTTATCTGTGTCTTCAATAATTTATTTAATCAATGAATAAATTGTGGTAGTGCCAGGATATGATTATCCTAGCATTTTTGTAGTTATATTAAGTGCTAGTTATTTTCCAGTTATCTTGTACAGTGCTTGGCTAAGAATAAATCCTTAAACAGCTTTTGAATAAATTCTTTTGTATTCTGTGCTTTGCTTAAATTGTACAATTTGAAAATGTGGGTATTCTATCAGTAAATAAACTCTTTAAATTATACACATTTCCAAAATTGAGGGATTGACAGATTATAGTTTTAGAAACAAGTATCTCCATCTGCACCACTCCTATTGCTATGCAGACGTTTTACGACTCAGTATATAGTATCTAATTCTGAGACACTCTCTTTTATGGTGAATAATCCTTGCATCTGTGATTAGTCTCTTTGAAGTCAATGAGACTTTTTGCGTAAGTAATAGTTGCAGGATTGGGCACAGTCATTTGAATCAAGATTATTGCCAACAGACAGTTGAGGATTAAAGATATCAATCATTTTTCCAGAGACCTAAAAATGAAAAGCAGATGTTGTAAAGCAGTACTAAAATGTTTCTTCCATGCACTGCAAATGACATAATTCATAAGTGATTAAATCAGTTTCAGTTCAAAAATGGGTGTGCACAATTTTTTTGTCAGGTTGGTCAAACCATCTACATTCTGCAAGAGTTCATAAGGTTACAAGTCTGTCCTAGAAATTAGCGGTAAACCAGTAGCAGGTTCTATTCAGCATCATTTAGCATGTCTCCTAATGCTGTCCAGGGTTTGTAAATAACAGGAAAATGAACATGGCGTGTTTAATATTGAACAAAAGATTTTCTCCTTTTTTTGACATCCAGCTGTAAACAAAGGTTTAGTTTGTGGTCTTTAACTTAAAAAATTTATTCAGAATAGTCGGTGCTTATTTCATTTCATATTTTGGTCTGATTCCCAAGGCTGAATACCAAAGCTCTGATAGAAAAGAGCATCTAAGACCAGTTGTGAAGGGAGAAGTAAGTTCAAAATATTGCTGTTCCGACATTACTCTAAATCCGTACTCCATGCAAGTTATTTAGCTTGACTCATGACATACTGATGTTATATTTCATGCTCTATTCGGTGCCTTTTGACACAATAGGTCACTACGCTAATGAATACTTAAATTCAACAGTACAATGTACCCTCAGTAAACAGTGATCACATTCACAGAAAGCACTTTATGAATTAAGGATGCTAGGTAAATGAATTCCTGTTACTGTAGTGATGGTATGTTTAACTTGTGTGGATTCTCTTAGGTTACTTTTCCATGTTCTCTGATCACGGACACTTACATTTTGCTAAGCTGTCATTTCATTCAGCCAGGCCGCCGATCTCCTCCCATGCCATGACTTCTGCTAATATGTACTGCTTGACACCATGCAAGCATGCAATATCCTCTTAGTAGTAGCAGTGCTATACTTTGAATGAGTTGTTAAATTGGCTTGCTTTCTAATATCTCTTCTAGCTGTTCAGCTGTATGTTAAAAATCACACAATCCTTTTTTTTAAAACTCTGGGGTATATTCCAAGCAATCTAGTGTAAAAAACTCATGTCTGTACACAACAGACACCATTACTACATAAATCGCATTCCACAGACATGTCTGCACAGGGAGTGGGGACTAAACCCTTGTCTATAATGGCCAAAATAGACCTCTACTATTTTATCAGGTAATATCAGCAGATCCATTAATCCCCTGCAGGCCAATCCCCAGAAAGCAATATCATACATTCATGCAAATCCTGTGTATTACAACGGCTAAGTACATAAGACAAGTTCTAATTACAAAGGCAATATGTGAGTTATTACCGAGAGTACAATGGCTTCTATTTAGTTATACTGTTCCTCTACTACAAGAATTTAATCCATTACACTATAAAGAGTTTTGATCTACCTTGAGTATGAAAGGTACTATGTAAAAGAAAGTTGTCTCATTTTAAGCTGTATCTATCCTTCTTGCTGCCTGTTTAAGATACGCTTTAAACTTATTATTATGTAACGCTTATATTGTGGAAGCACCTTAAATCCACAATTGGGTCTGGCCTCGTTGTGCTGGGTGCTGTGCAGACATATAACAATGACAGTCCCTGCCCCAAAGAATTTATAATCCAAATGACAAGACAACAGGTGGATGACCTAAATCAACAGGTCAGGGTGCGGGCAAGGGGAGACAAGGTAGCAACTATAACAGAATGTGCACAGTTCTTAGCCATCCAAGTAGCAGTGACTGTGACTGACTAGCGGCTTAGGAATTCTTAGGTTGTTGTTTTCTGTATGCATTTTGCCAGAAGTGAATTTTGAGGAGGGAGATCAGGGATAAGATGGTGGTTTTACAGATTTGGCTGGGTCCTTTCCCTATTCATGAGGAGCAGCATCACAGGTAGAGAGAGTCACTTTCTTCTAACACTTAATGAGAATTAATATTAGAAAAATGAAGTACCTTGGAGGTACTCTACCTGTCTCTGGTTCACTGCAGAACTTCTGCCTAAATGACTTTTCCCATTCCTATTCCCCATTACTGCCTAGCTTCCTGTTACAAATATAAAGCAACAGTATACATATTCTCATAACACATAACAAGACAAGTGTTGGACTGGAACCCCCAGGGTAAAAGTAATGAGGTAGACCAAGAATAACATGGAAATGCACAATAGAAGGATAACTGAAAGCTATCAGAATGACGTGGGAAGATTGTAGCAGGAAATAGACAAAGACAGAAAGCGGTGATGAGGGCCCTGTATTCTGCGTGGAATAGAGAGGCATGCGAGAGCTATATAATTAGTATGTACAAATTATTATACATAGAATATGCTGACGTACAACTGTAGAGAGCTTAAAAGTATATGAGGAAAAAGGGGAAACCAGTGCAGAGATTCAAGTGTGATTGGGCATGGTTTTTTAGCATAAATTGAAGTTCAGTAAATTAATATAATTTACCTTCAGGAGTTTAACTGTTGATCTCAAGAGACAAACTCAAAAAATAAAAATTCTTATTAATTTTAAGGATCTGCATGACAAAAACTTAGAAGAAACTGTGAAGTATAGTTATATGCAAAACCCCATTTACCTGAGTAAGCATGTGCAGGATTTATTATGAAGCCATGTCTTGGGGAAAACAGTTGAACCTGAAGGGTGAGAAATAAGGTGGAAAAGAGAACACCTGGGAGAGATGAGGATAGTATTAAATAAAGGTAGTGGAAGTGTGCTGGTTTGGGGAGACAGAAATAGTATAGGAACCATAGGGGAGAGGACTGTTAATATGATGGAGGAGCATATATTAGACCATGGAGGAAAGGTTTTGTCAGCTGAAAATAGGTGTGGAATAATTTTGATGATTTTCTGCTTCCAAAGTTTAAGTGAATTTGTCTAGATATATAAAAACAGAAAATATCCTCAATTACATAATTATATGTCAAGACACTATTGCCAAGCATATGAAGGATCTTTTTTTGCTTCATGGAAGATCTCAGTGAAATGATTAATCCTTTCAGTATGGTGCTGATGCATTACTAGTAAACTCACTTGACATGGTAAATTCTGTAGAATGCTGCCAATAAATAAAACCATTTGCATTTCTTTTGGAAAGAATTATAATTGACGAGAATGTGTGAGGTTTATGCATAGTTCATAGCAAGTTATGAATAATATCATGATAATCAACAACATGGAAATTATTATGAATGACATTGTTTTATTAGCATTAAGGGATTAACTGTCAAGTTAAAGTTTAAATCATTTTTGACACCCAGACCGTCATGCATTACAAAAAGTACTTACATATCCATGAGATTGACACACCACAATCTAATGCCATAATGTGGTACATTTTCCATGTTAATAGGAATTCCACATCTCCTTCTCTTCAAACTGCATTGAAAATTATCCCATTACACTGATGGAATAAGATCAGGAATGATCTAAGTTATCTGTCAAAAGCTGCATAGAGCAGGTTGTGCATTATATCTTTGGTAGTTGAAGTATATTTTAAGTGTGCTTTCAAAATTAGATGAACAGGGAGTTCTCGTAATTTTACTCATTGGCCTCAAACCTGCATTGATTTATTACTATGTAATAAGAGGAAGAAGGTTCAGGGAGCACAGCATGGGATGTGGTCAATGGATTGGTACTACTCAACCTGATAAAGTGTGGCAGGATCTGATCTTTGAGCTGTGAGACTCAATTCTGTTTTGTACTCAGAGAGAGAGTAGAAAAAATGTTAAACACAAGCTAAAGTGATTTTAGCCCTTGGACTGCTACCCCTTGCTATTTATCCATGTGGTCACCAATGATACTGCCAAGAATGACATTGAGCAGATCACTACAGACTATGTGGCTCTGGGAAAAAGGATAACAGAGTTTGCAGATGGTGTTCTCGTACGTCCACCTTGTTGAAGGAAAAGGCCCTGGCAGGGACTGTTGAATTGTGAAAGGGAGTGCATGGTTATGCAGGTGGTGTTGGCAAGAGTGTACTGAGATGGACTCCATTTATCAAATACTCAGAAGAGCATCTTTGGATGTTGTCTGGTTAACCTGATAAGGAGAGGTTTAAACTAGGTCCTATGGGGGATGGTGACAAAAATCCAGCCAAAGCGCATCTAGGTTAAACTATCAAAGACAAGAGGAGGGAGCTAATTTCTGGAGAAGGTTGTAGGAATCACAACTGCATTATAAAGGCAAAAAGAAAAGCAAGAGGGCAGGCTGCAAAATATCTTTGATGCCTGGATACAAATCCAAGGAGTGTGGGGAACAAGCAGGATGAATGGGAAGCCATGGTATATGAAGAAAATTATGACTTCATTGGCATCACATAAACTTGGTGGGAAAACTCCCAGAATTGGAGTACCAGGATTGAGGGATACAGCTTGTTGCAAAAGGATAGGTATGGGGGAAAGGAGGTGTTCCATTGTACATCAAGAATGTGTACACTGGCTCTGAGGTCTAAGGGGAAGTGAGCGACAGACATACTGAGAATTTCTGGGGAGGATAACAAGGGAAAAGAACAGTAGTAATGTTATGTTGAGGGTCCATTAAAGACCACCAAATCAGGAAGAGGAAGTGGATGAGTCATTCTACTAGCAGGTAACAAGATTAGCTCACACACACGAGCTGGCATTCATGGGATATTTTAACTTCTCTCATTTCTGTTGGAAGACTATGGCAGCAAAACATAATACGTCCTGAAAATTGCTAGAATATGTAGGGGACAGCGTTCTGATTCAGAAAGTTGAGGAAACAGCTAGGGCATTGTTTTTGGATCTGGTTTTGACCAACAGGGACGAATTAGTTGCAGACTTGAAGGTGGTCTTGGGAGGAGGAACTTGGGTGAAAGTGATCATGATCTGATAGATTTCAAGATCCTATGGAAAGTAGGACATGAGAACAGGAAAACAAGGACTTTCTGGACTTCAGAAAGGCAGAGTTCAACTGACTCAGAGAAATAGGAGGAAAGGTCCCATGGAAAGACCAATGAGGAAGAAAAGGAGTTGAAGGGGGGTAGCAGTTTTTAAAAGATGTAATACTAGAAGCTCAACATCAAGCTATTTCAATGTAGAGGAAAGATAAGAAGAGCCACAGGAGACCAATGTGGCTGCAAAAGGAGCTTTCTAAGCTATCTAAAAACCAAAAGGGATACCTACAGGAAATGGAAGGAGGGGCATGTCACCAAGGAAGTATACATGGTAATACTGCAAGTGAGTAGAGACAAAATCAGGAAAGCTAAGGCAAACAAGTTACAGCTGGCAAGAAATGTTAGGGACAACAGGAGGGAATTCTTCAAATATGTCAGACAAAGAAATGGATTGTGGATGGTGTGAATCTGTTGCTCAATAGAGAAGGTGAGCTGGTAACAGAAGATGATAGGAAGGCAGAGCTGCTGAGTGCCTATTTTGTTTGTCTTCTCACAAAAAATGATATGTGATCGGAGAACTAGCGAAATTATCATAGACAATAAAGAGAAAGGGATACAGATCAGAATAAGTAAAGAACACATCAGATATCATCTTCTGATGAATTTGAATGAATTCAGATCAGCAGGTCTGGATGTTATTCACCCAAGGATACTGAAGGAATTAGCTGAAGAAATCTGAGTCACTGGCAAGAATATTTACAAACTCATGGATGTTAGGAGAGGTCCTGGAAGACTGTAGAAGGGCTAACCTACTTCCCATCTTTAGAAAGGGGAAAAAGGAGGGGCCGGGGAACTATAGACCAGTCATCCTGACTTTGTTACCTGTGAAGCTACTAGAGCAATGTATAAAACATTCAATTTGTGAATACCTAGTGGATGAATGGTAATCTTTAGCAGCCAGCATACCAAATCAGCTTGATTTTCTTCTTTAACAGTGTAACTGGTTTGGTAGATGGGGGAATGAAGTGGACATAATATACGTGGACTTCAACAAGGCTTTTGACACAGTTCTATTGGACATTCTGATAAGTAAACTGGAGAAATGTAGGTTTGACAGAGCTACCAATGAGTGGATATAATTCGTTAAACAACTTCAAACAAAGAGTAGTTATTAACGGAATGATGTTGGATTGGAGGGAGGTCTCAAGTGGGTTCCACAGGGAGCTGTTCTGTGTCTGGTGGTGTTTAATTACCTGGATGTAGGTATAGAGAACACACTGATCAAATTTGCAGAGGAGATAAAGCTAGGGTGGGGTTGCCAGTACTGTGGAGAATAGAGCTAAAATTCAGAGGGATCTTGATAAATTAGAGAACTGGGCTATAGACAACAAAATGAAATTCAACAAAGACAAACGTAAGGTGCTACACTTAAGGAAAAAAAAACCAAATACACAAATACAGAATGGGGGGAAACTGGCTTGGCAGCAGCACTACTGAGAAGGATCTGGGAGTTGTAGTGGATCACAACCGCAACATGAGTCAGCAATGCAATGCTGTTGCAAAAAAAGCAAATGTAATTTTAGGTTGCATTAACAGACGCATAGCATGCAAGTCACAGGAAGTGATAATACCACTCTATTTGGCGCTGGTTAGGCCTCAGCTGGAGAACTGTGTCCAATTTTGGTCACTAATATGTGGAAAGGATGTAAAGAAACTGAACAGGATCCAGAGGTAAGCGACAAAGATGATCAAAAGGATGGAATGAAAGCCATATGAGCAAAAGCTGAAGGAACTGGGGATGTTTAGTTTGGAAAAGAGATTAAGTGGGGACATGATAGCAGTCTTCAAATACTTGAAAGGCTGCTATAAAAAAAAGAGTAAAGTTGTTCTCTTTTGCCACAGAAGCCAGGAGAAGAGGCAATGGGTTCAAACTACGGCATAGCAGATTTAGTTTAAATCTCATGAAAAACTTCCTAACTGTAAGAACGATAGGACAATGGAACTGCACTGCCTCAGGAGGTTTGTGAAAGCCTATTCACTGGAGGTTTTCAAAAGGATGCTGGATAGCCATCCATATTGGATGGTTTAGACGCTCAAATCCTGCATCTTGGCAAGGGGTTAGACTAGATGACAATTGTGCTCCCTTTTAACCCTTTGATTCTATATTATTGGCCTCTCATCTCCTTTGCATGTGCCTGGCCGTGAAATGAACATTCTATTTACTGTTGTATTTTCCAATAATCATATAATAGTCTTGCCTCAGCCTATTTAAAGATATTTGAGCTGCCAAAACTGAAAATATGTGGGTAGTTTATAGGCATATATTTTATTTAAGTGCTTTTAATATTGGGGTTGGTGGAAGCTAGAATTTTATACACTTTGTTCAATTTCCAATACATTAATCAGACTAAAACAGTTGGGTGCATTTAAAGATTTAGCAAATCTATTAGTTCAATCAGATGAATAACTACTCCACAGCGACCCACTGATTGTGGGTTTTTTAGTGGGCAGCAGGCTTGCAGTTTGAACAACCAATATTCTGAAGCATTCCATAGGTAGTTTTATCATTGACCAAATATATTTAAAGATGTGCTACAGCAAATGAACATGGTTTCATTTTGGCAGTCTTTGTAATATTTTTAAAAAACATTTTAAATGCACTGAAACCTTGTTTTTAGGTTGTTAGATGTCCTGTTTGTTCTGTAAAAGACACAAATGTCAAAGTACTGGATACAGCTTGGTGAATCATCTCTGTGATGTGGTTTATTTCTCACAATAAATGAGGTTTGCTGACTGTGATATTTTGGGGACTACTCAGATCAACAAGGGGTTGTGTCACTGCCTCCCCTGTAACCCTGAGAGCCTTTGTTTGTTTGTTATGGTTTGGATCCCTGACACCAGTAGTATTCATCCTACAAGCAAAAGGTCACACCCTGGTGCTCACCAGCCCAGTTACTCTTTGCAGTCCCTAGTCTGCTCAAATATTTCTTCTGTGAGTTCTTAACTACCAGACCTCAGGCCGTTCCCCTTTGGTTCATCACCCCAGAAGGTGTGAAACTCTGACCCTGCACACAGTTTGCACACTAGAAACCTGCTTGGGATAAAAATAAACAAAAAGTTTATATAATAGAAAAAAATCACAGATTGAAAGGTGAGACCGTAAGAGAAAGCAAACATAAAAGTTGCACAGAAAACAAAGATAAAGAGACAACCTTAGGCTTTACACTTTCTTAGATAAAATATCTTTTCTAATAAGAGTTATTTATTGCCTTAAAACAATTTTCCGGCATGTTCCCTAGTTGTAGGAGGGATCCACAGTTCATGAGTATCGTCCTTTCTCAAGACTGTCCCCCAAGTTCTGGAAAAAAGCTTCAAACTCAAATCTGCTTTTTAAAAGGCTTTTTTCCTTCTCTTCTCCCCTCCCCGAGTCCACCGTGACTAACAGTTAATCAGAATGGGAGATATTCCCTCCTGATTTGACGTCCAGAAGTCAAAATATTCTTTTCAATTTTGAGTTGTCTAAATTTCTTTCCATGAACTCCACCATTGTCCTTTCCTGGACTGGACAACAGATAGTTACTTGAAACCTGTTGCATGTAAACACCTGGCTTGGCAGGTGCCCCTCTCTGCTTAGCTGCTCACCGTCCTGCTGTGAGGTGTAGTTGAATCTGTTCCAGAGATTATGAGCACAATTTTCTATATACAAAAATACATACATTCATAATCAGTCTTGACCATCATTAAAGACTTCAATTAATATGTTTTTATTGTACAATAACACAATATAGAATGTTGGTTTTGTTGTAGAGAAAATATACTTTCCCCACAAAAAAAAACTGATTATTCATGCTAGGAACTAAGTAGTGGGGCAAATCATGATGAAGCTGAAGTTCAGTTCCTTAGAAGCTGCTTTCCCTAGCTATGGGTTTCGCAGCGCCTCAGCCCCTCCACATCCACCTTAATTGTGAGGAGCACCGCATCTATGTAAGCAGATCCAATAGCTCCTTCCCCAGCTCACTCTCATCAGTTCCCTCTGCCTCAGCATATTTTAGAATGGTGCAGAGTCCATCTTCACAATGCACATGAGGCACAAAAGTCACCTTGGGCAGCCATTGTGCCATTGCTTCCTGCAGAGGCAATGAATGAATTAACTTCAGAGAACCTCAATCAATGAAATTGATCAAATGAAATTCTGTGCATGATGGGTGCAGTATTATACATGCTGTGTAGCCAGTGTTGTATTTTTATTATTTTATACAAGAAAAGCAGTAGTATATGTAGAGTAGATATTTTATTGCATATTTTGTCCTGTGAATGAAAAATGTTTGATCTTATCTTAAAGCATTAAATTATAGAACACTTGATTTCTTCTACAATGCATGCTGACACTTGTAGAAATAATAGCTATTAACAAAATCCAAGCACTTTTTAAAAAGCACACTATGGACTGTTTGCCATTCCTTAAATAACAGGACAATATTTGTTTCTACAGCTGGACCTTTGGAACTGCCTCTTTTTGAACTGATACCATCACAAAGGCAGGTGGTTTTTCATGGAGACCGCTTGCCATTTCAGTGCACTGCAACATATGTTGACAACACTACCCAAGTACACTGGTACCATGATGGTCTTCTTATTGAAACTGATGAAGAGAGTGGCATATTTGTGGAGGACAGCATAATACACGACTGCTGTTTAATTACACGGTAATGTATACACATTTTAGTGATATACAGTACTGCAGGCAGTGTGAACAAATGCAAAATAAGTAACAAGCCTAACAGAAATGTGTGGAAAGATTCGTTTGGTTTGGTGAAATGGAGTGTTCCATATGCATGGTGTTGAACCTTAAGAGAGAGAGGCATGGAATCTCCATATCTATACGTGGATGCATATTCTAACCCTCATTTTTCTAGTCTACATGCTACAATATTCAGATTAGAACTTGAAGAATCACTGAGAAAATGTTGGTGTCTCTGACTTGCTCTGGAATTGGGAGCTAGAGAAAACTCCAAGGTAGTGATTGGTGGTTCTGACACGTAAGGCGACGTAAGGAATGGGGAAAAAAATTAAATAAAGTTTTAATAACTCAGTAGCCTAGGAGAACTTTAAACTCTTAGCCAAACCACTTTTGCTGAGACAACCAGAAACAGCAAAGTGGGATCCAGCTACAAAGCACTATAAATAGAAGAGATTGGATTCATTTAGTTAGGATCCAGCACATTATATACTATTATGATTGGTGTCTTAGTTACTTTAGTTAGATAATCTTGTCTTTTGCATCTGACTAGTACCTGTCTTTACAGGTTTCTACAATCTTAGATATTACCATCCTTGGATATCCTCAGGTGTTTTAGATGTGAAAAAATGTTGAAAGAATAGAGTAGCATATAATTGAAGTAAAAGGTTGATTGCATAAAAAACATTTTAAAAATAGCAACTAATAAAAAGGTTGTCTGATAGTGAACCTACCATGTTGGCTTATGCCTCTGTTTTGTCTTTTAGTTTTTCCCTCATATATTTTTATTCATATATTTATTTTTGGTTCCCATCATGATGGCAAAAACAAGCTCTGAAAGAAGCTAAACTATTGCAAATATCCTTTCAGCAGATCCCTGGCCAGTTTCCCTATGTGATCAGGAAGAATCAGTCCTTCAAGGCTATTTGTATTCTTTACCACCACCTTTCTCTGTCTAAAAAACAGTGAAAGTAACCATACTAATTACTTTTTGTAACATCATTAATTTATTTCCACCTCAACCACTTTCTATGAATGTAATTTACCCAAAATGCTTCTTGAACTGTCAAACTAAGGTTATGGAAGGGTTGTTTTGTATCTAATAAATTGCTTCTAAACCATTCGGCACTTTCCTGCTTTAGTTATTTTTGCTAGGTCTCCTTATTGGTGATTTGACCCCATTTGGTTTTTGATAGATGGAGAGGTGTGGAAGTGATCTATTCTTTCATCTATTAACTTGTAATAGCAATGTCAAGGGGTGTAATGGATAATGAACAAGAATTACCAATTAATATGGTAATGCCAAGTGTATGAGATGGTATAGTGCTGCTAAATCATTTCAATTTAAGCACGTGCTCCTTATTTCCATGATATCAGAATTAAGAGACATACTGTTAATTACCATCATTACACTCTTCAACCAAATTATATCTTATATTATATGAGCAATTTGTAGGAAGGAAGAGGGTCATAGTACACTGAAGTATTAAATTGTCTGATCATATTAGGGTCTGCAAAATTGCTACTGCTTCCTCTTTAAAAAGTTAGTTTATGGAGCAAACAAACTGAATTTATTTATGATTGCTAGCTTTTTGTCCAATCATAAAATACAAATCTATGCCTATAATAATATTTTAATAAAGATTACTGAGCTTCTGTCTATCACTTTAAAGGGTGCTCTTATACAGCTGCTTTGAACCTTGGTTCGAGCGATCATGAGCTAATTCAGTTCAAACTAAATGGAAGGATAAACAAAAATAGATCTGGGACTAGGATTTTTTTATTTCAAAAGGGCTAACTTTAAAGAATTAAGGAAATTAGTTAGGGAAGTGGATTGGACTGAAGAACTTGGGGATCTAAAGGTGGAGGAAGCCTGGAATTATTTCAAGTCAAAGTTGCAGAAACTATCAGAAGCCTGCATCCCAAGAAAGGGGGGAAAAAATCATAGGCAGGAGTTGTAGACCAAGCTGGAAGAGCAAGCATCTCAGAGATGTGATTAAAAAAAAGCAGAAAGCCTACAAGGAATGGAAGATCAGCAAGGAAAGGCACCTTATTGAGGTCAGAACATGTAGGGATAAAGTTAGAAAGGCCAAAAGCCATGTGGAGTTGAACCTTGCAAAGGGACTTTCACTTAAAGTCGCATTTTTCAGGAACATAATTACAAAGTTAAGTGAGGAGTTACTGTACGAAAAATATATTAGTAAAAGTTTGGTCCTAAAATCACTTGACAGCATTTTCTAAGTTTTTATGTCATTTTCATGCACGCTGTATAGAATGGTTTTATTTATATTTGCTGCAGTTATATTGTGTATTACTGTAGTGCTTAGGGTCCCCAGCCATAAACTACCACTTTTGATAGGCATTGTACAACTCTAAACAAAAAGTCCCTCCCCTGGGGAGCTCACATAGTATCAGTACATAAATAAAACTACTCCTTCCAGCAGTTCTTACTACATATTGCCCTCCTGTGTGTGCAGCTCCCATTGAAATCCATTCCATTTCTGTGATTGCACTGAGGGCAGAATTTGACCCATAATGCTTAGCAGCTTATGGTTCTACTTGAAGAAAGAGGTGATGCTCCAAAAGCAACTTATTTAAACAGTTGTAGATTATTATTTTATTTAGTAGCTCCAGATTTTCAGATATTTGTAGACATGGATTTGTAACACAAATACCCTACTAAATCTTTCCATTTTATTAATTGACAACATGCAAGGATGGAATATCCAAATGCATATTTATGTCTCCTATGGTAAAATAGAATAAAATAAACACTTTTTTTGTGTTAATTATAGATTTTTGAAACTATATTCTGTCTTGTGATATTTTTCTTGGCAAAGGGCATTTCCTTATGGGATATTCAAAAGGGTGTTTTCAATTCTGCTGCTAGCTCACATTTACCATTTCTTGCCAACAATAATAGTATTTGATTTTGCTCATGTTGAACTTTCTGTCATTATTCCTGTATGTGTGTGTGTATATATATATATATGTCATATCCATACATGAAAATGTAACTGTAATACGGAAATAATTTCCTATCATCAGTGAACTAATGTAGGAGAAATTGACTTGTGTTTGTACCAAGTCAGTGCTAGTTTCTTAGGGCTGGACAGTTAGATTGGGGCCTAGCTCATGGTAAGAGGCAGCACAATAAAATGTGATCTCTGGAACAGCCCAGAAGGGAGACTGACTCACTTGAGCACCATCATTCTCCTGATCTCCTCACTTTTCTGGGGAGGGTGTCACAGTATTTAGTCACTGATACACTGACGTAACTAAAACTTACAGGTGTGTGTGGAGTCTAGGCTCCAGCTACTCCCTTCAACACTTCCCACCCACCTTTGGGGTGAGGGTGGGAAATGTAGTCTGCTTCCCATTTTCACAGGAAGCTATAATACAGTTCATTAGCACAAGGGAGTAAGGGAGATGACTGATACTCGTATTCCCTAATGCTTGAATGTGTAAGCGGGGGAATGGTCCCGCTATTGCGGGGAACTTTTCTGGCTGCTGTACTACCCCAGTGAAGTGGGCTAGCGAAAGCATCCGAGTCCTCGCTCCCCTTCCACTCTCCTGTCTGGCAGAGTCCTCGTAACCCCAAAAAGGCTGGGCCCAGAATTCCTGTGGGGCTGCTGTGGTCGCCTGGGACGGGGGCTAGGGTGTCCCCACTTTGGGGTATACTCTCTGCACTGGGCATCTTCCTGACCCACTTCATACAATTTAAAGCAAATTAAAAGTTGTTTAATTAACAATTAATTTAAAAAAAGAATAAGGAAAAATGGGAAAGGTTAAAGGAAAACACATCACCCTGCTCTGTGCAGGGAACATTACAAACAGTGGCTCTGGACATCAGGGCACTTCACAGTCTGTTTCTTGTAGGTCCCAGGTCTCCTTCTCAGGCCCTGGCTCTGCTGCAGGGATGCTGCGGGTTGGACACTTGCAATGGTGGTGAGCACACACCTCCGGGCTTTGGGTGGTGGGACCCTTCTTCCCAGTGTTAGCCCCAGTGCTGCCCAGAGGATTCAGGAGACCTGGGGCAAAGCAATTTTGGGGGCCCCTTCCATGAAAAAAAGTTGCAATACTATAGAATACTATATTCTTGAGGGGGCCCCTTTGGGGCCTGGGGCAAACTGCCCCACTTGCCCTCCCATCTGGGTGGCCCTGGTCAGCCCGCCGTTGGGTTAAGATCCCCCTCCCAGTCTGGCCTGCAAGGGCCCTTGGCTGGGGGTGTCTTTCTGTGCTAGGCCCTTTGCCCAAGGTTTCCCCTTGGCTGGCCCCAGTTGCTCATCACACCTGGCACCATGGCTGCAGCTCTGCTCCCAGCACAGGATCTGCTCTCCCTGGGCTGTCTCTGTCTCTGTGACTCTGCTCCCAACTCTGACCTGCTTCCTGAGCTGCTTTTCTGGCCCCTCTGGATCTGGCACAGCTCTGCTCCCCAGGTCAGCTTGGGCCTCTGCTTTCTCCTTATTAGCTCGGCCCCACTCTGTCTGACCCAGCAATTCCAGCTCACAAGGACGACGGGACCCCCCTGGTCTCCTGACTCCCTGATTAGCCTGCCCATCCTGTCAATCAGGCTCAGAGGCTGAGGCTGACCTGTAGCATTGGCCTCTCCCCAATCTTTTTAGTGCTGGGAGCTAACCAGCCAAAACACCCCCAATGAATGTTAATAAGGGGGCAACAGTCCCCTTACACATGCAAGGTGGGCCACAATCTGCCCCTTAGTTTGTAGAGAAAATAAATCCAGTGGTTTGTTATAGTAGCCACCCTTTTACTGATGACTTAGTTATTGAGGGTTTTTAGGATTTAAGGACTTTTTAAAAATTGGGATTTTAAATGAAACTGTGAAGACAATTTTAAGTAAAGGTGTAAAATAAAGAGCAGGATCGATATATAGACAGTGAAGACATTAACACTCTGATTTATGGTGTTGTCTCATTTTTGTCCCATTCTATTTGCTGTCCTTTGAGATTACACATATGGACTCCAATCCTGCAAACCCTTAGGTGCACAAGTAAAATTGACGGCTATTTGCATATGTAAAGTGATTTACATGTGTAAATATTTCAGGATTATAGCTTATGAAATGGCTTGGTAACACTTACATGTTAGATTTGATAACAGATTATGATAAATTATAGGAATTCTAGGAGACTACATGTTGTTCTACATATTACCAGCACTTTTCTAAAACTGTTCTTTTTGTTTTGTTTTCCATTAGCTGGGCAGATATTGTTATTTTTTACAAAAAAAAAAAATTCTCTTCCAGCTCAGGGCAGTTTTACTTCCAGGTAACAGCACCCTTTCTGCTAACAGAAGAGTTATGTACAGCAAACAACAACAATCTCCTCAAACTTGAATCCATTTTTTTACTTTATTGTTCTGAGGGGTTGCCAGTATGCAGGTACTGCAATTGTATATTAATATTTATCATTTTTAGATTTTCTGTTCAGAGAAAATATTGTAGCTGTCAAGAATCCATCAGCTCCTCTGTAGTGAGAGGTTTTTTCCCGCAAATAATTGCGCTATTTACCCAATAGACTCGAATGACTACTTTAGAGATTCTTTGTTCTATCCTGTAAATACTTATTTAGGCAGTGTTTAGAAGCACTTATTTCATTGAGGCTTTAATAGTTGCTGTAGGGCTATTATGGTTTGTGAGGCTCTTTTTGAAAACAGTGACTTGTGCAGTAGATTAAGAACCCATGAAAGTAGGTGTTAATGGGAAAACTAGCATGCCCTTAACTGAAGCTGAGATAGTAGGTGCTATTAGAAGACATACTATTCACATCATCTAAGTATTTGATCATGATGCTATGTAGATCCAAATGCCACCTGGAATTTATGCTGCTATGTCCCAGCCATGAACCATTGCAAATGATAGTTTTTTCATTTTAAAATGTGCTCAGTATAGAGCTATGAGCTGCCATAGACGTACATTGAGAGTATTTAGAATACATTACCAAAAGGAAATATGGCTAGGAATCTGAGTGTTTCATGCACATAGCTTTTCCTCATGCTTTCCTAGCAGAGTCCTCCATATGTTGTGATGAGCTGTCTTGGGCTGAGTGTTAATGATTAAGGAAACAGGAAACACCTGTTTGAGACAATGCAGAACAAAATCACCACTAATAAACCTTCAAGAGATGCAAGGGAAGGAGAAAAAAGGAGTGATATAAAATTCTGCAAAGTGCTAAAAGCATATTCCTTAAAGCACTTGTTCCTGGAGGAAAGTGATTAGATGTAAATCTCAGCTTTGATTTATTTTTTTAAAGTAAATTTATAATCCTTGTGGTTGCAGAGGAAAGTTCGAAAACAGGACCCACAACGACTCAAAAACCAGAAGGCAAATAAAAAGCTCAACACTTTTTACAAAATACATCATGATCTTAAAATCAATCTCATGTTTTTTTAGTATCTGACTCATTATTTATAAATTGTCGGGATTGACAATACTGCCGTTGGAAGAGGAATTTCATTGGGTGAGAGGAAGAGTTGCAAAAGCATGCTGACAAAATGAGAATGAGGCAAGGTGTGGCTGTTGGGAGAGAACACGCAGTAGGCATCAAGACATGCCAAGAGGTAGGCTGTCAGTTTCATGGCAATTTTGAGATCCAGAAGAAAGAATGACACGTTTGCAGAAATTCTGGTAGAAAGGCAGTGGGGAACTAGTGATTTCCAGATTCTCTGACCAGTTTTTGGCAAACTGCTAACCATACATTTCCTCTGGAAGAGATATGAGTGAACTTGTGGTGGTGCTGATATGATAGGAGTATTTTGAGAGTTGTGTTCTAGAGATAAATAGATTGCAAATCAGATGAATAATTAGATGAGGCTTTATAAGTGTAAAGTGATGACAGAGTCTGGGAGACTTAGGCCTGGTCTACACTACGTGTTTATACCGAATTTAGCAGCATTAAACCGATTTAACCCTGCACCCATCCACACAACGAAGCCCTTTATATCAATATAAAGGGCTCTTAAAACCGATTTCTGTACTCCTCCCCGACAAGGGGAGTAGCGCTGAAATCGGTATTGCCGTGTCGGATTAGGGTTAGTGTGACCGGCAATTCGATGGTATTGGCATCCGCTGCTATCCCCACAGTGCACCATTTGTGACGGCCTGGAATGCAATCTGTACTCAGATGCACTGGCCAGGTAACAGGAAAAGCCTCGGAACTTTTGAATTGCTATTTCTGCTTGCCCAACGTAGAGTGCTGATCAGCATGGGTGGCCATAGCCAGTCAGTCCAAATCCAAAAGACTCCAGCATGGACTGTGCGAGATACTGGATCTGATCGCAGAGGGGAGACAAATATGTTCAATTCAGAAGCTCCAGTTCCAAAGACAAAAATCCAAAGCAATTTGGAAAAAAATCTCAAGGCTGTGATAGACAGAGGCCAGCAGCAGGGATTCAACACAAGCTGTGTGATGGACCGTAACGGAAAGCCAAAAGAATCAAATGGATGCTTATGGAGGGAGGGAGGGGGACTGAGGAACTCAGAAACTACCCAACAGTTTTGCAGTCAATCCAAAAAGCATTTGCAGTCTTGGCTGAGCTCCCAAATGCCTGCAAGGGTCAAAAACGACGGACTGTCCTCCAGTGGTCATGGGAATTATGTCGTCAATGTACCCCTCTCACCCTCAAGAAAAGGGAAAAAATCGTTTCTTGCCTCTTTCAGTGTCCACCGTATGTGCTCCCTGGATGCTGCTGGTTCGTGGTGGGTGCTCGCAGCTGCTAATACCCAGCCAGCTCCTCTCCCCTCCACTCCCCACGTGGCCGCCGGGTCACGTCCCAAATCATGCCTTAGCCGTCCGTCCTCCTCCGTGCAAGTGTCCTGGCTGCCTCGGTGAGGTTGGCCGGGGCGCCTGGGCAAAAATGGAATGACTCCCGTCATTCCCTTCTTTAAGCTTTGTGTCCTGGAGACTCAGTCCTGGCCAATGGTGCAATAGGGCTGGTAACCGTCCTCATCATAGCAGCTGGAGGTGAGCTCATCTCCTGCCCCCACCCTTCATGTCTAAATGGAGATTCGCTATTAATAGCGGAGGCCGTGCGTCTCCTCCCCACTAACCTGTTTAATGAAGTAATGGAGATGCCTGCCTTGGATATTGCAGCTGGAGGCATGGCCTCTCCCTATTTTAATCCATAACAAGTCAGTGTTTTTTATTCGTGCATTCTTTATTACTCATCACACAAATGGGGGTAATCTGCCATGGTTAGCCCAGGAGGGGTGTGGGAGGGGGAAGCCAACTGGTGAGTTGTTGCAGGTGCAACCCTAGAATGGCTGCAGCTCATCATTCTGCCAGTTCTGGGGCTGGACCCGGAGCAGCTGTCTCTCTGGTCTCTATAGACTTTGCCCCATATTCTAGGCTGGAGTGACTCTATTTTTAGACAAAACATAAAGAAGGGAATGACCCAGGGAGTCATTCCCATTTTTGTCCATGCGCCCCCGGCCAACCTCAGCGAGGCCAGCCAGGAGCACCCATAACAGCAGCAGATGGTACAATATGACTGATAACCGTTATCGCCAATTTCCAAAGCAGCAGACGATGCAATAGGGCTGGTAATTGTCTCTGCTACCTTACAAAAGCAAATGAATGGTGCTGTGTAGCACTGCAGTACTGCGTCTGTTAGCAGCATCCAGTACACATACGATGACAGTGAAAAAAAGCTAAACGGGCTCCATGGTTACCATGCTATGGCATCTGCCAGGGCAATCCAGAGAAAAAGGACGCAAAATGATTGTCTGCCGTTGCTTTCACAGAGGAAGGATTGAGCGATGACATTTACCCAGAATTACCCGCGACACTGTTTTTGCTCCATCATGCATTGTGATCTCAACCCAGAATTCCAATGGGCGGGGGAGACTGCGGGAACTATGGGATAGCTACCCACAGTCCAACGCTCCAGAAATCGACGCTAGCCTCGGTGCATGGACGCACACCGCCGAATTAATGTGCTTAGTGTGGCCGCGTGCACTCTACTTTATACAATCTGTTTTAAAAAACCAGTTTATGTAAAGTCGGAATAATCCTGTAGTGTAGACATACCCCTTATCTAGGCAAGACAAAAAGACAACAGTTGTGAGGATAAGAGAGACCAAGAAATCTGATTCATCCTATAGATTTTTTTAGAAGGACTTTATGTACTGCTGTCAGTGACCTCTTGTTGATGAATGAGCAACTAAAGGGCATATTGAGAGGCAAGTGGTAATCAGCAGAAATTGTATAGTGCTGATATTTTATTTGTGCATCATTTGAGCAGCAATCTTGGGTTCTATTTGATGCTTAATTGCTGAACAGCTAGGTAAAGTGACATAGCAAAGCAGAAACCCGTTTAACGTGTAAATCAATGCTCCTCTACTGTTTTGAGGTTACCTTAAACTTCAGACTGTGCAACAAAGGATACTGAAAGCACGAAAAGTCCATATTGCTAAAACTTTTAGAAAAGAATCCCATCTCAGACAGTATTTTTAGATTGTAAACAATATTGTTAAAAAATCAGTGCCGTTTTTTTGGAAGGACACAGACTTAAGGCTTAATTATCTGAAAAGAACAAGAGGGTTTTCACATTAATTAATCGGAAGAGTAATGTTAGGATTTTTCTGAAATAATCTGAATTGATTAAATAAAAGCCAGTGACAAGGGAGACGATTTACCGTTTGTAACTTATTAAAGACGTGGGAATAGTTTAAAATAAATTTGTTTACTAAATGTACAAATCCTGTAGAAAACAATAGGGGCAGATATGGTACATTCTACTTGTTTGATGGAATAAAGGCAACTGAAAAAATTTGTCTTGTGATATACTATCTGACTGCTTAATTTTGAGAATACTGAAATATTGTAGAGATAAGAACATTAATCAAAACAAGTACTGTTAACTGTAAAGTTTTGGCTGAAAGTCATAAAAAAAAAATAAATTCATGTTTCCTAAAGAAAATAGGTACTGTTAGCTATCTTAGGGCCCACTCATCTCCCTATGAGATGTGCTTAGAGGGAACTCTGCACAATTGAATCTTCCAGCATGGAATGGTGGAAGGGCCAGCTTCAAAAGGCTGAGTTCTTGCCTAATTGGAAGAATTACATTTTTATTCACTTCCCCCTAAAGATTTCCTGGGAAACCCACTTAACTTTTAAAAGTTCATGTTGTTTAAAAAAATAATCATTTGAGGCTCAGGGTTTCCATTAGTCAGGATGCCTCTCTAGAGACGTTACATACAGTCCCACAATAACACATAACCATTTGCATTTTTAATACAGTGAATTAATTCAGTAGGGTTTAACTTAATTCAATAAGGTCTGTCTGGGCTATTGTCATATCTGTCACATACATCTATCTTGCCAGGTATTTAACCAGCTGCCACAGGGCCCCTCTCTGTCTCTCTAGCTGAGCCTGTCAGGCCTCATTGAGAACATCCTGAGCAGCCCTTGGCAACTCATGACCCTGGCAGGAATCAAGACACTTTTTGACTGTTTATAGCCATTTGATCTGGCAACTCCCCACTTTGGCAAAATAAGATGTATAACATGTTGGAGACAGGACTTTTGAAGTCAACAGTTTGCCCCATTGTCTTTCAAGTGTCTACCTAGATGTTCTTATCTGAGAAGTCATAGTATTCCCTGTTTGTTATTCCCATAGCCTTCTCTTGCTTAATCAATGCATTCACAAAGGCAAGTCTTCTGACCCCAGTAACCCTCACTGACCAGGTTTCATACAGTATTCATAAATTGTTACATTTCAATATTCATAAGTACAAGTGATTAGATAGCAGCCCCACTTCAGCCACGCTGCTGTACAAGCATTTGAACTACAAACATGAGAGAGAAATAATTTCAAATTAAGAAATTAGTTAATGTAGTGAACTGAGCATTACCTTTTTCTGGCTAGTCCCAAAGGCCTGTAATCAAATAATCAAGAATCATCAAAAAGAGGTTAACACTTCTCATGAATCATCTGGGAAATGTTTTTACTTAAAAAGCTTTTTATGCAATTTTGACTCTGTTGGACTGATTGTTACAATGATATTTTTGCCTGATAAGCTCTGCTAGTACACAAGAACTATGCAAATGGGATAAAACTTTCTTTGGATATTTCTTTGGACAATATTCCAGTCTAGAATACTACTTCTCTGAGAGCAAATGGAAGATGTACAGCAGGTCTAACTGCATTGTACCAAACGATTGCTGTGGCAATCGAGTGGATTCCAAGATAGCTGGGTAATCTGCAGGGTAGCGCGGTTCTCTTAGTACATGAACCAAAGATGAGCAAGTTAGGCACTATTTAAATCACAGTGAAACTTAATGTTTAATATATTAAATATTTTGAGTGTCTGGTTTTTCAACACATAGATTGAATTAAATGATTAGTTATGTGTTTTATATATTTGATCAGAAGAAATAGAAAATTCAGTGTATTGAATTTGCTGACTTTGACAAATTGATTACACCTGGAATATATTTGCTAGACCTCTTCTGTGTTGCATAAAGACTCTGAATGAGTATCTTCCCTTTTTCTTGCTGCTGCCTGACACAAATTTTCTTTAAAAATCCATCAGTTCTCTAAAGATATTTATTTCATGGGCAATTCTGACAATTTGTCAGAGAGATCAGGCTAGCAATATGTTCGTTTTAAATGCCCAGACTTGCACATTCTCTCTTGATTTTCCATGCTTTAACCTTTTATCCTCTGTGAAAGTCCGCGTTCTAAGCAGCAGCAGGCTCCAGGGATCATGATTTTTTAAATTTTTTGTTAGTATTAATAATGTATGGAGGCTTGGATTAGATACAGGCTATGCAGGCTTTTTGCCTAAATTGTGGAAAACAATTCTCTGCGTCTGTCTGCCTGAAGAAGAGTTAAGTTTAACAAAAGTTAAACTGTTCATGTTCCAATAATTTATTTTTGTTTCTCCCCTGTACAGAGATTGGTTCTTCCAGCGTTATACATGAAATTAGATCAGATTCTAAAACCTTTCTGAAGGAAAGATTATCAAAATAGGCTGCTGTAGCCTTCCCATGGTTATTTTTTCTGACATGTAAATGACTATCAGAATGTAAGATAAATGTTGCTAAGGTATTACTTGGGTACAAGAAGTGAGTAACTCATAACTCTACATAACATGACCTAATTCTGATCTGCCTAATTAGTTATGCATAGCTCTAACAAAGAAAACCTATGCTTCAAATGAAAATCTTTTGCCATGGGTTAACTGATTAAATGGGTATTCTTTCTGCCTGTATTAAGCTTCCTCACTTAGCAATGACCAACGCTGCAGGCTGTTGTAGAGTATTATAATAACTTTTCATGGAATAGTTTCAGTTGTATATAGTGGTTAATTTTCCAGCATGTCAATCATTACATTTGAGAGAGGACTCCTATCACGCATAAGTTCTCCCAGCACAAAAAGGAGAATATATGTATATCCTTGTGATGGGGTTTGCAGACCCCTCACTAAGGGTATGGCTACACTTGAAACTTCAAAGTGCTGCCGCGGCAGCGCTTTAAAGTGTGAGTGTGGTCGCAGTGCCAGCGCTGGGAGAGAGCTCTCCCAGCGCTGCACGTAAACCACATCCTCTACGGGTGTGGCTTGTAGCACTGGGAGCCATGCTCCCAGCGCTGCGGCACTGATTACACTGAGGCTTTACAGCGCTGTATCTTGCAGCGCTCAGGGGGGTGTTTTTTCAGCACGAAAGTTGCAGCGCTGTAAAGTGCCAGTGTAGCCATAGCCTAAGACTAAAGGGGCGATGGAGCAGTACTGGGCCAGAAGGCCCTTCCCCTCAGCAGCTGAAGAGCATGCTCCAAATAGGGGACCTGTTAGAAATAGGACTCCGGCAAACAAGCTGTGGGGAGAGTGAAAGAGAGGCTATATACAGGGGGGAAGACAGTTAATACCTTCTAGGAAAGAGGAATACACAGGGAAAGGAGTGTGGTTAAGGCCCAACCAGTCAGCCAGTGACCTGACCTCTTTTTCTCGCCCCTTTTCCCTGACAAGGAGGAAATCATTGAACACTGCGAAGCGAGCTGGGAAACCCCAACTGCCTATCTGATTCACTGAGACTGCCTGAACAACCTTTTGTGAGGAGGCAAGCAGAGGGCTGTGACCATTCCCCAAACAAAGAGAGACCTGGTGTGGAGGGAGGTTGGAAGTGGCCCAGATGAGGCTGGTCTGGGGTATCAGCCAGTGGGAACAGACACATCTCTTGGCTGGGACCATGTGGCTCTGGGCTGGGACCATGTGGAGAGGGATCACCCAGGTCTCCTTACCCTTCCCTCTGTCCCTAGTCCAACATAGAGAAGGACAGACTGTAACTTGGCTGCCAGACCCTGAGATTGCCTGACAACAGGGCTGGCTGTAGGTATTTTGCCGCCCCAAGCATGGCAGGCAGGCTGCCTTCAGCAGCTTGCCTGCGGGAGGTCCCCGGTCCCACGGATTTGATGGCACACCTGCGGGTGGTCCGCCAAAGCCATGGGACCAGCGGACCCTCCACAGACAAGCCGCCGAAGGAAACCTGCCTGCCGCCCTCGCGGTGACCGGCAGAGCGCCCTCCATGGCTTGCCACCCCAGGCACGCGCATGGCGTGCTGGTGCCTGGAGCCACCCCTGCCTGACAAGACCCCCAGTCCCTCCAGACTTTGGAGATGGTTATGTCACAGCATGCCCACTGCGCAAGCTGGCCTCTGAGTAAACCCCACTACAATCTCTTCCTTGCTTTCAAGGTTCTGTGTTATAATATAAGGTGCATGATAAATTGACAGGGAAATCCTAAATGAACAAAATTTGTGCTACTCGGCCCTTTGACCTCTTTGGGCAGCTCTCCAATCAGAACACTTCAGTTCCAAATTGCAGTAATCTCCTCTTGTGAACACCTAGACTTTCCTCCACTGTACCTCTTGCCAAGTCACAAGCTTCTACTGGAAATGGCAACTACTGCACCTCTCAAGAAGAGAGAGAAAAACCATTCCAGCTTTAGGAAAGGCATGATGCCCGCTGCAGTGGGCTCTTTCTATCCTCTGCTTCACCTCTTGGAAACCTCACTACTGCCACGAGGTCTGCTGAGTGAACTCGTGGGAACAATCCTCAGCCTTTGTGGGATAAACCAGGTGTCTGAAGTAGAGATGGCAGCCAGAGGCACAACTAAATGTATCTCTTGTGAACAGGAGGGATCAGGAGCCTCCATCCTCCTCCTGTCTTGATTCCACTCTGATCAAGCTCCCTAAATTCAGCATTCTTCTAGGCTCATGTGGAGACTGCGAGTTTCTACCCCTTGCCAAGACTCACCACCATCCTCAAGGAAGCTCAAGAGCAGCCTGTTGTTAGGAGCCAAAAAACACTATTATTATTATTGGAACCTTTGAGAAGGCTACTGTAATAATGCCAAGACACAGCATAAGCAGTGTACCTCCTGGAAAGATTTACAAAGGAGTTTAAAATTCTATACAGACCCATGCTTTCTTTAAAGTCTTCCAGAAACCTGAAGTTGCCAAGGATTATAGGTGAAAAAATGTTTAAGGCATCAAGTTGAGTGGCAGGACAATTTACACATTTCTCTTTTTAAGAATGTAAAAGGTTTCTCTACTTGACCAGTCCCCAAAAAGCCTCCAGGGGGGAATAAAATCAGTTAATCATTTGTCATATCCAGATGGTAAGAAAATGAACAATTTCACCGCTGGGCTCACTACCCAAAATGTTCCTAGAGGAATATAAATTAATTCTTAATTTGCCATGACCAGATGGTAATTCGTACCCTAGTCATTATGCAGGGTCTTCTGCATTGCTTAACACTGGATCTGGCCTTTTATTTTGTCCACCATTAGTCAAGGCTCATAGAAAGCTAAATGAATCTGAATGTCAGCTTCCTCATATGATCTCAGAGAACGCTGATCTCTTGTACTTCTAACATAAGGGCTAATGTTACGCTAGTAAATATTTGCCTGTTGAGCTGTGTGAAAATTAAGTTAACTTAATTAGCAAATGAAAACTACATTTAATAGTAGTTAAGATTATGGCAGAACTTCATGCAATCAGAACTTTAAATGAATGCAAATAAGAAGTTAAGGGGAAAGACATGTACATTCCTTTACAGCTTCATATTTCCCACAAGCTGTTAATAATGCAGTCTGGTACCCCCATAAAGCTTTCACATCTGTATCCAGCAGATACCCAAAAAGCAACTGCATCAAACTTGTACTCAAATGCAAAACCTTAACAGTTATCTTATATGCTTTTTTATCAAGTATATCAATAGATTAGTTCATCTGACTGCTCCATATTTCACGCATTTCAGAAGTTATTCTGCCTCAATGCCACTGTGAAGTCATTTTTTTTTCAAAAAACGTTTTATTGAAAAACAGTTTCAATGGAAATTTTTCAACTAGCTAGAAGTTTTTGTCCCCAGCTGACTGTGAAGGTGATGTGAAAGTATCTGTGGTCTGAAAGAGTAAATTTAATTTAGGAATCATTATCAACTGGTTAATGGTATTGAAGTGACTAGCTGAGGAGGTCATCCTCCATTGTTTATGGAGAAAAAAATGGGAATATAAATTGCTGAGTGAATCAATCAATTATAGTCCATTTTGATATAGATGAAAGCATCAGTTCAGCTAGTTTGCATGTGAGGAAATTGGACACCTTCATGCAGCTAATGTGTTGTTTAATTTATTCATCATGATTTAAGTTGAAAGAATAGAAATTTGTCAAGAAGTTTAAGATGACAAAATGCAATAACTCTGGTATAATTCTTTTTACTACACATTGCCTTTAAAATTTGTCAGACTCATTACAGATAGCTTGAAGGACCTCCAAACACCTGCAGATAAGGTTTTATTTTAACTACCTCAGATTTTGTTTTGATATCAGTTTGACAGTTACTGAACTATGTGATATTGTTTTATCATGCACATTTATCACCTTGCCTGCATTCTGCCTATAATCCATTTCTTCCAGAACAGCTAACATTCCAAGTCACTGAGCAGATCTGAACAGCTTCCATTTCTGTAAAAAAAATAAAAATGTTCAGGGAGATGTTGCCTTTCCCACCCTCCCAACTCCTTTTGAAATCTAATATTTTTTCCTAGAAATGCACTTCCTTGAGGATCAGAATGAGCAATATTCAGTTCTGGATCAGTGACAGATTTACGGTCTAATATTTTGCAATTTGTTTATTAGAAAGCAAGCTTTTTTCAATGGTGTAAATTTTTCATGGTAGATCATGACACTTTACACCTTTAAATATCAACTTGAATTATGTATATAAAAGTGTTTAGGTATCTTTTAAAGGTGTCTCATTGTTTGTTAGTGATTACAGTTAACAAGGCACCTCCCAGAAATTCTGAAAGGGATGAGCCATGACACAAGAATCTCCCAGTCTAAGGACAGATACACAAGTTAGAGGAAGGGGAGCAATGTTTGTTTGTTTCCAAGTAGATTTGTTGTAGGTAGGACTCAAACGAAGAATATTTGCTGTATGTAGCACAGCAGAAGCGCATCTTTAATAAGGACTTAAATGTTGAATTTGCTTCCAGAAATTCAATAGTTAGAATTTTTTGTTTATAAGATCTATGGAATTGCACTCATTGGGTGAAATCCTGGTCCTGTTGAAGTCAATGGTAAAATTTCCTTTGACTTCAGTGTGGTAAAGGGTTCCCTCATTATACTAAGGGAAGCAGGGCTGACATGTTGAAGTCTATGAAAAATAGTATTAATAAAATTTAGAAATAGATCTAAAATAATTGCCCAAACCTTGTAGAATATTTGGCATACAGAGTCAACATGTTAGTACGGTGTGGTACTTCACAGAAATTTCAGTATTAGGGACTTGATAGTAGCCCCTATATTTAGGTTTCTTAACACTCCATTCTAAGGATTTGTGAGCGGGGGGGGGTGTTTGTTTGTTTTTGTTTTTGTTTTATTTTTTTGGACAAGTAGTAACATCTCCACTGTTAGCAGAAACAGCAACAATGAGAACCCCCTGGCTATACAAATGTATTTTCTTTGTTCCTCGAAATGCCATTCAGATGTCCCTGAGTTGCACAATACTAAAACAATTATCATTTTCATCTTCTTGCTTGCATTACTCGGAAACTGTTGACAGTTTGCTAAAATCACTGAAAATTGTAAAGATCCAGGCCCATGCAGATGCTGCAGCAGTACAAGACACTTGCCTGAGAATGCCTTGGAGTTGCTAAAACATCTGTGGGGTGGAGGACAGGATCACATTATGACCAAATTAAGGTTGCAGTGGCAACTGTAAATCTGGTATTTTCTAACTTTCCGTTGTTTGACTTTGCAGTGTAAATAACATTCTTTTCATGTAGTTTTTTGTATGTAACTGATACTTATTTGGGATGACCTGTACAAATATCTGTGGCTTTGTCTCTCATGGTCAGAACAGCTAATCCAAATTTATGTTGATGAAAACTTCATACCAAATCACCATGTTTCTCTGTCTGTCGCAATACACACACGAATGGTTTTGTATTTTCGTAGTAAATCCCTAAAAGAGAATTCATATTTTTCAAGTAACAAATGTCTACCTATGCATAGATTAGCTGTGGTCAATAATTTGTATTTTATTTTTTTATATATACATATAGTGAGCTTATCTTGTCCAACATTGACATTGATGCAACTGGAGATTGGGAGTGTCTGATCAACAACTCCTATGGAACCAGTACTAAGCACGTAGAAATTGTGGTATTAGAAACAGCAGCACCCTACTGCCCTGAGGAAAGAATAATTAATAATAAAGGAGATTTCAGGTATGATTTTGTCTGTTTAAAATATACAAACATGAAGAAAGCAAAGGCCTTTGTCCTCTATAAAAGGGATCTATACGTTTATTCTGGCCACATTACTTACAACAGGTTCTCAAACATTTTCTCAGCATGGACCTCATATTAATGCAAGAAATTGACTTGTGGACTATTTTCCCTCTCATCCGTGGTTTATATAAATATCCTATGACAACAAGTGCTCATGTGGAAAAGGAACATTAGGAAAGTATCTCACTTAGTTTTTGCTGTGTTTTTAATGTGCTTTAATAGGACGAAGAACCAACACCCTTTGACTAGCCAGATTTCTGAGGACCACCGGCAAGTGCTTCGTGGTCTATAGAATGCATTATGAGAAACTCTATTATAATGCTTGCAGTATAGTATGGGTTCTCAACCTGAGGTCATGGAAGGTTTAGCAGGGTTGTGACTGCCTTTCTTTTCATTATGGCTAAAGGGAGGAGGCTCTGAAAACTTCTGGGACTCCTTTCTCTGTTGTAACACAGAAACATAGTAAAGAATAAGTCAGTAACCACTGCACTAAAACATTAAAGGATATGATTTTCAATACACTTCTGAATAATCCATTTGAGTTCAAGTTGTTTTGTTCAGGTGCTATTAGGAGCAATAAATAGCATTACAACTGTTACGGAATACTCCACTGGAGATACTAAAAATGTAAAGCGAAAATTGTTCAGATAAACAAAGAGATTGCTTGAGATGACTTTTTATGAATATAGTCTTCAAGTTATGAAAATACCTAGTAATGTATAGTAAAATTTGAAAAAATAGTAATAGAATACTTAACCCTGCCTTCTGAAAAACTTGTTCTTTTAAATAAATATGAGTATTACCCACAAATTGTATTTAGAAAGAGATTAAATATATTAGCTGCATTTGGGTAGACTTTTCCCCTAAAATTACATATTAATCCTATAGTCTGCACTAAGTGGTGACCAAATGTAACTTATGATTTATCTCCAGCTTAATCACATGATATGTTTTTAAAAGTTCTTAACTCCCAAAGTGGAGAAGAACCAGACACTTCATGAAATCAACTAGGGATTCCACTATATTGCTAGAGATTTTCAGTGGGAGAAGTTGAAATATGGTGGTGATGAGTATAAAACTCTAAGATAAGTTATTTTAACCTGTCCTGCAGTAACACCAGTGTGTAACCATCCCCAAAGAGCAAGAAGGTAACTTGTTGCCAGGTTGATTATAATAACAGTTGATGTTGCATAATTAATTAAAAGAAAAGTAAGATGGGCAGGGACTTTTCCCTGTGGGAGCTAAGCGCTCTATGTACAAGCTTCCAACTGGACTAAATGTCTTCTCCTTTAATTTATCCTTAAACTGTGAGAATGACTGACTCATTTTTCTTGGGACTTTGCTTCTAGCTTTCACTTATGGTACAAGATAGATAGAGTTGGCGGGGGAGGGGGAGAAGGAAAACTTACTGCCACCAAAGATTGTTTTCACAATTCTACAAAAAACAAAAACAAAAAAAACCTACCCCAAAACATATTATTTCCTCACCACAAATTTCAAGGAAAATATTGAAATTAATACAAGACACATAGCTAAATCCCTTTGATTCCTTTAAAAGTCTCAACCAGAGCTTGTTGGGTTTATTTGTTACTGGCAAAACTACCTTTCTATCTAGCCCCATAAGAGTGAATTTTGGGTGCTTTTTAATGAACCATTTTTTAAGTAGATTATATAAAATAGTACTGAGTGCCACACAATGCAGCTTTCAAATGGCAACTTTAAGAAGCCCATTATACACTTACCAGTAAATGTCATCCTTTTATTTATAAATAAAAGATGTATAAATTCCTACATAGTGTCTCAAACTAACTCCAAGGGCATTTTGCCTTTTTATATAAATGAAAGGAACAGGAATGCATGTTTCTCTCCTTATTGATCATCTTTCAGAAAGTCCAGACAAATTTAGTTTTGAAGCATAGATCAAAAGTATCTGGAATCCATGGATTCTTTTGGCATTTGAAGGGAATTAATGTAAAATTATAGAGAAATTCTTTTGAGCAAACTTAGCATTAACACATGAAGCGTGTGTCAGTGGTTTCTCCTCTGAGATGTAGCTAACACGCCAGTAATTTTTAATGGAAAACTCTTTGAGATTTTGATATCATAGCAAATATGTAAGTAGAAAGACATCATCCACAAAAGCAAAACTAAAAAGAACTGCCTCTTTATTGGGCAGAGAAGCAATAAATGCGGTGGAAGGTTGGTCCTTTTAGTTGGCAGGCCCAGGTGGTATTTATAATTGCAATAAGAATATTATGCATTGTGAATCAGAGTGAACTGATCCTATGAACTGCATAATATTCTGTGTGATGCTGTACTTTGCTTTCCACTTACTCTAAGTCTGTTCTTTAGAGCTAAAGGTAAAAGCTTTAAGTTGCATTATTCCTAATCCTAAAGGGTTAGATTCTGACAGCCTTGCTTACATTAGGTACTTACTTTTCTGAGGACCCTCATTGATTTTATGTTTGAGGTAAGAATTGGGCTTTTAGCTAATACAGTACACTACCTTTCACTAAAGGTAACATTCAGTTCAAATGCAAGGAGGAAAATGTGGTATTTTCTTTTTCTTTTTTTTTCCAAACTCTGTTTATGTTTCATTTTGAATCCAATGTTTTTGCTCCATTTGATGAATTATTTCATTGGTTAGTTAGCTGTGGAAAAGGAAGATAATTTTTCTTCTTGGCTTAGCTTTCTTTGGAATTGAAAAAATGTAGATGGCTCAGAACCTATCAGCGTATTATGTACTAGTGTTCAAATCAACCTTCAGAGCAAAAGTAAAAAGGGTTAATTTACATGTTTAATCTAAACAATAATCGAGGTGTGCTACATGCGTCACTGGCAAGCTGAGTACTTGTATGACTGCTTAGGTCTAAACATTACACCTGTATAATTTAAACTGAGGATTTGTCTACATCGCATGACATCTCCCAGCCTGAATCTCCCAGCCTGTTCAACACACCCAGGAGTTTAAAGAACAGCTAGCCAAAAACATAAAAGGTAATAAAATGTTTTTAAATACATCAGAAGCAGGAAGCCTACTAAACAACCAATGGGACCCCTGGACAATCAAGATACAAAAGGAGCACTTAAAGACAATAAAGTATTTGCGGAGAAACTAAATGAAATCTTTGCTTCAGTCTTCATGGCTGAGCATGTTAGGGAGATTCCCAAACCTGAGCCAGCTTTTGTAGGTGACAAATCAGAGGAATTGTCACAAATTGAGGTGTCAGTAGAGGAGGTTTTAGAATAATTGATAAACTTAACAGTAACAAGTAACCGGACCAGATGGCATTCACCCAAGAGTTCTGAAAGAACTCAAATGTGAAATTGCAGAACTACTAACTATAGTTTGTAACCTGTCCTTTAAATCAGCTCCTGTACCCAATGACTGGAAGTTAGCTAATGTAACACCAATATTTTAAAAGGGCTCTAGAGGTGATCCCAGCAATTACAGACTAGTAAGTCTAACGTCAGTACCGGGCAAATTAGTTGAGACAATCATAAAGAATAAAATTGTCAGACACGTAGAAGAATATCAATTGTTGGGCAAAAGTCAACATGGTTTCTGTAAAGGGAAATCATGTCTTACTAATCTATTACAAAACATGTTTCTGTGAAAGGGGAGGAATCAATGTCTTACTTGATTCCCAATCCTATTGAGAGGTCTTTCACCAGGTCTATATGTTACAAACAGTTGTCATGATAAGGGGCAAGGTTCTCTCATGGATTGGTAACTGGCTGAAAGGAAACAAAGGGTAGGAATAAATGGTCAGTTTTCAGAATGGAGAGAGGTAAATAGTGGTGTCTCCCCGGGGGTCTGTATGGGGATCAGTACTGTTCAACATATTCATAAATGATGTGGAAAAAGGGGTAAAAAGTGAGGTGACAAAATTTGCAGATGATACTAAACTGCTCGAGATAGTTAAGACCAAAGCAGACTGTGAAGAACTTCAAAAAGATCTCACAAAACTAAGTGATTGGGCAACAAAATAGCAAATGAAATTTAATGTGGATAAATGTAAAGTAATGCACATTGGGAAAAATAACACCAACTATACATAGAATATGATGGGGGCTAATTTAGCTACAACTAATCAGAAAAAAAGATCTTGGAGTCATTGTGGATAGTTCTCTGAAGATGTCCACACAGTGTGCAGCGGCAGTCAAAAAAGCAACAGAATGTTAGGAATCATTAAAAAGGGGATAGAGAATAAGAAGGAGAATATATTATTGCCCTTATATAAATTGATGATATGCCCACATCTTGAATACTGCATACAGATATGGTCGTCTCATCTCAAAAAAGATATACTGGCATTAGAAAAGGTTTAGAGAAGGGCAACTAAAATGATTAGGGGTTTGGAACGTGTCCCATATGAGGAGAGATTAAAGAGGTAGGACTTTTCAGCTTGGAAAAGAGGAGACTAAGGGAGACATGATAGAGGTATATAAAATCATGAGTGGTGTGGAGAAAGTGAATAAAGAAAAGTTTTTTTCTTGTTCCCATAATATAAGAACTGGAGGCCACAGAATGAAATTAATGGACAGCAGGTTTAAAACAAATAAAAGGAATTTCTTCTTCACACAGCACACAGTCAACTTGTGGAACTTCTTCCCTGAGGAGGTTGTGAAGGCTAGGACAGTAACAGGGTTTAAAAGAGAACTGTATAAATTCATGGAGGTTAAGTCCATTAATGGCTATTAGCCAGGATGGGTAAGGAATGGTGTCCCTAGCCTCTGTTTGGGGTGGTGATGATTGGCAGGAGAGAGATCACTTGATCATTACCTGTTAGGTTCACTCCCTCTGGGGCATCTGGAATTGGCCACTGTCAGTAGACAGGATACTGGGATGGACAGACCTTTGGTCTGATCCAGTACGGCCATTCTTATGTTCGTAGACTAGTGGCTCTTACTAGTGCTCTAACAACAACTGTGTAGACAGTGCTGTTGAACCAAGCTGGGAGACTCGCTCCAAAATGTGCTGCAGACGTATCCTCAGTTTAAATTATACTGATGTAACGATTAGATCTAAGCCCTGCCAGCCCGAGTCTGTTGACCAAGACTGGGAGGCTCACTCCAAAATGCTGTATAGACATATGCTAAAGGGCCTGATCCTCTCCAAACTTACGATGGCATCTGAAACTCTGTCAGATTTTACTTATGTTTCCTTCTAATTTCCCCTTTTAATCATTTGAACATGTTTTGTCCCCCCAGGCACAGGATTCAGCCCCAACAGTTTCAGATTCCCTGGGTTTTGTGAGCCTCTTCGGAATGCAGTAGCAGTACAGAGACATTGCATTGCCCACTGGTCCCCTCTAGCCTAATTTAGCTATGCTGACTGCTGTTGCCCTATGAGTCCTCTTTCCGGGAGTGACTTGACAGCACAGCAGAGGAACTCATGTGTAACTTACACTGGCTTGTCCATTATACTTTTTAGGGGAAACCTGTTAGAGCATAACTGTCCCATTTCACCTTGGGCTTAGAACCCTCCTCACCCATGGGTCCCACGTTCTGCAGATCTCCAATAGATTGGTTTCCATGTGCTTAAGGCAGAAGGTGGACGTTGCAAGGGATCTCATGCTCTTCCCTTCTGTGGCTTTGGGCCAAAATCCACAGTGCAGATGGCCATCCCATTTTGGAGCATTTGCCACTTGGTTTTTAATAACAGATGTTGCATTTTCAGATAGATCTTTGCCCTTTAGCTCTGCGCTTAGAAAGCTGCATAGACACAAATGGAGGAAACATGCCATCTATATATATATACTTTTTAACAACCAAATGTCTCATTAGAACAAATCAGTTGCCAGTTTTCATCACTGCCAGACTCTGGGTTAGTGTATTTTTGGCATTTCCCAAGAAAGCTAAGTAATTTACCACAAAGCACAAAAACAAGAAGCTATTTTTAGAAAATAAAATGTTTTAAATTATTACTTTGTACTGACAGTTTTTTTTAAATGTTCTGCCATATTGCTGCCACGTTGTAAATTGGTTCTAAATAAGGCATGTCAAGTTAAAATTTCTCATTATTATCTTCCTCGTAGATGGCCCAAAACTCTAGCTGGGATAACTGCTTATCGCCCCTGTCTTCACTATTCATCTAGCTCCATTTCTCTCCACAATGGAGCAGAAGAGTCAAAGGCATGGCGTAAATGTAACCGGACGGGACGCTGGGCAGATGAAAACTATTCTGAATGTCCATATTCACAAGAAGTAACTCAAGTCCTTCATGCTTTTAGTCAGGTGATATTACAGAGTCCTTATTCATAGAATGTACTGTAGTTATTGTTAGGTTAAACACATATATATATGTTATATATATATTATATAAGACCAAGCAGAAGTGCCATGGCAAGACAAGACCCTGCATGGGATGTACCATCGACAGATAGCTGAGGTGGCTGACATTGGGAAATCCTACCAGTGGGTTGAAAGGGGCTGACTAAACAAGACAGCACTGAGGCATGATCATAGGCACGGAAGCAGCACTGAGCACAGATCCACTGAAGCAGGGCTACCACACTAGAGAGGATCCAGGTGCATGACTGTTCGATGAGTACTTCGGAGACAGTTCCACACATAGTGGAGATGTAAATGAGCAGGACAGATACATCTGAACGCAAACAAGTGTGCATTCTGTTAAGGAACACTCTGCACGGCTTTTGGGTTCGTGACCCTCCCAAACAGATGGAAAGTGAGGCCAAGTGGCCGTTGGTTGTAGGTAAGCACTCGGGCGTGACTCCTGAGCTGGGTGATGTGCTCCAACATTCTCCAGGATAAACATCAACGCTCTTGTTGCAGAAGAGTGCCAGTTGCTAGAACAGGCTAAGATACTGCGTCAAACCCTCAACTCCCAGCTTGGTAGAGGACCCGAGGTGAGAAGACAATACACCTTCTCTATTTCTCCACCCCACTTTCCACATCCTCTCTATTCGCTCTTTCGCCCTGTACGTTACTCCAGCTTCTCATATTCCTGTTGCCTGATGTTTCAGTGTCACTTGGCACTGCTATATCTATCACCACGCATGTCTTCTGCTCTTGTCTATTACACGGACGTTCTGGCTTGTATTGGCCTACTGGTGCCTGTCCATTCTGGATCTGGGTAAGTCCCACAGGATCTTAGCCTGCTATTTCTCCATCAACTCTTGTGGAATCCATTGGTCTTGGTGATGGGGTCTAGCCGCTACGCTGTCAAGATGTTCCGTACGATGCCAGCCACCTCGGTGTGCCGTTCAGTGTATGCTGTTTCCATGCCTTGCAGTCTGCCTCCCTAACATCCGTGCGACTATTTGTTATGGTTATGATGTGTTACTGTCTCTGACTGGTGGTCTCTGGTTCTGCACAGCTACTGCACCTTGTGGGCTTGTTCCCTTCTACGTTTAGGTGTTGGCAGCCCCTGGCTTCAGTTGGGATGCGGGTGCTTCAGTGCCTGTTTTCCTGTCGCTGCTTTGATGAATGATCTCAGTTGCCTCAACTGTGTCGCTGTCTTTTGCCAGCCCTTTCCTGAGCCACTCGGTGGATTTCCGCAAGTCGCCACCTCAGCTTATTCTGTCGATGGGACATCCCATGAGGGGTCTTGTCTTGTCCATGGCACCTCTCTGCTTGGTCTCCTCCCATGTCTGCTGCTGCTTCAGGCATTCCCTCAGCCGTCATCTTTGGGGCATCGTACTGATGTACTCCTGGATGTGTCGGGTTCGTCCTGGACAGTGGCTTTGACGCTCACCCAAGCCCGCCCGCTTCTTTCCGGCTGGTTACAGTCTCTGGTGTTGTGATTGGGTGGAAACCGCCGTGCATTTGAGGATTCTGGGTTCACTCTCGGCAGCCTCCATGTCTCCTTTGGCTACGCTCACATACCGGCAGGGTATCTGAAGAGCTGGTAGGCAATCCGTTATTGCATTGTATGTCTTTGTTCTTCCCACTGAGCTGGCTTCTTCAGACCTTCTTATCCTTGGTGATACTTGGATGTGCTGTCTTCCTTGCATTCTCATCATGGGTTTCGATGTACTGTGGGACGCAAGATGTGAGCTGTCTGTATGTCTGCTTGCCCGCTGTAGATTGCCACCCATCAGCTGAATACATTCTTCTATATAACTGGCTCCCTCTCATCCGATGCATCCTCGATTCTCACTGAGTCTTGATCAGGTGTACTGCGTCATGTCGTTCATCTTAGCATCGCTTGATTTCCTGTAGGGGGGCGCGTAGGTTCCACTCCATGAACCAGTATCATATTCCAGTCTTGTGATTTACTGGCTAGGGTTTTAAAGCCTATAGCCAAACATCAGCGCGGGGACGGTGCATCACCCTGAGTATATGCCCACACTTGTGGCCCACTTGTGCAAGCTGCTTTGATGTTGACTTGCTAGGTTTGTTTCAGCTATAGAATCCCATTGAGTTCTTGAGGAGTCCATAGTGTCCTGTGTTGACTTTGTATAGCACTCAGACATTCACAGATCCGACCGTGCGCGGTCATTGTACATCGTGACGTTTCCTGTAGTCATCCAGGCTGATGTCTCGATTGGTCTAGTCTAGAACCTTAAGATCTTGGGCGACTCTGCTCTATCTAATGAGCAAACTGGTGGTTGAGCCTCTGGTGTGTGTTCCAATTGCCTTCTGAGCTGTGGCATGTACTGGGCCCATAGTGGTCCTGTAGCTCGGCACATATGATCCTGATAGGACTTTCCATGTTGTGGGGAGACACGGTATTAGGCCCCGGTTCTGTCCCTCATGCAGGGTCTTTCAGATGCTCAGGACACTGCCTCCTTGCTTGTAAGCTACAGTTTGCGTGGTGAGGAACCTGCTGCTAGCAGTGTGTGCATGCTGTCTGCAGGTTCATCAGGGACACTGCTAGTTAGGCTTGTACGTTTAGTCCTAGTAGGTGTTCATAGTCTGGTCCACTCTTCATGTCTATGACCGCTGCTGCCATGTCTACTACAGTGATGGTGACAGTTTCTGTTCTTGGGAGAGATTGCTTGTGCTCGTTCTCGTGCACTGCAGCGTCTTTGATGGTGTTATTATGAGTCTTCTCTTTCCTCCTATATGTTCTTCTCAGTAACTGTTCAGTGTTCCTGCTGGCTATACTTGTGTTGTTGGCACTGCATTGGAAGTACAACCTTGGAGGTTCTTTGAGAACCGGGCATTTAACGTTTTCTTGGCCTCTGCTTCTCAGTGGTATTCCTTGGTACCTGCTGTAAGATGCGTGTGAGCCTTTGTTTTGAGCAGTCTAGTCCTCTAGCGGCCTTCAGATCCTTGTATTTTTCAGTAAGCTGAGTCTTATCCTTAATTCTCTACACCCTTCTGTAGTTCCACCCAGCTGACTAACTTACTCTCCGAGTCGCCTTGCTCTTATCCTCCAACCCTCATTTTCCAGAGTGGGTCCTACGTTGTTGTCTTGATCGTGTAGCCAAGCATTTCAGGATTACAGAGGCTGTAGATATACCAGTTCATGTGTTTGAGTTACTGGTGGTAGTAGGGATGTCATGAGGCTCATTGGCATTTTTCTAACTATACTATCGCTGGTATTCTTCTCTGACCTGTAGATTGGTGTATGACAGTCTCGAGGATTGACTGAAGCTAGTTTCTCCAGTGATCTTATGCCTCATATCAGCTGCTGTGCTCTGCAGTGAGGGGGTGGCAGTGAAGTTCAGCTTCAGAGTGTGGGCTGCACAGTCACATTGTTCTTTCCTGAGTCTGGGATGTAATGTGGAGATGGTCTATCATAGCTGTTGAGAGGCAGCTTCCTCTTACTTTGTGAAGCATTGGGAACATAGCTGCTCGTCAGTAAAGTGTGGTATGGATAGTCTTTGTCATTCCACAGTCCCCTCATACATCCCCTCTCATTAGGTCTACTGTTGTTAGTAGCATTCCATCAATTCCAGGTTCTTCTTGTCTCGTCCATGTCTAGTTTGTTCCAGTAGCCCATTTCATTGGATTGTCCTGGTTCCTCAACATCTGGCACGGACCTTGTTAATCTGGGCGACGTCCGAGCCGGCATGACTCTCCTAGTTCGTGTCACTCTCATATTTGAGGTAGGCAGGTGAAGCGTTAGAGGGTCTTTTGCCCAAGGACCCCTGCTTGGGTACCAACCGGGATTTGAACCCCGGTCTCTCGTATCAAAGGGCGGTCTCCCGTATTAAAGGGCGGTGCTCTTAACCACTATGCTATCCAGTCACTCTACATATATATGTAGAGGTGGTTGTTGGTACTTCACACTAAACAGAATGTGTGTCTGTTTCTAGGGTATACAGCACTGGGTTCCTGTCAGGATCCAAATACCATGGAGCAATATGATCACGGTGCTTTAAAACACTAACTGGGGCCACCTTGCTGTAGCTTTGATTTTTTGCACAGCTTGCAAGCAAACCTGAATTTAGGCACAAGTTTGGGATTTCTACATTCTAGCAAGGCAAAATGAAGTGCATCATCTAAATGAAGCAATTCTTATTCGAAGAATTTGTGGAAACTGATACTCTCAGAATAAGAAAAGGGCCTATTCCTTAGCTTTCTCTATCACAAAAGAGACAGTAAAAATGATATCTATAGGAAAATGTTTTGGGCCAAATTCACCACTATGGGTACATCTATATTGTGATAAAAGACCCACAGCACAGCTATGGCAGGCCCGGGTCAGTGGACTTGGGTTCATGGGGCTCAGGCTGCAGGGCCTTGTGGGGTCTCAGAATCTGGGCTCCTGCCCAAGCCTGGATATCTACACTGCAATTTTATAACCTCACAAACCCAGGCCAGCCACAGGTATTTTATTGCTGTGTAAACATACCCTATGTTACTCCCATTTTACCTCAGTGTAACTATACTTAAAATGAGGTAAAACTGGAATAATGTCGTGCTGTAATTGTGCCGTGGATGTGACTGTGTACAGTATATCAGCATCTTTATTGCAATGGGTTTTTCTCCCTGTGTCTGGAACTTATGTGAACATTGGTAATGGAGTGGCATGCTGGTACTCACTGACAAGGACAATGAAACATCAGAGCACTTCTTCAATTTGTCTTTTCTCCTCCACACACACATTCTTACAACAGTAGTGTTAGTTTCTCTTGCATTCTTATATCTCTGACTCCCCAGCTGGAATGCCTTGCTTCATTGCTATGATCCTGGTTCTGTGAGCATTTCAGTTGGGTAAGAAGCAGAGCACAGACTAGAGGAGCTGTAGGAAACAGAAAGAGAGAAAGTTTTAGACTAGCATGAGAAGTATTCAACAGCTACTGGAGGCAAGGTTTGGTAAAGCTGGGTGAATAACTGATTATTTTGGTTTGATGGAAGTTCTGAAAAAACTGGGGAAAAAAATGGTTTGGGTTGAGGTAAATCCGATTTATTTATTTTTTAATTTCAGTCATTCAAAAAAGTCTGTTGTGACTCGAACAAAATGTTTCATTAATCCAAAATGTTTTGTTTCTGAGCATTTTTAAAGGACTAGAGTCACAAAACGGGAAATGGGAGGTGGTGTTCCCTCCCCCAACCCCCACTGTGGCATGAAGGGCATTCATCTAGGCTGTAAGGGAGGCAGGTTCAAATAGTCACCCTGGAACAGAGATTTGAGTCCAAGTCTCCCTCCTCCCAGGTGAGTGGCTATAGAGTCATTGGGACTCCCTTAATTAGTTATTAGCACAGAGAAGTGGGAGACCCAAGTTGAAGTTCCTGCTCCAATAAATATTTTCATTATTTACAGCTTCAACAGGAGAGATTGAGAAAGACCCGCCCTAGAATACCCCATATGGTGGTTAGGGCACCAGAGTAGGGATTTGAACTGGGGTTTCTTCCATCCCAGCTGAGTTCCCTAGTCATTAGACTAAAGGTTCTAAGAGGGAAGCAGCTGCCATCACCTCCTCCACCTCCAGTCATTGTCTGGATAGCATCAAAGTTCAAAAAAATGGGTGAGATGGGAAAAGAGGTATAGGGAGAGAGCAGGAAAGTGTATATAAGGGAGGACAGAGGTTGGAACTGCACAGCTCTGTACCTCCTTGCACATCCTCCCATTTCAATTGCATGCCTCAGTTCTCAGCTCATTCTTTTCACTCCACAACTCTTATTCTTTGTCTCCTTCCATGCACTTCCTTTCATATGCTACCCCTGATGTATGACAACAGCCTCCCTTTCCTAGTGCACCCGTCTACCCTACCTAGCCTGAAATTGCTTCTGTTCGCTAGATTTCTACCATACTTCAACTCCTAGGGCTTCTCTTTCACGTTTTTTCACAAGCTTCTCTTTGAAATAAATACATTCATAGGCTGCATGCAGCATAACAGATTAGATCACGTTATCTTGGTTTGTTGAAACCCTCATCCCTCCTTTCTCTCCCACCAGCTTTGTCCGTTATCTTTCCCTGTGTTTGCTTAATTTGATGCTGCAAATTGCAGAGTCTGGTCAGAGGTGCTGAACGCCAGACTCCGTGGGAAATTAAGGTTGCTGAGCAATTAGCAGGATCAGGCCTTTAGATTATGTGTTTTCTGGAGTAGAGAGCATTTCCACTTTTATTTCTGTAAAGCCTGATACAGACCTAGAATGCTGCGTAAATAATATTAATAATAAACTCTGCTTTCAGTCTGAAAAAGTTACGAGGAGTATTATATAGAGGGGCAGCTGTTTCCACCCCTTTTTCTCAGTGCAAAGCTTAAATATGTAAGCCTAAGTATTTTTAACTTGTGCCTGTTAAAGCCACTGCCTGCAAAACTCCCCTTTAATACTAGCTTGTTTTTAAAAAAAAAAAAAAAAAAAGTCTTGATGGAATGATACTTCACAGTGCCATCAAAAGGTACAGAGGGAAGAAGAGAATTGCTCTTTGATCTCATGCCTCTTCTACTCTTTGGACTCTTTCAAATTAATTATATCAGAGATACAATGAATTAAAATATCAGAGTTAAACTAAAACATAAACAGAACATATTTTCATAACAAAGCCAGACAGTTCAATCTGGAAATATGATTTCCATTTATAATAATCTAGAACAGTTGATAGATAAGCCGAATGTCATTTTTTTTAAAAAAAATTCTACTCGTGAGCAAAGGCAAGGATTAATCTGAAGAAAAGCATCTCAGGAAAGAGAAATTAAAAGGTTGGGTTGCAGGAATACTACAGCAAAGCAATGCCTTTCTTTTGCCTGGTCATCTGTTTAGTCTGTGTGGTTTCAGTGGTTCCGGATAATGAATCCAGACATTCTGTTTCCTTACTCTGTCTTTATCCACGGAAAATATCTTTATCTCACACATACCTGTGAGTTTTCCTTACAGGACTCTTTTTTTTTTCTTATTGCTTTTTTTTCCCCATTAATTAGTTTCCTGTCTCACCTCTTCCCCTTTTTGGAATACTCTTGGGTCTCTAGAGAAATCATGCTGCCTGTTGCCAAAGCAGAAAGTTTATTAAACAATTTGTTTAATAATCAGATGTTACTGTCAAATCCAAGCTAGAGAGCCAAGCTGCACAGAGTCATTATTAGCCTGTTTTTGTGTAGTCTGTTTGAATTGCAGTCATCTGTGTAGTTAGTCAATATGAGAAAGAGTATAGTGAATGTGTATAGTGCATGTGATAGTTGAGGATGAAAAACCCTTTCCATTATAACCACTTGCTTACAATTTTCCCAGACCTTCAGAGTTGGGACTTGCTTTTCTACCTAAAAATTAATCTCAATACAAAAATACCTCTCTGCTTTTAAACTGATTTTTTACTCCAGTAGCTGCAATTATGAAACCCTGGACATGATCATGACATAAAGGCTCCAAAAGCCATGTATCCTGGTCACCTTCACGTTAGTGTAAATCCAAAGAAATGTCATTGAAGTCAAAAGTTATTTCAGATTCACAGCCGTGTATATATGAGATAAAAATCACAGGTCCTAGAGCATCCTGATTCAGTGCAGGGTGGTGATTTTCAGTTGCATGGTTCCATGTTAGTGAAAATCATTTGACTAAAGGCCTTATCCTGCAAAGACTTGTACACATGCTTCACTTTAGGTCAGTGGCACTATTCACATGTGTAAGTCTTTTGAAGGATTGAGAGAAGTGATTATTCCCCTCTATTTGGCACTGATGAGGCCACATCTGGAGTATTGCATCTAGTTTTGGGGGGCCCACTACAGAAAGGATATGGACAAATTGGAGAGAGTCCAGCAGAGGGCAATGAAAATGATTAGGGGGCTGGGGCACTTGACTTATGAGGAGAGGCAAGAAACTGGGCTTATTTAGTCTGCAGAAGAGAAGAGTGAGGGGGGATTTGATAGCAGCCTTCAACTACCTGAAGGGGAGTTCTAAAGATGATAAAGCTAGGCTGTTCTCAGTGGTGGCAGATAATAGAACAAGGAACAATGGTCTCAAGTTGAGGTGGGGAACTTCTAGGTTGGATTTTAGGAAACACTATTTCACTAGGTAGTGAAGCACTGGAATGAGTTACCCAGGGAGGAGTGGAATCTCCATTCATAGAGGTTTTTAAGGCCCGGCTTGACAAAGCCCTGGCTGGGATGATTTAGTTGGTATTGGTTCTGCTTTGAGCTGGAGGTTGGACTAGATGATCTCCTGAGGTCTCTTCCAACCCTAATCTTCTATGATTCTATGATCAGATCCTAAATTGGTACACATTAAACAAAGTATATAGCCTCAGAAATTTTAAAAGAGTGATAAAAGCCAAGCTGGATATTACACATAACAATTCTGATGTATTTCCAGATGCACGTCAACGCCACCAATGCTCTTGAATTTTCCCGCCAACTTACAGCCTACACAAGAGGTGCTTCCAACTTTGCAGATAAGATGGATATTATATATTTGGCTTATATAATGGAAAAGTTAATAGTCATCGCGGATGAAGTCAAAGATGTAAGATACTGAATAATCTACCACTTAAAATGGCATGGTCGTGTTTTAACATATGCAGGCACACATTGCAGTGTAGATTCTAAAATTGCTCCCTGCTCTTGTGAATGCATATATGCTGTACAAAAGATTAAGCAGTGGGTTGCTCAGTGTCTAAGAGGAGGATTGAGCCTTCTCATCTGCCTGATAGATCCATTGCTGTTTTGGAACAAAATATTTTAGCATGCACACAAATTTCCTTTACTTTGTGCCTTTTTAAATTATACGTGGCTAAAGTATTGGAAGTAACTCCAGGGTGCCTTTCCTTCTGGATGTTTCCATGACAGTATCTGAATGTCACAAATGTTTATTTTGTTTATTCTGTATTATCAACAGAATAACTATGGAGGATATTTTCACTGCATTTTAAAGAATTAAGAGTGTGTGTATCACTTCATGTGAAGAGGACAAAATGCCTCTTTAAATATAACTCTCTGAAGAACAGGGACAGGGGATGACATTTTACAAGGAAATCTAATCAGAGTTATGCAAACCCCAAAGGAAAAAATAGCTTTTAATAGAGAACAGCAATGATACTCATAAAAGTTTTCATTGTTAATTTTCAGAGTAGCTGCTTGCATAAAGATTTCATAATCTGTAATATTTTAATACATTATAGTTATAGCTAAAACATTTGTTTTCTTTTGATTTGGTATTGTTCATTTCATTCTGGCTTTGGGGTTTGTAATGGTGCCACTTTGAAAGTGCCTTCAACTTTAATTTCATCATCAGATTCCAGAACTAAAGTGCATACTAAGTGCTTCCCAGAGTCATATTTCAAAGCTACAATTGCTTTTCAGCCTCCTGGCTCAGAATCTCAATATGATGATGTTGCTTTTTGACCAAAAAAAAAAAGTGAGAATTTTCTCTGACAAAAAAAACAGCCTTATTCAGTTATAACTCTCCTCAAAAATCCTTTGATTCTTCTTTGGTTTTGGTACTAGCACCTTATGTATTGTTCATTACATAAATTAGCATCAGCTCCATTTGGTTTTGCCCCTCCTTCCACGTAATGTTCAAACTCCTGATCCACATTATCAAAGCAGCCACACAACTCCACCCCTCATTGCGTGTTACTTCTCCACTCGTTTCTTTCCTAATCCCTCACACCATTCACTGTCTTCACCTTCTCTCCTTACTGTTTCCACTTTCAGCTTCACATTTTGGGTATGTATTCACTGCAAGTGAAAATTGTGATTTTTGCACAGGTAGGCAGACCTGTGCTGACTGTAATCGAGAGAACCATGAGTACTAAGAATAGTGAAGGTGTGGTGGCACAGACTTGTACTTGGGCTGGGCACCTGAAGACAAGCCCACCGGGGGTGCTCGATACATACTTGGATTGCTAGCCCGTCTCCACATCTTCACCATTATTGCTATCCACACTCACTAGATTAAAGCTATCAGAGCTATGCCTGCCTTCACACCATAACTTGAAGTGAAGACATGCCCTTTCTTTCATGATGCTTCCTGTGCTTGGAATGGCTTCCAGCTTTCATCCTCAGTAAGCACTTTCTCTCTTCTTCTTCAAACCCATCCTTAACACCTACTGATTTCTTAGTTTAATTTCACTAGTGATGTACAAAAAAAAAATGTGGATACCTGAACTGTTCTCCTTTTGCCATAGAATTATAGAATCAGCGGCCTTCTGTACACTTGGAAGTTGCCATGGTATAACTAAAAGTGGTTTAAAGCTGATTTAGTTAAATAGTGCAAACCCCTTATGACCACGCAGCTATCTCCAACTGACTTGTGTCATAAGCTAAACTGATATAAATCACTTGTAAACTAACATAAGTGGGTTAACAGTTTTGCACTGTTTTAAACCGATTTGTGCAACTTCTGTGTTGACGACATGCTTAGAGCAGAAAAAGACCAATTTGATCATTTAGTCTACATTGTAGCCGGTGCATGTTGGTTCCTTACTGCACATTTTACTCTTGCATTGTCCCATCTAGTGTCAAATGTGCCAAATGATAGGGCTTTCATGGCTTCTCCTGGGGCATAATTTCAGAGTCTAGTATATCACGCTGCCAGGAAAATGTGCTTACAGTCATCCAATTTTTCATTTTCTTGATTTCATGCTATTACTCCTAGTTAGCACATTTTATTATGCTAAAGAATGGCTTCCTCTCCCTACTTTTCTGACCTCTTATTTATTTATAGGCTATTATCCTGTCCCTCACTTAGCTGAGCTGTGTGTCTTAGTCTTTTCTTATCAATCATTGCCTCCAGCCTCCTAATCATTTTTCTTACTCTTCACTGCATCAGTAACACAATTTGTCAATAACCTTCTAGTAATTAGGTTACCAGAAAATAAAATATTATTTCAGGTAGTCACAAAAGAGCCATATAAAGAGGACACATTATATCTTTGTCCATTGTTGTGTGACTGCTGTATATAAAGTTTAAAGTTGCATTGGCTTTTTCAGCAACCATTAGCACTGCAAACTCCTGTTTAATTTCTTAATGTCTGCCATCTCCGATGTCTGAGTATTATTGCTTTATGAGTTTCTTCTTTCTGCTGAATATCTGTACTTTGAACCACATAGCCAGATCTGCTAGGTTATGTCTTTCCCTGTTGAAACATTTTTTAGATATGTTTATGCCCCTGAATGTAATCACTCTTCCATGCATCATTTTTGTGTGAGATGATCAGTAAACTCTTTGGGATGCCATATCTGTAGGCTCTGAAAACTGCTGTATACATTTATAAGACTATACTATTTCGTAATCTGATTTAAATTACAAAAAAAAAATTCATTTAAAAGTGAAAAGTCAAGAAAGAAGCCACTGCATCATTGATTCAATTCAAGATGAAATCCTTGGACTATCACTACAATCACATTTTCTAAAATGTTTTTCTCTTCAACTTTCACTATTTAGGGCAAGGACTCATTTAAGGCACCTAGGACAGTGGGGCTCTTCACGGGCTTCCTGGAACTACTGCAATAGTCATACATAGAAGCAAGCAAACAAAAATGTAAACTGACTATGAGCCTGATTTTCAGAGGTATGGAGGACCTGCAACTCTCATTAATTTCAAATTGAGTTGTGAGTTCTCCATCCTTTTGAGAATTAGGCCCTCTCTCCCTAGAAACTGTGAAACTGACTATACACAAAGTGTGTCAAATGCATAAAGTAAAAAAAGAAACGTTTTCTTAAAACCCTCTCAGTTATATTAAGTGTAGGTATTACTTGTAACAATACTAGGGAAAGTGGTTTTCAGACAGAAATGTGTTTTTTAAGTTGATTGTGTTTTTAAGTCAAAGAAACATTTCAGGCTTTCTGAATAATCATTGTACCCATCAAAATATAAAATGATTGTTTCTTGGGTATCACAGTATTAATCTCAGATACATCTTTGTTTGGGGCACTGTTCACTCTGCTGTCTGATGAAATTTGTCAGATTCTCACAAACTGCCAGAATTCTGATGCAGATCTTGCTAGGCATGTATTCAGTCATATGGAGCATTTCCTGTCTTATACAAAATGCTGTAAAATATCAAGGGATATTGCAAGTTGCACTGTAGCAGTTATGGCTGTATTCTTTCCATCGTAGTCTCATGTTTTATGAAGGGGGGAAAAAGAGGATTGTAATTCAGAAAACAAGAAGTTCTAGAGGGGAAAAGTGTTTGTTTTGGTTTTCATTCTGGTATTTTGGTTTGGTTTTATATAAATTGTGAAGGAAATCTTTTTGCCTGGTTAATCCTGATTAAAAATCCTGGTTAAAATATACTTCATCTGAGTAGAATCCTTCCTTGGGCATATATAACTCAAATAGATTTAGTTTTTAAAAATTAATTTGGGAAAAGATGAATTTTTTTTTTATGGATTTATATTTGGTGTTATAGGGAAGATCTAGTGGCTGAGACAGTAAGAGGAGACCTGAAATTCTTTAAAAATAAAGACTTGTAAATATCCCACATTAATAAAAACAAACAGTAGAGTTGAACATATTAGATTAGCAGAGGAGAATAAAATACCCAAATCAACCAGTGGAATGATCAATAACAGGGCCGCCCGGGGAATGAGGGGGCAAGTGGGGCAATTTGCCCCGGGCCCCACAGGGGCCCCCATGAGAATATAGTATTTTATAGTATTGCAATTTTTTTTTATGAAAGTGGCCCATGAAATTGCTTTGCGCTAAGCCCCCTGAATCCTCTGGGCAGCCCTGATCAATAAATATATTTGTAATAAACCAAAAATGAGCTGTGTTACTTTTATTTTAATTTATTTTAGTTAATAGGAAAAAAATGACCAATAGACCTGCTTTAACCCAAAATGGTGAAATACACAAATAAATAAATACATAAAAAAATAAAAACTGTGGGGATATTACACTTAAATAGTGAACAAAAAAGTATTTTTTTTGATGTCACTTGGCACTTTTGTCTCATCTTCTCCTTGGTCTCTGTGTTTGTTTAAATGTAATGATCTAACAGAATGACTAGTCTCCTTAAAATGACTATCATTAGGTGAGATAAGGTGCCAAATTTCAATTGCACTCTTATGTTCTTTGTTGCCATTTTAATGGTATAATAGTTTCCCATGTAATTACTTTTTCCTTCAGCTTGGAGATGCTATAATTGAAATTGCCAGCAACATAATGTTGGTAGATGACCATGTGTTGTGGATGGCCCAGAATGAAAACAAAGCCTGTACCAGGATTGTACAATGTGTGGCACACATTACAAATCAGGCACTGACCAGCCATACTCAGGTTATATCAAAGGTATGTAATAAAATTATAAATATTTTGTTGGGGTTTGTTTGAAAGAGCTGTCATTTTTCTATCAATTTTTGCATTAGCATTTTATATTCATTAAAGTACTGTTGGAAGACAGAAAAAGCAAAAATACAGTAGGTTTATCTAACATTACTGATAGGCTCAATAACTGACATTTATCTATTTATTATTATAGTGGATTGTTTCGTTTGTGGCGTGTTCTTCAAATATGGTATTGCTGTTCACTTCAGTTTACCCATCACTGTTGGTATATGTGTTCATTTTAGAAGGCTTAAACTGGGTCAATCAACATTTCCAATAAGAGGATAAGACAACATGCTCTGTTGTTGCCTGCAGCTTTTGATATGGCTGTCAGAGAGCATTCTAGGTATTATAGCGTAAACCGGTGAGAAAGGCCTGGCTGAAAAGGTGCATCTTGTTGCTCATGGTAAAGATAGCAGCTAGTTTTGTGTTTAATCTTATTTTATGAGGCGCAAATTGTAGATGCTTGGACCTACTACCAAAAATGCCCAGCCTCCAGCCCACAAGAGTTCACCCTTGGGACACTGAATATATTTTTAGCAGTTTTTCAACATTTAAATAGTAGAATGGACCAAAATCAGAAGCTTAAATCCAAAACCTTTACCATTTTAAATTAAATATTTAAAGAGTTATTGAGTATGTTTAAAAAAGAAAAAACAATAACAACTTGCAAAACCTTGCATATTTTGGTCCGTTATCTACAGAATTTGTTTGGAGATATTGCTTGAAAGTGAATTCCTTGTTCATTTTCGTTACAGACCAGTGCATATTTTCAAACACACATGTGCACACGGACACACAAACAGGCATTGGTGGCCTGCTTATATCCTTAGCCCCTTGAACAGTGCAACTCAGGTGAGGTGGGAGGGTCCTAGAGCTTGGGCTATAGCCTGAGCATGAACATCTACGCCACAATTAAACAGTCTTTTAGCCTGAGCCCTGCGAGCCCGAGTCAGCTAGCACGGTCCAGCTTTGGGTTTTTAATTGCAGTGTAGACATATCCTTAAAGAAGAAAGACCTAGAAGGACCAGTCTTTTTTTCACTTGCAGATTATACTGTCTGAGGAACTGATTTGTCTATTTTTAAAGAAAAAAAGCTGTTTAGACTCAGATTCATAGACTCTAGGACTGGAAGGGACCTTGAGAGGTCATCGAGTCCTCATGGCAGGACCAAATACTGTCTAGACCATCCCTGATAGACATTTATCTAACCTACTCCTAAATATCTCCAGAGATGGAGATTCCACAACCTCTCTAGGCAATTTATTCCAGTGTTTAACTACCCTGACAGTTAGGAACTTTTTCCTAATGTCCAACCTAAATCTCCCTTGATGCAGTTTAAGCCCATTGCTTCTTGTTCTATCATTAGAGGCTAAGGTGAACAAGTTTTCTCCCTCCTCCTGATGACACCCTTTTAGATACCTGAAAACTGCTATCATGTCCCCTCTCAGTCTTCTCTTTTCCAGACTAAATAAACCCAATTCTTTCAGCCTTCCTTCATAGGTCATGTTCTCAAGACCTTTAATCATTCTTGTTGCTCTTCTCTGGACCCTCTCCAATTTCTCCACATCTTTCTTGAAATGCGGTGCCCAGAACTGGACACAATACTCCAGTTGAGGCCTAACCAGCGCAGAGTAGAGCGGAAGAATGACTTCTCGTGTCTTGTTTACAACACACCTGTTAATGCATCCCAGAATCACGTTTGCTTTTTTTGCAACAGTATCACACTGTTGACTCATATTTAGCTTGTGGTCCACTATGACCCCTAGATCTCTTTCTGCCATACTCCTTCCTAGACAGTCTCTTCCCATTCTGTATGTGTGAAACTGATTGTTCCTTCCTAAGTGGAGCACTTTGCATTTGTCTTTATTGAACTTCATCCGGTTTACCTCAGACCATTTCTCCAATTTGTCCAGATCATTTTGAATTTTGACCCTGTCCTCCAAAGCAGTTGCAATCCCTCCCAGTTTGGTATCATCTGCAAACTTAATAAGCGTACTTTCTATGCCAACATCTAAGTCGTTGATGAAGATATTGAACAGAGCCGGTCCCAAAACAGACCCCTGCGGAACCCCACTTGTTATACCTTTCCAGCAGGATTGGGAGCCATTAATAACTACTCTCTGAGTACGGTTATCCAGCCAGTTATGCACCCACCTTATAGTAGCCCCATCTAAATTGTATTTGCCTAGTTTATCGATAAGGATATCATGCGAGACCGTATCAAATGCCTTATTATAAAGTCTGGGTATACCACATCCATCGTTTCTCCCTTATCCACAAGACTCGTTATCCTATCAAAGAAAGCTATCAGATTGGTTTGACACAATTTGTTCTTTACAAATCCATGCTGGCTATTCCCTATCACCTTACCACCTTCCAAGTGTTTGCAGATGATTTCTTTAATTACTTGCTCCATTATCTTCCCTGGCACAGAAGTTAAACTAACTGGTCTCTAGTTTCCTGGGTTGTTTTTATTTCCCTTTTTATAGATGGGCACTATATTTGCCCTTTTCCAGTCTTCTGGAATCTCTCCCGTCTCCCATGACTTTCCAAAGATAATAGCTAGAGGCTCAGATACCTCCTCTATTAACTCCTTGAGTATTCTAGGATGCATTTCATCAGGCCCTGGTGACTTGCAGGCATCTAACTTTTCTAAGTGATTTTTAACTTGCTCTTTTTTTATTTTATCTTCTAAACCTACCCCCTTCCCATAAGCATTCACTATGTTAGACATTCCTTCAGACTTCTCAGTGAAGCCCGAAACATTCATTGAAATGGTTATATATAGAAAAGTATCAGAGGAGTAGCCATGTTAGTCTGGATCTGTAAAAAGTGACAGAGTCCTTTGGCACCTTATAGACTAACAGACATATTGGCGCACATGTGACTGATGAAATGGGTATTCACCCACAAAACCTTATGCTCCAATACGTCTGTTAATCTATAAGGTGCCCATAGGACTCTTTGTTCTATATATAGAAAAGAATCACTTTCAATGTCCATTTTTATGTATGTATCTATTTAGAATATGTATAGACAGTAAAGTGCCTTCCTAGGGCTGGCTTTTATGTAACAGCTAAGGGGATGCTCTATTTGTATAAACTCCTGGTTTATTTTAAATGTCAAGTTCCATAGGTCATTTTTGTTGTCACTGCTTCTTGAGGATGTTGACATTCCTATCCAAAGTAATTCTTTCTGTTTATGCAAGCTGTAGATCTGTATCCCTAATCTATTAGCTGTGCTCTATCTTTTTTCTTCTTACAGTTTTCTGTAGGAGATTCAGTGCACAGTCGAGTGCAGCTTGTAAATAAACAAATCTGTGGACTTTCTTGTGTAGTCTCATGCAAACTAAACAACTTCCGTTCCTTTTGGACACCAGCCAGCAAACAATTAGCCAGTTAACTAGCTCACAGAAATTGCTTTAGTTTCTTTAAACAGAGTAAGACTGCACAGACTTTGAAGTGGTCACCTGATTTAGATATAATTTCTGAAAAATTAAGTCTCCTACTAAATCTGTCAATTGTATGACATGAACCTGGCCATATTCTTTCTTGGTCTATTGAAAACTTTGGGGGGAAGACAGACATGTTTTTCTCATGCACTATGGGATTGGTTATCACAAAGGCAAACAAACCCCTGAGTTGAAAGATAGGGAAGGAAATCCGTTGTATTGCCTCATGCCTCCCTGAGTTTGGAGTAGTGTATATATATAAATATTGTTCTGTACATAAGGAATGGCCTGTTACATCTTCTCAAATGTATAAACTCCAGATATTTTATCCCATGTATAATAATGCATTTAAGGTAGGAAATTATATATGGCTTCAAATTAATCTTACCGTGCAGAGTGAAAAAGAAACTCTTTTTTTGTATATTATATTAAAAAGTAAGAATAAATTCCTGTGAACATAAAATTCTTCTGATGGGACAGAAATAAGTGAAAAGGCTGCTATTTTTTGCTCTTAGTGTGCCAACCTGACACAGTCAAATTAAATCAATTTCATTGTTAATGTATGTGTAAATTTACTGAACAGTCTGCGATACCTTTCCATTCATGGCTATCTATCTGTGACATTCTGTACCTCACGGGAACGTCCTACACCCCCATGTTCATCTTTATACTATGATTGTGTGTTATCTAATGCAAAGTGTGTCATGTCAGGGGTTTTCAAAAGGCTCATGTGTACTGAGCATTGTTGTCATGGTAATGTTATAGTAATTGTCGTTATAGTAATGTTATAGGTTGTAATTTCATGTATATAGTTATGAGGCTGAATATGTGTCCTCATGGCTTAAAGCAAGCCCAGGCAAAAACTCTCCAAGAGCAGAGGGGCAGTTCACACCTCATCAGGGCATGTATGGGACAAATCCAGCCCAGCCTCATGGGAACAAAGGACACCAGCCTAGGCAACAACAAAGGATCTGTTAGACTCTCAAGTGTAGGCTTGTCTACACTGGCAAATTTTGTCACCAAAAACAGCAACAAAACAGCAAGAGCGTACACACTGCGGTGGGACTTCTGTCACGAAAAATCCCCAGTTTTGGTGACAAAAAACTTCCACCCCATGAGAGACTTTTGTCTTTTCCCCTCCCCTTATTGTCGACAACGAACCAGTGTAGACACTGCTGATTGTTTTGTCCACAGAACTAGCTTCTGCCAGTATCCCACAATGCCTGCCCTGATTGCTCTGCTCAGTGTTTTGATCTCTACTGCCTTGCAGACATGTGCCCCTCCCCTTTCAAAGCTCAAAGAAGTATCTGTGTGCGGGTCTGTTAGGGAAACAAACAAAGAGCAAATCATTGGAATGCTCCTGTTCTGCCCAGCACTAGGAACACAGCAGCAGGCAGACTGCTGCTGCAGGGCGAAGGGGACAGACTGCTGTGCTGCTTTGAAATTCCTCAGCATGGAGAGCTCACAGAGCTACTCATGATGCTGCTCTCGGCAGCTGAGGGGGCTGTGGGAGAACTCGGAGAGAATCCCAAGATGCGGAGCAATCAGCTCTTTCTTTCCACAACACTGCACTCTGGGATACGTACCCACGGTGCATTGTTCACCCTGTCGATGATGGTATCCCCAGTGTGGACATGATCTGTCGACAGAGGGAGCAAGTGTGAACACTCTTTGACGATTTTTCTTTTGTCGACCTTTGGGTGTCGACATAAATTTTGTCAACAAAACTTGGTAGTGTAGACAAGCTCTGCCTCACCCCCTTCCTTTGGTCAGTTTGGAACTGCGATGAGGTAATGCTCATCTGACTCTGAAGAGGGGTGGAGATGAAGAGGGAAGAAAGAACCTGATAAAAGGGAGAGATGTTTGCCATGCTCGTCTTCTCCCACCTCCATCTAAAGACATCATCACCAAGCGACTGAAGGGCTGATCAAATAGCCAGCCTGTTATGAAAAACATCTAAGTTTGTAGGGGCACTGAAAGTGTTAAGATCAGCTTAGAATCCATTTTGCTTTTATTTCATTTGACCAAATCCGACTTCTTGTTCTTTGATAGATAATCACTTAAAATTCAGCTTTGTAGTTAATAAATTTGTTTGTTTATTCCACCTGAAGCAGTGTGTTTGGTTTGAAGTGTGTCAGAGGCTCCACTTGGGATAACAAGCCTGGTGCACATCAGCTTCTTTGTTAAATTGACTAACTCATATAAGCTTGCAGCATCCAGTGGGCATAACTGGACACTGCAAGACGGAGGTTCCTAGGTTTGTGTCTGGGACTGGAGATATTGGCTAGTGTCATTTGGTTGCACAATCCAAGAAGCAGTTTATATACCAGAGGCTGTGAACAGCCCAGGAGTGGCGGCTCTCACAGCAGACTGGCTCCCAGAGTTGAGGATTGGCGTGACCTAGCAGATCACCAGTCCGGCTAACACCAGGGGAACTTCTGTCTATCTTATTTTATCTAATCTAATCCAATCTAATCTAATAATTTATCTATGGTAATTGTTTAGCTTTCAAAAGCAAACTATCCTGGCTATCTATACCTAGATAGTGACATTGTTGGCAATCTCTTTGCCATGGAATAACATGTTCTATGATAATTTCTCAGCACATTTTTCAGAAATTATATCTAAAATATGTGGCCACCTCTACTCCACTCATACAATCATAGCAAGTTACGGCAAGCATTTTATCGAAAGCTACCAAACTAATCTTTTTGTTTCCAAGTGCTATAAATATGGAAAATAATATGGTGTCCATGTATGTAACAGCAGGTTGGGGCAACACTTAAGAGGATGACAAAAATGGATCCTTGGGTGTGCAGCTCAGGACAATGCCAAAGGACACAAAGACTAAGCCTAGAAAGGGAAAGCCTCATTAACAATTAACCTGAAATTCTCTGACAATTTCAGTGGGATTATTTAGAGCGATCTGAGGCACAGGGACACTGTGTAACTTCCTGAGGTCACATCAGAAGTCTTGGGCAGAGCTGGGGGTTGAACCCACATCTTTTGACGTTTCCACAAGCATATCTTGTACCAGTGACATTTGTGTACACAGCATGAAAACCTATATGTGTAGGGTACATCAAGTTATCCAAGAAAACCTGGTTTCAATTTTAAAGTTTTTCTGTCTGGCTGTTCCAGCTATTAGACTGTTCAAAACAAAGTCTCAGGATATTTTTTTTATAATGAGTGTGTGTGTGGGGGGGTGGTTCTGCTTCTTGTGTTCTAAAATGGGTCAGCCATTTTTACTCAAAAAATCTGGAAAGGTGAATGTTTTTAAAAAATTAGCAACAACTAGAATGGAAATATTATGAAACCTTAACTGTAGTGGAAGCTGCAGCTCCTGCTATTAGCCATTAGTGCTAGCCTAAATAGAGCATTGGAGGCGGCAGCACTTGTGGCCAACGGGAGTTTACTCTACTTCATAGCTTCATTTTGAGCGCACACAGATAAACCAGCCACTGAAGGGTTATTATGAGACACCCCACTGACTTATGACAGAATCCAGACAATCCAGACTGACAAGGCAGGACCTAAGGACAGTAAAGCCACCATATTTCCTCCCCACTTTACAATGAGGTTTTAGTGTTTTGGTTCCAAGCCTACAACATCCTGAGTAAACTGCTGATCAGAAAAATTCTGACAAAACTTTTTTTTGGAATTTGCCAGTTCATTGAGATCAAACCATTGTTGTGAGAATGGTTGGATTTTCACAAACTTCCAGTGGACCCCAGGTTTCAGAACCTGCCTGCCAGTCAGGTTTCCATCATAAACGTGCCTGGTTTCCTTCCAGCTTGCTTGACCAGCTCTTTGGCAGTCCACTGAGCTGGGAGTCTCAGAACACAGGAGCCAGTGTTTCCAGGCTCAGTTTCACTTCAGTCCACCATGCAGGCTGAGGGGAAACCAGAAGCCCGGAATCCCCCAGCAGGTTGGCTGCTTTGGAGCTGGGGACTCTGGAAGACCCTCAAAGACCTGGCCGCAGGGGCCTGAAATTGACATAATTCTGGTCAGTTTCATTGCAGTCCTCACTAACAGCAGCAGTGTTACTGACCAGACTTCTGTTAACATGACAACAGGGTCTAGTCAGTTTCACTTTGCTGTTCAGTCCTGGGCAATCATGAAACTGACAAGAATCATGTCAACATATCTTTAGTCTGCAGCTGCTAGGGCTTCCAGGGTTCCCAGCTCCATTGCAGCTCACCAGGTGGGAAGTCAGGGATCCTGATTAATATATTTCCCTTCAGAAATACCACATTTTAGTGCTTCCAAAATGAAATACTGTGATATATCAATTCAACAAAACTCTTCAAAATTTCAACTTTTTATTCCAATCAAGACAGGAAATATTTTCAAATTTTCAAACATTTTCCTGGGACAGAAAAACATTTTCTCAGCCGGCTCTTTTGTTTTTTTCCCCTGCCAGCTAGAAAGTACTTCCCACTAGCGTGAAGTCATGTGAAAATCTTCTGCAAAATAAACCTTCAGCAGAACTGGCACCATGCTCCAAATTTTCTGGGGTTTGATGTGACAATTTCACCCTATTCTAATCAATACTGAGTGAAGTTGAGTCTTATTGTGGAACACTATTGCCTGAGGTGCTGAAGAGTATCATAGAATTCTCGGAGTCTAATAAACTCTAGAATCCCTTCCTTTTCCAAATCAAGGGGCAAAATTTCCCTGACAACTCCATCCCCACAAATGAAAAGAATATATAAAGTGCATGTATAATGTATAAAGTGCCATGTGCATGTTTGTTACACTACAAATAATCATTAAAACTGTGTTCTTACAGCAGGAAATATACCCGATTAACAAAATCTAGGGGTAGAAAACGTGCTATTCTTCTGAGCTGTGCTGCTGTTAAAACTTTCCCATCATCATTAATTACCACTTTGCATAATGAAACATAAAACACCGTCTCTCTAGGACAAGTCAAGTCTGTGTTCTTCCATGGACAGCACTCAGCAAATGTGAACCCACTAATCAGCCCTGTATGACTTCAGACCTAAATTGACCTATGGAAGTTATAGTATGCATATGTACCCATTTTTGAAAGTGTGAACCAGAACATGGAAAGTGCAAAAACAGCACTTGAGAGGGAAGTTGCACCAATGATAATATTTTCCCATGTTTTCCAGGCCTGAAAAAATAAGCTTTTATTGCTGCACAGCATAGAATGGATATGGTTTAGTAGGGAAAGTGTCTTAAACATCCCTGAGTTCTCTCTAATTGTTTCATGAGTGGAACAGAAATATAGAAGTCAATAGTAACTTCACTGCAAACAAAACCTAAAGCTTGTCACTGTCCTTTGCTCTACTATATATACATGCAAGATTTTATACAAATCAGATTTAGTATGTATAGATGTTTCATATTTTCTGTATTAGGCATTTTATTGAAATGGGGTTGTCTCAGCCAGTCATAGTGGGTGGGAGTTGACTTCAGAGTTACTGACCAATAACTGATGCCATAGGAGAATCTTTAGGTCCTGATGTAGAGGCAGTAGCCAAGAAAAGCAGGCACGGCGAGAGACGTGCCCTCCAGCAATTTCTGGCAGCCAGAGAAGACCTTTATGGGCTGCTGGAGCCTGTGTAGCTTAGAACAATGCTCAGACTGCTCTGTGTTACTACTTTGGACTTGACTGATGCTTGGTGGATTAGCAATCAGGGAACAGCAAAGCTACCTGAACAGTGCCAGTTGCCAAATGGCCAGGCTTGAAGATCTTGTCCCATTTATGTTATCTGTGTTAGGAGGAACTGAACACAATCTTGGATTCTATTTAACATATTTACTACTACTAATAGGTGCTCTATTCTCCTTGCATTTACACTGCTATAAATCTGGATTAACTCTACTGATGTTGGTAGCTACACTATTGTAAAATTGGTATACGGGAAAGGAGCATCAGGCTTTTTGTACATTTATGTGATGTTTTTTCTTCTGTCATTATTGTATTCATAATAAAGGTGCAAGCAAAACCACTGAACTGTTACCGAAATTAATTTTTTCTTCTTTGATCAATTTACCTTTCCATGTGTTTATCATCACGTTTCATATGTGTGTATGTATGTATATGTATGTGTGTGTGTGTATGTGTGTGTGTGTATATATATATGTGTATATATATATATACACACAGTGTATACAAAATGCATATTTTATACTGAGGATGCCTTTTAAAGTATCTTAGCAAAATACCAGTTTCTCAATGTGTTTTGACAGATTTCCCTTAATATTGCTCTGGAGGCCTTTATGATCAAGCCATCTAGCTTCATAGGAATGACTTGCACTGCCTTCCAGAAAATATCTGAAAATTCAGACAGGTCCCTGATCCATGATGTGGGGAACTGGGAAGCAGATTATCACCCAGACGAACATTTGAATTTTAAGTGCAACGATGGCAGTCTCAGTGGTTCTTTCATGAATTTTTCTACCAAAGTAAGTGGTATAAACAGTTGGGTACAACTGACTCTCTCTCTCTCTCTCTCTCTCTCTCTATTTCATTTGTATCTTTTATTCAAAGCAGATTACTACTTTACCACTGCAGGACTCAAACTGATTACAAGATTAAAAGCTCATATATTTATTTAATATAAATTGATTAATAAGAAAAGTAATTGTAACTTGTTACTGGTCTTAAATATTTAACTTCAAGTGTGATTATAATGCATATTTTACTTCCAATACCAGTGTGCTGTGTTTACAGATATTACATAAGTGTTTCCGTGCTTGATGTAAAAATTCAACATATAAACAGGAATGAGTGAGTATATATTTTGCTATTACAATCTATGGGGTTGACCCAACAAACTTCTACACATGTGAGCAATCCCACTGAAGTCAATGGGAAATACTTAGTTTAGTCAGGATCTCTCAGATGAGTTAAGCTTGCATGGATAGTGACATTTTCAGAAAAATTGTCTGTACTTCCACTAAATTGTTTTACGGTTATTATCTCGAAAACTTGATATAAAAGAAGAGCATTGCCTTGGAGTTTTGGAACAGCCTAAGGAAAACAATAATAAATAAGCCTCTTAATAGAATGCAGTATTATTATCAAATAATGAAGTGGAACAATTAAATTTTTATCTAGCGAGAAATAGAAATTTTGCATTTGGTTGAGCGTGTTATTAAATTTAAGTGAAGTAGGGTGGAATTTTAGTTATCTTTCAACAGCATCTCATTTTAATAGGCTTATTCCTTGAAATGCTGAGTACTCCAAAATGATACTGTTCTGGATAATACTACAAGCTTACTGAACTCTGAGAGTACTTTGATTGCAGTTATTTTCCTAGTTCTGTCTTTTGAACCTCTGTGTAACTTAGGTAATGGCAATGGTGAGCTGAAGGGAGCTCTTGGGAGAACCTTGTAAAAATTCTGTCACCAAACTGAAGGAAGGATTGGATAGCTTTCTTCCCTTTGATAGTTTAGCAGCATTCAGGGAGGGATGAACACCATCTATACCTAGGATGACTTACAAAGATGCTTCTGAAGAGCAACTTTTTAGTCCTTGGAATCCACAAGGTAGAATCTAATGTCAAGGATTACATTAAAAAGGGGAAAAAAAGAAAGATCCCTAGGGACTAATATTTCTGCGCCTTCCTACAAAACAATCTATCAATATAGCTATATACACACACTTCAAACAACCGAAGCTGAACACTATGTGCTCTCTCTCTCTCGCACAGTTATAGCATATATATAATATGCTATAACTCAAGCAGAAGTTGTGAGCTTGATGCAGATTTTACTGGTAAGGGTCTTTGGCCAATCTTATGGAGAAGGTCAGACAAAACAATTATAATGGTCCCTTCTGGCCCTAAAATATATAAATCTATGAATGTACTTTGTATATTTTTCAGGAATAAAGTATAAACATTTCCAGTAAATGCAGTTCACAGAAGTGTGTTTGCCAAGTGATGTCTCATTCTTTGGTTATGATTAAGCATTTTGGTTTAAGTAGGAAAACGAATAGATTCCCCAGCCCCTCATCCTTCATGTCTGTAACACACACATGCCAGGCATGCAATATTTATCACAGGCTAAGGCAGAACATTTTGGTTGAAGCCCCTTTTTATAAAAAGTTGGCAGTGCATCACTGCGTAAAGGGTCATTATAATCTTTTCTTACATATTTTGCCATGTTTATAGAAAGCAGCCAAGTCAGAATTTCCATCCAGATTTGTGTTTTCATATCTAGTTTCAGTGGATAAAAATATATTTGAAACTGCAGGTGCAATAGAGTATTTCATAATGCTCTTTAGAACCCCATCGTTCTATAATTATAACCAAATGTAAGGTTTTATCAGGAATGTACTGCTAAATTTGATACCAAACTAAGGCTTGCAAAGGAGACTGTCAAGTTATTTTTCATAACTTTATACTTCATTTTTCTTTTCACTTTATTTATAATAACTCCTTGAAAATGAACTATTTCCTTACACACATTTCTCCCTTCCAACACATGTGAAAAGTATTTTTCACATGAGTGCTGAGCTGCTGGAATCTATCATTCCTTTTGAGAGGAAAAGAGCACTGAAGCATTTGTTTTACAAAAATGGCAGAGACTCTGTAAACAGATATAAAAATAATAAAGTAGGTTAAATTTTGGCCCTATTAAATTTGACAGTTTCCCTTTAACCCAGTGGTTCTCAAACTTTTGTACTGGTGACCCTTTTCACACAGCAAGCCTCTGAGTGTGACCTCCCCCCCCCCTTATCAATTAAAAACATTTTTTTATATATTTAACACTATTATAAGTGATGGAGGCAAAGCGGGGTTTAGGGTGAGGCTGACAGCTCATGACCCCCCCATGTAATAACCTTGTGACCCCCAGAGGGGTCCCAACCCCCAGTTTGAGAACCCCTGCTTTAACCTATGCATTGATAAGCTTAAAGATTATAGCTGGGCATGAGGCAAGTATATCTTTACTGAATGTTTGTGCTAGATGGACCTTTGGTCTGACCCAGTATGACCGTTCTTATGTTCTTCTTATCCTGAGAACAGAAGTGACCTCTGTATAGTAGGTAAGGTTAAATTATGCTTTCCATTCTAACCCGTTTCTAAAAAAATTATGATGACTGAAAACTTTCACCTTTCAGATAGAAATTTTCCAGGCTTTGTGACTGTTCAAAGGTGAACTGTTTTAGAAAGATTTAATAAACGTGGTTTTTGAATACAAGGGAAGTGGAGGAGATAATGCTTTCCTTTTATTATTATCAAAAACAAATTCTAGCAATATTAAAAAATCAAATCAAAACAGATCTAATGATACATGTAAAATGGTTGAGTCTTAAAACTTGGCATAGAGATAGCCCTCATTGAGGAGAAAGTGCCTGTAAGTATTGTAGTGTGCATTGGTTTTGATTTGACCAAGTTATGAGCCTTTGAAAAGTGCAAATTGATCATGTGCAATACATTCTATAGCAGTTATGCTAAATTTGTAAATTGTATCACTAAGTAGGGTTTGAATCATCATAACTAACTTAACTACATAGTGAAGAGTATACTAAAATGCATACAGTATGAGGCACAGGGTCTGGCCCTGGTGCAAAGGTACTCAGCCCCCACCGCGCTGCTATGTGACAATGTGATCCTTCAGTGCAATGTTTCAAACACACTTGTGTAATTTTAGTAGTACTGACTTATTTCAGTAAAGTATATGAGTGCTAAGTGTTTACAGGCACAGGTGTAGAATAAGGAAGATTTGGATAGTCAAACACATGAATGGCATCGTTTCCAAAGGAAAAAGGACATTATTCTATACAAGGTTTCATTATTCTTTATAAGATTAACCTTTTTCTTTTTTTTTCTCTAATCTCTCCTACGTATTTTGGTTTGACATCTCAAGAGGTTATTTCAGTATCACATTCTTCCTGTTCATTTATTGTTTTATTTATACCTTACACAGTAGTATCTTAATGTAGCAGTAAGTCATCTGTGATTTTACAGAACATTGAACAGAAATTAAATCTATTCAATAATATCAGTAAACCAAAAGAAAATTCTTCTGAGAAAATGAACATTGAAAGCAAATATTTTTTTAAAATGCATAAATCTCTTCATAAAATTTAGTAATAATACTATTTTAGGCAAAAAGATCTGTGTGGCCTCAGAGCCCCATGCATGGATGCTTTTATATGACTAAAGACTGGGGGGGAAATGATGTGAAGCACATGGTTCAGACAGATGTATTCTTTAGGGGAGGACCTATTAAAAGGGATATTCTATATCCCAGTAAAGAGGAAAGGATAGAAGTTGATAAAGTGCTGGTAGGAAATGAAGAGAAACAATCAAATGAAAGAGTCCCCTTTAATTACGTCACACAAAGGCAGTCAACAAAATACGGCAAATTATATAAATGCTTGCATACAAATGCTAGAAATCTAAATACTAAGATGGATGAACTTAAGTGCCCGGTATTAAATATTGACATAATAGGCATCACAGAAACTTGGCGAAATGATGGTAATTAATAGGACACAATAATACCAAGGAACAAAATATATAGGAATGAATGAGTAGGTCATGCTAATGTGAGCGTGGCACTATGTGTGAAAGAAAGCAGAGTCCAATATAATAAACATCTTAAATGACTCAAACAGTTCCATGGAATTTCTGAGGATAGACATTCTATGTTTAAATAATGAATATAGCATCAGGAGTCCACTCCCAACCACCTGACAAGGATAGTGACAGTGATTGTGAGATGTTCTGGGAGATAGAGAGGTTACAAAACCAGAAAATGCAATAATAATGGGGATTTATAGCTATCCCCATGTTGGCTGAGTACACCTCAGGATGGGATACGGAGATAAACTTTCTAGACACCATTAATGACTGTTCTTGAAGCAGCTAGTCCTGAAACCCACAAGAGGAGAGGCAATTCTTTATTTAGCCCAAAGTAATTTACCAAATCTGGTCCAAGAGGTAAATATAGCTGAACCACTCGGTAATAGCAACCTTAATGTAATTAAATTTGACATCCTTAAATAACAAAGAAACCCACCATAGTAGCATTTAACTTTAGAAAGGGGAGCTATGAAAAAATGAGGAAGCTAATTAAACAGAAATTAAATGGAAGAGCCACAAAAGTGAAATGACTGCAAGCTGTGTAGAAACTTTTTAAAGACACCATAATAGAGGCTCAAACTAAATGAATTCCCCAAATAATAAAAACTGTAATAGGAAAAAAATAATGCCACCATGGCTAAAGAATGGCTTAAAAGATACAATTAGGTGCAAAAATTCATCCTTTGACAACTGGAAGTCAAATCCTACTGCAGAAAACAGAAATGGGCATAAACCCTGGAAAGTCAAGTGTAAAAGTGTAATTAGGCAATCCAAAAAAGAATTTGAAAAGCAGATAGCAAAAGACACAAAAACTAACAGCAATTTTTTTTTAAATACCTCAGGAGCCAGAAGCCTTCTAAACAGTCAGTGGGGCCACTGGGTGATTAAGATGCTAAAGGAGCACTCAAAGCCATTGCAGAGAAGCAAAATGAAATTCTTTGCATCAGTCTTCACCTCAGAGGATGTGAGGGAGATTCCCACACCTGAGCCATTATTTTTAGGTGAAAAATCTGAAGAATTGTCTCAGATAGAGGAGGTTTTGGAACAAATTGATAAATTAAACAGTAATAAGTCATAAGTAAATTAAACAGTAATAAGTCACCAGGACCAGATGTTAGTCCCAAGAGTTCTGAAGAAACTCAAATATGAAATTGCAGAACTGCTAACTTTGGTATGTAAGCTATTACTTAAATCACTGTCCATAGCAGATGGGTGGAATATAGCTAATGTAACACCGATTTTTTAAAAAGGCTCTAGAGGTGATCCGAGCAATTAAAGGCCAGTAAGTCTGACTTCGGTACCAGGCAAATTGGCTGAAATTATAGTAAAGAAGAGAATTGTCAGACACCTAGATGAACAGACTATGTTGGGGAAGAGTCAATACAGCTTTTGTAAAGGGAAATCGTGCCTCACCAATCTACTAGAACTCTTTGAGGGAGTCAACAAGCATGTGGGAAAGGGTCATACAGTTGATACAGTGTACTTGGACTTCCATAGCTCTTAAGCAAAGGCTCTAAAGCAAACTAAACAGTCATAGGATAAGAGGGAAGGCCCTTTCATGGATCAGTAACTGGTTAAAAGTTAAGGAACACAGGGTAATAATAAATGGTCAGACTTCACAGTGAATAGAAATAAATTGCAGGGTCCCCCAGGGATCTGTACTGGGGCCCGTGCTGTACAGCATCTTTGTAAATGATCTGGGAAAGGGGGTGAACAGTGAGATGGTACAAAACTACTCAAGATAGTTAGGTCCAGAGCAGACTGTGAAGGGTTACAAAGGGATCTCACAAAACTGTGTGACTGGGCAACAAAATGGCAGATGAAATTCAATGTTGATAAGTGCAAAGTAATGCTCATTGGAAAACATCATCCCAACTAAAGCAACAAGGAGTCCGGCTGTACCTTAAAGACTAACAGATTTATTTGGGTATAAGCTTTCGTGAATAAAAAAACCTCACTTTAAGGTGCCACCGGACTCTTTGTTGTTTTTGTGGATACAGACTAACATGGCTACCTCCTGATACTTGACATCATCCCAACTATACATATAAAATGATGGGGTCTAAATTAGCTGTTACCACTCAAGAAAGAGATCTTGGAGTCATTGTGGATAGTTCTCTGAAAACATCCACTCAATTTGCTGTGGCAAAAAAGCAAACAGAATGTTGGGAATCATTAAGAAAGGGATAGATAATGAGACAGAAAAAATCATATTGCCTATATATAAATCCATGGTATTCTCACACCTTGAATACTGCATGCAGTTTTCATTGCCACAAGATATATTAGAACTGGAAAAGGTACATGTAAGCATCCTTCATTCTCAATTTAATAAAATAAAATGGAATGAAATTAAGCCTGCTTTAGCTTGAAACATTGTAAGCTGTCTTTTCTTCTCTTTTAGCTATACCAAATATAGTAAAGAAACAAGGTGGATGAGGAAATTTCTTTGAAGAAGAGCTCTGTGAAAGCTCGTCTCTCTCTCCAACAGAGGTTGGTCCAGTAAAAGATATTACCTCACCCACCATGTCTCTCTCCAAGATTCTGGAACCTACATGGCTACAACAACACTAAACATAGTAAAGGCAATTATGTAGTGGTGACACATTTCCTTGATCTGTGTTTGTTAGGTGAAAATGTTTCCATGTCTCAAACAGAACCTTTTTTAAACTGTTTTGAAATTTATTCTCAGGCCTGGTCTACATCGGAGGAGGGGGGTGTTGTCGATGTAAGATGCACAAGTTCAGCTATGGGAATACCATAGCTGAAGTCGACATATCTTATTTTGGCTTACCTCCCATCCTCATGGCACGGGATCGAAGGCTGTGGCTCCCTCGTCAACTCCGCTACCACTGCTTGCTCTGGTGGAGTTCCAGAGTCGACGGGGAGCGCGTTTGGGGATCGATATATCACGTCTAGACGAGACGCGATATATCGATCCCCGATAAATTGATCGCTACCCACCGATACGGTGGGTAGTCTGGACGTACCTTCAGACTGATCACATAAGCTGTTTCTATAAGAAGTTGATGCATTTCTTCTAATAGTAATCATACAAAGTAATGCTCAAATGTAAACTTTTCCCTTCCATTTGTAAAATGGATACAGTGGGACAAATCCTGCAGACCTTAGTCCTTATTCAGGCAAAACCCACACTGAAGTCAATAAGGTATTTACCTGAGAGAAGATTGTAAGTTTGATCTGATACATTTGTATCAGGCACTGGCAGAAAAAAGATTCCACTTCCATCTTATTGTTAATTCTTGTTATTATCATCATCATCATTATTATCAATTTTTATTGTCATAGCATCGAAAGGCCTCAAATGTTTTGGGGGTTCCATGGTGCTAGGCAGTGGACAAACAATCACAGTGTAGAAGAGTTTGCAATGTAATTTGAAACAAGATGCAAGTCAGTCTCTTTCAGCTCATTAAATTTTATAGTACTTGTACATCACACTAATATATCTAGAAAATGTAGAAATATTAAGCTCTGCAAATCAAGAGGAGTATAAAAACAAATATGCCCTTGGAACATAGCGAATTTAAATTACTGCTGGACGCGATTGTGAGTGGTCCTTGTGTTGGCGTGGGGGAGACACAAAAAGAGTCTCCTCTCCCTGTGTGTGCAAGAGTTACCTATGAAAATGGGAGTGCTTACCCCTTCCTCCCCTGATAAGCAAACCTTCCAGAAAGGGGTAGAGAGGAATGTGGGACATTGACACTAGAGTGTGTTTGGGAGGAGCAGTTAGCTCTGTTCTTATGGATGGTGCAGACTGTGAACCCTCATGAGCACTGGGCAGCCATCGTTACAATTACTAAAGACCTTCACTAGTGACTCCTTTTCTATTTCTCCCCTGCCTCTCCACCAAAACCCTTTCTTCAGATTGCATTTCCGTGCTTTAGTCTGAAATTTCATCTGTACCTCCAGCTCTTAGTCAATAGGAGAAAGTATGAAATTAAGTAGTTATTTTCCTCTGGGTCTAAGAACATTTCTTCTGTTACCATGCTGCTACTGGGTAACACAAAGCTAGCTTTCAAACCCGTATGCAGTACTGAGGGTTTCCCCTCAGTACTGAATGTACACAAAGGAAGAAGATGGAAATTGAAAAGAAAGCTTTACTTATTTAGCATGCAAAGCAATTTTGGAATATATGAGATATTTTGAAAGAGGTAATTTAATTAAGTGGATCATTGCCTATCATGTGAAATGTGTATGTGAATTTATAAATATTATATCAGCACATTGTTGCTGTTTGTAGATGAGGCTGAGTGGCAGTTTCTATTATATTTTCATGGGTTTATTACTTGACTAAAAAAATTAGTCAGAGCTTAAATATAAGATGAGTTTGCAGCATCAAAGTATATTCCTTAACTTAATTCTGAGACGTGAGAGTTTTCCATAAACTGGCTTTTCTCTGTCACTGGTAAGTTAAACAGTTCTCTTTTAATTTGTTTTTAAACAGTTGAATAGCTATATGTCTGCTGTTATATATTTTTTTCTCTCACAATAAAATGAGCTGGAGAATTCCAGCTATCTGATCCATGCTGATTCCCCACTGCAAAAAACATTTATACCCATGCAAGTCTTACTGATTGACAATAGTGATTGTACAGTTGTAAATGACTACACAAGGTGCAAGAAAATGGAGAATCAGGCCCATCAGTGGCAGTGATAGGAGGCTGTTGGTCTCAGTTTCAAAGACTACTTTTTATTTTTAATTATTCTTTTAGCATTTCCTTAATTAGAGCTGGGTGAATATGGGTCGGGGAGGAGGAGCAAAAGCCGCAAAATCACTACAACAGTAATCTTACTAATCCCTGTTGTTTGCTTTCCACCAACATAAGTACTAACTATTGTTGTCCTCAAAAATGTTTGAGGAAAGAGAAATATTTACACAATTTTGTCCTGGAAATATATAACCATCATGTCATTTTTTTTATGAGATATTTAGTCATCCAATTCAGGGAGCATAAACAAAACCCACATATTGTAGATGACCAATTACACAATAAAAGAGTAGTAAATACTCAAGCAGTAGCCACAATAAGTAGTTTGAAAACAATTTACTGATGTAGGATGAAATATATTGCCATTTGAATAATAAACTACTAACATTTGGAGCCTGTTATTTCTATTTTCATAAATAGAAAAATATGGAAAAATTATTAAATACTTTGCTGTGAATAGGTCATTCAGTTGTAGCCTTCAGGAAGGAGGAAAACCAAACTGGGCATAATGTACTGAATACAGAGTTAAACGGGTAAAATAAAACAAATTATATAAGGACAAAAAAAGTAAAACTAAATTACAAAAACAGCACCAGAGAGAGAGAGAATAGTCATTCACAGAAGTTTAGGAAACAATTTTTAATACATTTCAGCATCCAGTTCTGATTCCACTATCAGCAAGACCCTTCTGGGAAGAATAATTTGTAATGTTCTCAAGATGTTCTAAAGCCCGCTGTTCATTCCTGTCTCATTCACAGATTTTCAATTTAATTTTCATTTCAACTTTAAGATGTTTTCCATAAAGTAAGTCAAGGCAGTAAGTCCAGCATCCAATGCAGAGTGAATAAAAGAAAGGGAGTATCTAATAGTGAGAGTGAAATGTATTGCAAGTAGGCACCAGGGAATTTCCCCCCTAGTGTTCACAAAGAGCTTTGGACCATTATTGTCATCAAACCTCTTACTACTGAAAAGAGAGAAAATCAATACAATTTGATTATACCAAATCAATAATAATAAAGTATTTTAGTGTGACTTCAGGCTTAGGGGAAAATACTGGAGTGTGTGTGTGTGTGTGTGTGTGTTCAAGAAAAGGAAAGTTGGTTTAGATTTTTTTTTTCCACAATACGTGAGATTGAAGAACATCAGTCATCCTTCATTATATACTGCCAGAATTTCAGACTTCTGATCCTTCTTATATGTTGGCCCTTGTCATAAAAACTCATAACTAGGGCTGATTCTCTCTCTTGCTCTGACTGCATTGGTTGCTATCAAGCTATCGCAAGAAGTGATATACCAGCATTTGGGGTTCAGATCTTGTGAGAACAGCTTGTGAAATTTCAGACCTGTCAAATCTGAACCCAAATTTTAGTCTTGATTCATCCTCAGACCTGAAATCCAGTTTAATCTTAATATGACCCATATTGTACATGTACAGTACATTAAATATATAGCCCTTCTATACTATCATTAAAATTCTGTTAGCAGAAACCTTTTAAAAAAAACTTTTAATATCACAGTCAAATTTGTAATATAGACAGGGTCTTACAGTTAGCATCATAAATAGACTTTGAAAAGCATTTTACTTGCAGGTTCTCAGTTTAAGTTATGGCTGTTTCAGAGTAAAAACCACAATAAAAAGCTTTACCTCCCTTTGGTGGGTCATCTCACAGAGAGGTGAATCATCGAGTTAACACTTCAGAGATGCAACAATAATATTCATTTCCTGTATGTATTCCTTTCATTTTAAAATTCAAGGTAGGAACATTGCACTCCACACATTCCTATTAGCTTTTCAGTTCTATTTACTTCTTACGGTTTTCAGAGCAAGATTGGCCTTTTGATTTGTCAGGCTGCATTACAGGAGATGTCCGTAGGTTGGGTTGTTAAAAGTGGAATTGGTATTATAACTTTAAACATGTCAACCATGAAGAAACATATCTGTATTTTAAAGTACCTTGACAAAAACCTATAGTTATTGGTTCATGGTATAATATTTTCAGATGTTAAATAATATTATTAAATGGAACTGTTACCACAATGACTGGTAAATTGAAAAATATGCACCTTGTGAGAAGCAGTTTTCCTTTTGCCCAGAATCAATTTTGAATTTCAAATTATAAAAATAGTGTGTAAATTATAGTAATATCGTAAATGTGGTGGTGGCGATACATCACTAAGTAGAAGTGCTTGAGTTAAAGGAGTGGAGAATGGAATATAATACAACTGCTTCCACCACTAAAGGCGGGGGGGGTGGATTTTGAGCTAAGATCAAGCTTGTAAAATTAAAGCCCAAAGAGGAATTTGAAGGAGAAAGTTATAAGCTCCAGAAAATAGGTCTCATAATGAAAGTGCCTTCTACTCTATAATTCAACATGTGTGAAATTTTCAGAATCTTTGTGGATAATTAATTGTATCTGTTCAGAAGCTGCCTAGCAGAGTGTGCATTAATTAACTTTCCCATTAATGCAAAAGCTAGTTCTTCTGTAAATAATTATGATTTATACTGAAAGTGTCAAAACCCAGAATGTTTAATATGTGCGGCTAAACAGCTATAGGTTTCAAAACAGTTTTCATACTGAACTTTTATAAAACCAGCCAGTTTTGACTTGGCTTTTGAACAATAACTCTTCCTCTGTTACTTTGAAGACTGGGCATTTGGAAGCAGCTTTTCCAGCTCTCCAGTGGATAAAGTTTCATAGACTCATAGACTCATAGGTCAGAAGGGACCAATATGATCATCTAGTCTGACCTCCTGCACAAGGCAGGCCACAAAACCCTGCCCATACACATTTATAACAACCCCGAACCCATGACTGAGTTATTGAAATCCTCAAAATTGAGATTTGAAGACCTCAAGCTGCAGGGAATCCACCAGCAAGCGACCCATGCCCCACGCTGCAGAGGAAGGCGAAAAACCTCCAGGGCCCCTGCCAATCCGCCCTGGAGGAAAATTCCTTCCCGACCCCAAATATGGCGATCAGCTAAACCCTGAGCATGTGGGCAAGACTCACCAGCCAGCACCCAAGAAAGAATTCTCTGCAGTAACTCAGTTCCCATCCCATCCAACATCCCCTCACAGACCATTGAGCAGACTTATCTGCCGATAATCCAAAATCAATTGCCCAAATTAAACTATCCCATCATAACATCCCCTCCATATACTTATCAAGCTTAGTCTTAAAGCCAGATAAGTCTTTTGCCCCCACTACTTCCCTCGGAAGGCCGTTCCAGAACTTCACTCCCCTAATGGTTAGAAACCTTCGTCTAATTTCAAGTCTAAACTTCCTAATATCCAGTTTGTACCCATTCGTCCTCGTGCCTACATTAGTACTAAACTTAAATAATTCCTCTCCCTCCCTAACGTTAATCCCCCTGATATATTTATATAGAGCAAGCATATCCCCCCGCAGCCTTCTTTTGGCCAGGCTAAACAAGCCAAGCTCTTTGAGTCTCCTTTCATAAGGCAGGTTTTCCATTCCTCGGATCATCCTAGTAGCCCGTCTCTGAACCTGTTCCAGTTTGAATTCATCCTTCTTAAACATGGGACACCAGAACTGCACACAATATTCCAGGTGGGGTCTCACCAGCGCCTTATATAACGGTACTAACACCTCCTTATCCTTGCTGGAAATACCTCGCCTGATGCACCCTAAAACCGCATTTGCTTTTTTAACGGCCATATCGCATTGGCGGCTCATAGACATCCTGCTATCAACCAATACCCCAAGGTCCTTCTCCTCCTCTGTTGCTTCCAACTGATGCGTCCCCAATGTATATCTAAAATTCTTATTATTAATCCCTAAGTGCATGACCTTGCACTTTTCACTATTATATTTCATCCTATTACTATTACTCCAGTTTACAAGGTGGTCCAGATCTTCCTGAATAGTATCCCGGTCCTTCTCCGTGTTAGCAATACCCCCCAGCTTCGTGTCATCCGCAAACTTTATTAGCACATTCCCGCTCTTTGTGCCAAGGTCAGTAATAAAAAGGTTAAATAAGATCGGTCCCAAAACCGATCCTTGAGGGACTCCACTAGTAACCTCCTTCCAGCCTGACAGTTCACCCTTCAGTACGACCCGCTGGAGTCTCCCCTTTAACCAGTTCCTTATCCACCTTACAACTTTCATATTCATCCCCATCTTTTCCAATTTAACTAACAGTTCCCCATGCGGAACCGTGTCAAACGCCTTACTGAAATCGAGGTAAATTAGATCTACCGCATTTCCTTTGTCTAAGTAATCCGTCACCTTCTCAAAGAAGGAGATCAGGTTGGTTTGGCACGATCTACCTTTAGTAAATCCATGTTGCAATTCGTCCCAATTACCATTGACCTCAATGTCCTTAACTACTTTCTCCCTTAAAATTTTTTCCAAGACCTTACACACTACAGACGTCAAGCTAACAGGCCTATAATTACCCGGATCACTTTTATTCCCTTTCTTAAAAATAGGAACTACGTTAGCAATTCTCCAGTCGTACGGCACAACCCCCGAGTTTACCGATTGCTTAAAAATTCTCGATAACGGGCTCGCAATTTCACGCGCCAGTTCCTTTAATATCCTCGGGTGGAGATTGTCCGGTCCCTCCGATTTTGTCCCATTAAGCTGTTCAAGTTTGGCCTCTACCTCAGATGCGGTAATATCCACCTCCATATCCACATTCCCGTTTGTCATCCCTCCATCGTCCCTAAACTCCTCACTAGTCTTATTAAAGACCGAGGCAAAGTACTTATTTAGATATTGGGCCATGCCTAGGTTATCCTTAACCTCCGTTCCATCCTCAGTGTATAGCGGCCCCACTTCTTCTTTCTTTGTTTTCTTCTTATTTATGTGGCTGTAGAACCTTTTACTATTGGTTTTGATTCCCTTTGCAAGGTCCAGTTCTACGCGGCTTTTAGCCTTCCTCACTTTATCCCTACACGTTCTGACCTCACTAAGGTAGCTTCCCTTGCTAATCCCGCCTTTCTTCCACTCCCTGTAAGCTTTCTGCTTTTTCCTAATCCCCTCTCTGAGTTGCTTGCTCATCCAGCTTGGCCTACAACTCCTGCCCATGGTTTTTTTCCCCTTTCTTGGGATGCAGGCTTCCGCCAGTTTCCGCAGCTGCGACTTAAAGTAATTCCAGGCCTCCTCCGCATTTAAATCCACAAGTTCCTCCGTCCAATCCACTTCCCTAACTAATTTCCTTAACTCTTTAAAATTAGCCCTCGAGAAGTCGAAAACCCTAATCCCAGATCTACGTTTGTTTATCCTTCCATCTAATTTGAATTGAATCAGCTCATGATCACTCGAACCAAGGTTGTCCCCTACCACCATTTCTTCTACGAGGTCCTCACTACTCACCAAAACCAAATCTAAAATGGCATCCCCTCTCGTAGGTACTTCAACTACTTGATGAAGAAATCCATCCGCTATCACATCCAGAAAAATCTGACCCCTATTATTCTTGCAAGTGGCCTTCATTTTGTGGTTGCAATTTGTACCCACAACTGATTTGTGTGCACAATTGAGTCCTTAAAGCTCTAACTACATAACAACCTGAATCAAGAAAGCACATAACGATAAGCATGTGTTTAAAGTCTATTGACTGTAATGGGAAGTGCATCCATTACAGACATACAGTTCACTTTGCTCAAAATTTGGATACTCATAAAATATAGGCAAGATAAATTCAGATAAGGGAATTCAGAAGTATAGGAAAATGAAAAAAAAATCAACGTTAGTAGAATCTAATTTCAGATTACATTTTTTTCTGCTTGCTGATGTATAAATACTTCATGGCAACTTTCACGAGTTTATGAGTGCTTTAACCACATTGTCCTGCCAACATAAAATTCTCCCAGTAAATTCAGTTGGAACTGATTTTCTTCACTTATACATTTAATGTATTATGCTATTAAACAATGACTGTTTCAATCAGGAGATGGCTAAGCATCAGTTACAGGTGACAGTATTTGCATAATTCTCTTTGGGTATAAATACACACACACTCATAGCCATAAAAGTCAACCTTTAATGCATGGTAGTATTAGAGATACTGTGGTGGCTATTCTATATTTAGAAGAAGGGAGAACAGCAGTATCTCTGATGCTGCAGTATGGTAACATTTAGTAAATTGATAGGTGTGTACAGCGTGTAATTGAAGATATGGTGCTCTTAGCCACATTATTTGCCACCAGTTCCCTAGTAAACATTTTGCTGGCTTCAGATGGACTATTACAGAATCACCAGATAAAATGTCCAGATGCAGGTGTAGGTAAGGTTAGTAAGAAATTTTCTTTTCTAGTTTGTGCTGCTTCAAGAGAACAGATACACAACAGAGGACTGACTTTTCCAATTTACAGGAACTGTGTATCATCTGGAGGCAATTAGGCTCAATGCTGATAAGAAAGAGAAGGGAAGATAATATATCAATAACCAGTAATTTACAATGGGTTCAGATTTTCTTATCCAAGTGTTGCAAGGCACTTCCTCAGTGTATAAGTCAAGACTGAGTAATACTTGTTCTGTTTACAGACTAGAATTTTGCAATTTGTTCTTCTATACCTTTTCATCACCCACCACTGTGATGTCCAAGTGCAAAAAGCATTCTGCTGTTGTAATATTAAATGGTGATGTCTTTTGTGATGTTTACTGTGGGTATTCATGAGGAAATTGGCTCAAATGCTACATAGTCTACACCTGTGTTTGTACTGTAATTCTTCTTAATCTATTTCTTCTTTTTCTGCGTGTGTGTACTTGGTTGCTACTTTCACACCGGAATATCATTACATTCCATAGACAGTTACACGCTTTTCTCCTCCCTGTGTCATTTGACTGGCTTTTTTAATCTATTAAGGTTTCAGTTTCAAGATTTATGATATAATGGGATGTGTTGTAAGTAGAATGTATGCACATGTACCGTACTTATCATTCCATTCATATCCATGCCAAAATACATACTGACAACTTGCAATATTCTTTTTGATAAGAATGGAAATCTAGGAAAAATAGAAAAGTTGCTATATTAAAAATGAAGTCACTGGGCCATTGTTGTATTGTTGCAGCTATCAATTTGATGATGCAAGCTGAAATCATAATTAGGCATAAATCTTTAATATATCTAGTACTGAGAATGGGAATAGTCAGCTGGAGTGAACTATCACCTATTTTCAATTGGACTTGAGTGGGGAATAGGACTTGTGCTGGCCCTCTTCACAGGAATGAATTTCTTTGTAGTTACCTTGAGAAGTAAGAAGCAGTTGTGGGGAAAACTGAGCATCTTTTTTCAGTTGATGGATCAGGTCATTTTAATGAGACTCAACTCCATTTTTAAAAAAAATTGCAAGAATGCATCCCCCACTGCCCCAAAAACCAAATCTATGTAAATACCTATACTTCCTACAATGGTCCCATCTATATGGATGATAATTTGACACCTCCTATTAGATACCTCAACATAGTTTTATTTTATAGTCTTTTAAATATAAATGCTCCCTTCCTGTTACAAATATCTTAAAAAAAAAATACGCAGATTAAATTATGCTAGAATAATAGATTCACATGTACAACAAAGGGGTAATGTATTATGTACACACTAATCGTTCCCACTCTTCTCATGGTCTCATTGTTTATTTCATGTATGCTTTTAGATTTTTAGCTATGCTGTTGATTATTCTTCCACGTGAGTTCTTCTAAAATTAAAAATAAAAAAGGAAAAGGAATTTTCTCATTTTCCTATACTTTATACCTGGCTTCTGTTTGCTTTTATGGTGGTAATAGAAACATCTTTAAAATGTATCCTTCAGAAATCTTGCATCTTGCCTCTTATCATCCTATGTTGCCTTCTTGCAACAAATAAAATGTTCATTATGCAAATAGTAGTATCAGTTGCTAAGCAGTTGTTACATCTATAAGTTTGGCTCTGCACTGATGTTTCTGTAGGCATGAGTTATCTTTAAAACAACAATTTTTTGGATAAAAATACCAGATTTGAACAAAATTTGACAATGTTCAGTTTCCCCAAAAGTGTTCAGAAAACCAAAAATAAATCTGTTCATCTAGTTGTATTATTTATATTAGGTTGTCCATTAAAGATATGTAGAGTTTGCATTTCCAAGTTTGGGTAGGAAAAAGAAATAAGAAACACAGGATTGACAACATTGTAAAATTGTATCCGACAAGAAATTCTTTCCTTTCACTCTCCTCTGACTTTCTTGAATCTTGTAAAATGAGCTACAATGCATGCACATGCAAATGTCAGACAAATTTTACATGACTTGTCAGACATATCTGAAAGATTGATGAAACTATCTATTTCTAATTCAAAATGGTGTGTATAAGAAAGATTCTTCCTATTCACTTTGTGATCTCTCCTATTATGGAAAGTTGTTTTCATGATTTCCCAAAGTGCATTAGAAGTTAGGATTATTATTATGAGCCAAGAAAGCAAAACTGCCAAACTTCTTCATGTGCAATGTGCTGTTAAATAGTAGCTTGTACGCTAATTAAGATAAATCTGATAATTAAACCACACTGACATTGTAACAGTTAATAATATAGCATTTTAGTTGTTAGAATATATTTGAAGTTAACTTAATGGTATTAACTATAATGAAGAACAAGTAGAACACTAAGTACTGTACAAGTTTCCTGAGGGCATGATTCTGAGGAAGCCCTCAGCTCCTCAAGAACTAGACCCTAAATCTAATGGAGCAATTTACTGCAGTAATGATGTTTTTCATATGTGGCCCATATGAAAGACATACCATATCATGCTGTATCATGGTTCCATATATGAGCTGAATGCCTGCAACTGCTCTTTCTAAGCTTTTGCTTCCAAGGCTCACTTTATTTTCAGTCATCAAAATATACTTGATACCGAATATCACAATGTACTTATGCTGAATATATTTCAAAAGTAGCAACCAGTGGATAGTCACAGTTAGTTAATCCAAAGTGTTCCTTCTACACGGCAGTTTCACTACACTGTCTACTTCTATTTACAATAGGCAAGCTCAGTTTTCAAATTTGGATGACTTAGAGCAGTGGTTTTCAATCTGTGGTCTGTAGATCCCTGGGGGACCGCAAACTATGTCTGATTTCCAAAGGATCTGCAACTCCATTGGACATTTTTTAGGAGCCCACAAATGAAAAAGGTTGAAAATTACTGACTTAGGGTGCCCACCTTCACACCAGAGCATTAGAACTTAAAATAGGTTGGGTGTGTGAATGAAGATTGAGAGGCCAAATGCAGTTATCGGACTTAGGTGACCAAGTTTGAAAATATGCGCCTTCTCCCTTTTCTTTTTCAGGGGTATAGGTCCTGGGCAGGGGCAGCTCCAGGCACCAGCACGCCAAGTGCGTGCTTGGGGCGGCAAGCCAGTGGGGGCACTCTGCCGGTTGCCGCGAGGGCGGTAGGCAGGCTGCCTGCGGCGGCTTGCCTGCTGTGCTTGGGGCGGCAAAATGCCAAGAGCCACCCCTGGTCCTGGGTTCACCTATGAGACTGCCTGGTGCCTCCACTCAAGGAAATCCTTCCTAGTGCAGAGAACACAGTGGGCTTGTCCCTAGATAAAATATAAACATACGGTTATTACAGAGGCATGAGAGAGCACAAAAACAAATTAAAAAAAATAGCAATCACAATTCCCAGAGTAATAAAACAGTAGCTGGGGCTTATTAGATGTGGGGAGCTCAGGATAGGAGCACTGGAAAAAGGGATCAGGATAATAAAAGGCAAAAGCAACATTACATAAACTCTACCCCTTCTAACATGTATAGCCAGTGCAAAGCACCTTGTTGTCCCTCCTAGCACTTGCCTAGGCAAATGGTGTTGTCCCTCCTAGCACTTGCCTAGGCAAATGGTGAGTTTAGGCTCAGTTTTTGATCCATGGTGCAGCACTGAGATCAGTGGCCAGCTTTGAACAAAATAGCAAAATAAATAGAGGGGTGTTCTTCCAAAGTCTCCATACCAAGGATAGTAAGGATGTCTTTGTGGCTTTCTGGTCTGGATTCCCACGTATAGTTAGGCTGGCTCTTGGTATCCTGACTGTGACTCTCCTCAGCCCCCCAGGTTTCTGATCTCTGCTCAAATGACACTGCTCAGTGTTCCCGGATCCCAAGAGTTCCAAGTCTTCCCTTGGGTAGGAATGCGGAGGGTAGGTGTGTAGCTCCTTTCTATGCGCCACTCCCCAAATACAGCTAAAACCAAAAGTAAAACCAAACCCTTTGTCTTTGAGTTCTAGCTTATGATTGGTTCTGGTAGTGTTGCTATCCAGTTCTATCTCTGTCCTGGACTCTAGGCAACCTGGAAACAGAGTCCTAAGCCTCTGTCACTATTAATGCTATAGTCCAGGGATGAGTCCCTGAAACGTTCAGTGTGGTATTTCAGAAGCATCCCCTCCAAAGGGTTACACATATTCAAATTCACATGGACTTAGCTTTATTACACAGGTCTGAAACGTAATGTAGGGTGACCAGATATTCTGATTTTATAAGGACAGTCCTGATATTTGGGACTTTTTCTTATATAGGCACCTATTAGCCCCCACCCCATCCCGATTTTTCACATTTGCTGTCTGGTCACCCTACTTCTAGGAGAACCTGAAAATGCTTCATTTAGCTCTGCCTGTATTCTGCCCAGTTCCTTTTCAGATTGGCAGCTTCAGGCAGCTTCCTTTCGTTATATTTTTGGCAGCTCTTCAGTTTTCTTTTGAACCCATATAATAAGAAGCATGCTGAGAAGAGAGACTAATCTTTATTTCTTGGTCCTGGTCAGATGATGACATATGTCAAGGCTGCAAAAGATTGATTGCCGCTGCTATGTGACAGGGTTCAGTATTCAGTAACTTCAGTAGTTGTTGTTACTCATTGGAATTCTGGAGGCTGTCTGAATCCTTGTGATTTTTTTTTCTTCTTCTTTACACGTTCTCCTTTTCAGATCACTGGGAAAACCAGGGCTGGATGGAACCATTCTAAAGGGGCCCTTTGTTCCTTTGTCCAGCCACCCTATAAACATTTCCTTGGAACAGGTGGGATCAGCATCTGTCAGCCCCAGAGGGAATATACGGCATATTCCTGCCCCAGTTGGTTGCAAATCAGGATTCCTGTGTGTTTTGGAAAACACAGAGTGTAAATCCCTATGGAGGCAGGAATTTGCAGAGTTGCTGACTCTTACGATTTTATCACAAATCTTGAGATGATTCTTTTTATTAAAGCCCCAGCTACTGGAATCCAGTAATGACACGAGAATCTGAGCTTTCATTTAAAAATCGGGGCAAGTTTGTAGCCCTCATTGTTTCAGAGGAAATCTTAATGGCTCACAAAATGCAAGGCAAATAAAAGAATCCAAAATGTTATTTAAAAAAAACTCATAATTTTGGGATCATGACTTATTATTTTTGAATACATGGAGTTGGCAGTACTCAATTGGCAATATTTTACAAAGTTAGTTTTGAAGAAATAATATTAGTTACCATATAAATAGAATATATGATGAGTTTTTGGGTTATGAGTAAATTGTAAACTTGTGTGTATAGATATATAAACCAACAACAAGAAAACTAAACCAAAAAAAGCACAAAGAAATGAACAAGAATGGGGGGGAGGTGATATCCGAGTAGGATAATATGTTGTAGAATCAATCTTTTGTGGGGTTAAAGCCCCATTGAGGTGGAATAATGTCTCTTTCAATGAAACAAGTAATTTGGGTTTTTTTAAATTATCTTAAGAAGCCTTGTCAGAGTAAAAAGAGTTGACTGAAACTGACTCATTTTTTTCTGCTGTTTTAGACTGTCTTACATTACAATGTTTGTAACATATGAAGAAGATTGCATGACTACTGAGCCCCTCACAAAGAAGACATACGCACTGCATCTCACAAGGCTATCTCAATTAAAGTAATTTTATCTAAATAAATGTTGATCTTCTGATTCATGTTTGGATAGGGAGCACTTCCTGCATTATTGAATTATGCATGGTTGGCATATCATATATAAAATGTGAAGGAGAGGTTGTAAATTAATTAATCTCTTATTCAGTGCATGTTGTGGGGATCTAAAAAGTGCTGCTAGATATGATCATAGCCAATCTACTGAATGTATTTTATAAAAAATTATCTTTAAAATTCCATATTTCCAGCACTGAATTAATCTACTGTTTTAAACTAGTTTTCTTATTACCTTTCCATATTGTTAAGATTTTTCTTTGTTTTAATGCCTCAATAGTTCTAATGAACCATTTACATCTGATTTTAAAGTTAAGAATTCAGGATATATATCGAGGATGCAACTTACATATATTCCCTAGAGTTAAAGTGCTGTGAAGTTTATTCTTTCCATCATCATTAATCCACAATGGAGCTACAAATATTCACTCTCCATGCATATATATGAGTTTTCTTTGACTCCAAGAATACTTCTAGATGCTATGTCTACAAATAGTCTGTGAAGACAGTTGAAAGTCCAAACACATTTGTTGTATGAATTTAAAGTGAATTCCTTCTACAAGTAAGTCTGTTGATTCATCATTTATGTTTCTGATGATAAACTTCCAGTTTGTTTATAATATAGACTGATTAGAATGTTATTCTCATAGCATCTTGGGGAATTACTCAATAATGTATATCTGTTGAATAATGCATGAAGGGAACTTACCTAGCTGATTTAATAAAGACTCAGACAGATTATCTTAAAATGAGTCTGTAGGCTGAGTGATCACATGTATGTGGGGGATGAGGTGGACAAGACTTTCTTCTGGTAACTAGCAGAAGGTACTAGATCACAGGCCCTGGTTCTCATGGGAGACTTTAATCACTCTGATATCCACTGGGAGAGCAATACAGCAGTGCACAGACAATCCAGGAAGTTTTTGGAAAGTGTAGGGGACAATTTCCTGGTGCAAGTGCTGGAGGAACCAACCAGGGGCAGAGCTCTTCTAGACCTGCTGCTCACAAAAAGAGAAGAATTAGTAGGGGAAGAAAAAGTGGATGGGAAGGTGGAAGGCAGTAACCATGAGGTGGTCGAGTTCAGGATCCTGACACAAGGAAGAAAGGAGAGCAACAGACTACAGACCCTGGACTTCAGAAAAGCAGACTTTGACTCCCTCAGGGAACTGATGGGCAGGATCCCCTGAGAGAATAACATGTAGGCGGGGAACGAATCCAGGAGAGTTGGCTGTATTTTAAAGAATCTTATTGAAGTGCAGAAAAGACCAGCCCGATGTGTAGAAAGAATAGTAAATATGGGCAGGTGACCAGCTTGGCTTACAGTGAAATCCTTGCTGATCTTAAACGCAAAAAAAAGCTTACAGAGTGGAAGTGGACAAATGACCAGGGAGGAGTATAAAAATATGCTTAGGCATGCAGGAGTGAAATCAGGAAGACCAAATCACACTTTGAGTTGCAGCTAGCAAGAGATGTTAAAAGTAACAAGAAGAGTTTTTTTTCAGGTATGTTGACAACAAGAAGAAAGTCAAGGAAGGTGGGCCCCTTGCTGAATGCAGGAGCAACTGGTGATAGAGATGTAGGAAAAAGCTAATGTACTCAATGCTTTTTTGCCTCTGTCTTTCACCAACAGGTCAGTTCCCAGACTCGCACTGGCAGCACGTTTGAAGAGGAAGGTGACCAGTTCTCTGTGCGGAAACAGAGTGGTTCAGACTATTTAGAGAGACTGGACGAGCACAATCCTCGGGCCAGATGCGCTGCATCAAGGGTGCTAAAGGAGTTGGTCAATGTGACTGCAGAGCCATGGCCATTATCTTTTAAAACCCATGGTTATCAGGGGAGGTCCCATATGACTGTGATGACTGGAAAAAGCTAATGTAGTGCCATCTTTAAAAAACGGAAGAAGGAGGATCTGGGGAACTACAGACCAGTCAGCCTCACCTCAGTCCCTGGAAAAATCATGGAGCAGGTCCTCAAGGAATCAATTCTGAAGCACTTAGAGGAGAGGGAAGTGATCAGGAACAGTCAGCATGGATTCACAAGGGCAAGTCATGCCTGACTAACCTAATTGCCTTCTATATGACGAGATAACTGGGTCTGTGGATGAGGGGAAAGCAGTGGATGTGTTATTCCTTGACTTTAGCAAAGCTTTTGATACGGTCTCCCACAGTATTCTTGCCAGCAAGTTAAAGAAATATGGGCTGGATGAATGGACTATAAGGTGAATAGAAAGCTGGCTAGATCGTCGGCTCAACGGGTAGTGATCAATGGCTCCATGTCTAGTTGGCAGCCAGTTTCAAGTGGAGTGGCCTAAGGGTCGGTCCTGGGCTGGTTTTGTTCAATATCTTCATTAATGATCTGGAGGATGGCGTGGACTGCACCTCAGCAAGTTTGCAGATGACACTAAACTGGGAGGAGTGGTAGATACACTGGAGGGTAGGGATGGGATACAGAGGGACCTAGACAAATTAGAGGATTTGAGCCAAAAGAAACCTGATGAGGTTCAACAAGGACAAGTGCAGAGTCCTGCACTTAGGATGGAAGAATCCCATTCACTATTACAGACTAGGGACCGAATGGCTAGGCAGCAGTTCTGCAGAAAAGGACCTAGGGGTTACAGTGAACGAGAAGCTGGATACGAGTCAACAGTGTGCCCTTGTTGCCAGGAAGGCTAACAGCATTTTGGGCTGTATAAGTAGGGGCATTGCCAGCAGATTGAGGGACGTGGTCATTCTCCTCTATTCGACATTGGTGAGGCCTCATCAGAAATACTACACCCCCACTACAAGAAGGATGTGGAAAAACTGGAAAAAGTCCAGCAGAGGGCAACAAAAATTATTAGGGGCTGGAGCACATGACTTATAAGGAGAGGCTGAGGGAACTGGGATTGTTTAGTCTGCAGAAGAGAAGAATGAGGAGGAGATTTGATAGCTGCTTTCAACTACCTGAAAGGGGATTCCAAAGAGGATGGATCTAGACTTCTCAGTGGTACCAAATGACAGAACAAGGAGTAATGGTCTCAAGTTGCAGTGGGAAAGGTTTAGGTTGGATATTAGGAAAAACTTTTTCACTAGGAGGGTGGTGAAGCAGTGAAATGGGTTACCTAGGCAGATGGTGGAATTTCCTTCCTTAGAGATTTTTAAGGTCAGGCTTGACAAAGCCCTGGCTGGGATGATTTAGTTGGGATTGGTCCTACTTTGAGCAGGGGGTTGGACTAGATGACCTCCTGAGGCCCCTTCCAACCCTGATATTCTATGATTCTAGGGGTGAAAGCAACATAAAAGACTTCCTGGTACAGGGGCCTGGCTCCAGACCCCCGGAAGGGACAGGGCCTCAGGTGCAAGGGGCAGAAGGGGCCTCCCCTAGGCAGCCCTTCCACGCTACCCAGCCTGCGCCACCTGGGGCTCTGGCCATGGCGGTCAGGAGCTCTGGGCCCTTTTAAATCACCGGGCCCTGGGGCAGCTACCCCTCTCTCTCCCCCCCATTGGTGGCCCTGGTGGGGGAGAGCAAAGGGCCAGCAACTTTAAAGCGCCGCCACAGCAGCACTTTAACATCTGCTGTGTACGGGCTGGTACTGGCAGGGACTTCTTACCAGTACACTGTACTGGCCCACTTTCACCTCTGGTCTTAGTGGGCTCTACCCATATTGTTTTTTATTATCTCCAATTAAATTTTGTATTGTATGGTATTTATGTGCTAAATTATCATTCTTAATATACAAAACATGCAAATGATAAAAACTAAGAACAGGAGTGATGGCCTTCTTCATTGTTATTGACACCAAAAACATCTATTAATTACCACTGTGTGTACATATATATAACTCCATAAGCATTTACTTCATCAAAACTGCTAACAAAGAAACTATTCTTAGGTTTGTTACAATCAATCCTTGTACTTTATTATTTTTCTATACTTCCAATGTAACTGCAAAAAAATCTTTAGCAATTGCTGTAAACGTAAAGCAGACTGGAGGCTATGAATTATGGATAGACAAAAGAGCATTGAATTGTGATTAAAGCTCCTCAGACCAAAAGTTTGATGAACCAGAATTGAAAAACACAATGGCTGATTCAGTATGTGTAGGTCATAGAGTAGGGTTAACAGCTGTCTAGCTTATGCTTCACTGACCAACATATGCACCAATTCTGACTGGAAAAGAAAAGAGTAGGCTTAAGAATTGATACTTAAAACACCACCTCCTTAAGAGAGTCCATCACAAAAAACATCCTGCCTTTAATAAGTTCACTTTGGTGACCAGTATTGTATATTCAACAGAGTTGACACTCTTGCTAAATATAACCTGCCAAAGTCAAATGTAATTATCAGACTCACTGAACTGAATAGTTATTTACAGATATGGTCTGTATTTTAAGCCTTAAGTACTTCTAATCAGAAAAGAGCAATATCTTCTAGAGAGATGTCAGAAAACATACTGTTTAACCAATACTAATCATTATAATATGTACACATTTTAGTTTGAAGAAAAAATAGGATTTAATATGCAAAATTAATTAATAAATGCGGATAAGGCCTATACACAGAACATTCATATTTTCATTTTTGACGTGCTTTTGCAGTATGCTTAATTTGAGTTGCCATCTGTTTTTAGATTGCTTATTTTTCAACGGCTTATCTCTCACCTTGTGTTAATTTCTGGCTACAACTTTCAGAGAGAGTGAGTGGATGTGCACATATATCTTTGTGTATATTCCAAATAACATACACACGTGGTATATAAATGGTGTAAAATGCACCCCATCCATGCAGTATGGCTTTACTGGTAACTCAGAAAACAACAAAATATGAACTTCAGCCTAAAATTGATCAACAAAAGTCCTAGGCTTTCCTGTAGGACCTCCCTGTCTCTGCCCCTAGTTCCCTCTAACCAGAGGCTATGCGCAACTCTCTCATATCCTCGTGGCATTAACAAGCTTCATCTGCCACAATGAGTTATCAGAGCTTATTCAGCAGATTTTGTGTGTGAGAGTGTGTACATATGGTTGAGAAGATATAAATGGAGAGAGGAAGAGAGAGAGTGTAGATGAGTATGCATACGTGTAAGAAAAATAAATCCCCTTCATGACCCAAACCTGTTTTGTCCCAGATTCCATCTCATAGAAATAGTGGGAATATCTGTTGACCAAATGGTGGTTAAATTATAACCCCAGAAGATCCAGATAAAGGGGCTTAGAGGGACTTTATAGTTTGGACTGTCATGGAGTACCTGTTCAGGTCTAGCCACCACTTTCCCTCTCACCAGTCAACTTTCAGTTGGTTACTGCTAGTTCTGTGGATTTTATATAGGACCACAGAAACAACTCTGTGTTCAGCTGCTTATGTGTGGGTGGGTAGAGTGAGTAATGAGGCACTGGGGGATGTTACCCTGTGTACAGCTATCCCCACTTTGACCTGGGGATGATCATTAAACAACCCAAACAAGACACTATTCTTACAAGAAAATCTTAATTTTAGTAAGTAGTAATTAGTAAGAAAAGGTTTTCAGCAGACGACACTGAGCCTAGCTCATTCTTTTTAGTGGTCTGGCCCTTTGGAGATCATGAGGAAACAGGGCAGAATGTTGGTTGAGTTCCTATGGTCAGGGATGATTTAAAATAAAGATAATTGTGCATTTTCCTCAGGGTGCCAGCTCTTTTTTTCCCCCGAGGCTAACCAAAGGGCCTACTCATCCTGCTATTGTAAATGTACATGCTGTTTGATCATGTTAGATAGAACCTCTCGAGCTGAGAAGTAGTAGGTGTTGTTAAAATCTAGTGATAGTTAACTATCCAAACAGTTACCCAGAGACCATTCTACTGCACTTTCTGGCCATGATTTACCACTGAGTTTCCACAAAGTTACAATTGTATGCAACCAATGGAGTTAGAGCACCATAAAACTGGAGTTGAACAGTGATTAACTTGGTCCACAGCCAGCACAATTATTGATAAGTGAGTTGCTGAAACTACTTTCTCAGGTTGATGATATCCCCCCAAAACTGTTAACTGATTAGGGTTAGGGAGAGGTGCAGTCTCTCCCAAAGGTGGTTATGGCAAAATCTTTAGTCTATAACCTTCAAACTGATGTAATAGGCATTTCAACAGAATTGAAAGTAGTTTGTGATACATATTGGGATTGCATAAACATTAGATGGAACAAATTGCTTCTGTAGCAGTCATCTGTTACTCTATGAGATCCTCTGATCTTCTACTGGGCTTTGCCTCTTTTGAATCACCACTTAGTAGACAAGACCTGGGAATCCTTAGTCTCCAGAGAGCATTACCAGTAACATGAGATGAGTGACATCTTCACCTCTAGTATGTCCTCAGTTCGCAGAAACATCTGGAGCTGATAGGGGCTCTCACCTGTAAAATTTTACATGTTGCTCAATATTCCCAAGAGCAGTATTACAATAAAAATTCTTGACCTTAGGTGGATCAACTCTGAGACTGGAGCATTTTATCACTATCATGCTCTGAGGACAAACTTCCCGCAAAGTGACAGGGCCCGTTTGAAGTAATGCTGTAGATGGGACAACTGAACTTTGAAATATGCCGATTATAGGCAAGAAGATAAACAGATTTATTACATGGAACTTGTTCTAGAACTCTGAAGAGTCGGGGAAGAAATGTCTGTGTAGCCCATTAAACAAATGTTGGAGCTGGGTTCCTAACTTTAGGGCACAAATATAAACATCTGCAGAACGAAGAAGGAACAGGCTACAGATTTCATACACAGCTTTGTTCATATCTTCACCCAACTGTGAGCTCACAGCAAAAAATGATGTGGCCACATGGTGGAAACTTTCCCTACCTCCCTGACCCAGGTTGCAAGTTCAGTGCTGCACTTCTGATAGGAGTTTTATAATCTATGGCTCAAATGCTGCCTACATTTGCTGCTAAGCCTAATACTTACTGCTGTGAACAGCACATTGAAATGACAAGTCAGAGCAGTAAATGCTGGCAAGAGTAGGAATTTACATCCTGGCAGATGAAAAGTAAGCTGCAAACCCTTTTAATTGTATTTAGCTGTACTTTTTAATTGTATGTTTTTAATGACTTAAAATCTTAAAAGAGCTTTTCTTTAAAAAAATAAAATAAAAAATGTAGCTCACCTTAAAACATGATGGCAGTTATAATCCTGATTTTCATTGCTTTTATCTCTTATAAATGAGTATGTTAATTTAGTTTTGTATTCAATATTTACCACAACTGTGTACTAATTAGAGCATGCTGACTTCAGCTTGGAGGTCTGAATCAGGAATATAGCTTAATTTAAATGCACATTTTGGACAGGAGCCAAATAATTTCCCCCTAAAGAAACTGCTACAGTATAATTATATATTAAATCTGAGTAAAATTATTCCAAGTTATTCTGGAAATAACTTTTATGAGTTTCAGATGACTACTGGCAAATTTATCTCGCTTATTTAAATTAAATTATGTAGTAGTGTAAAAATTAACATTTTAACAAATATCTGAATATAGTATTCTCTACTTGCTGCTTGAAACATTCCGTGCTTTGTATTTATGATTTTAAGAAAATTTTTGTACAATAGAAATGAAAATAGTTGCTTTAGCAGGACATATATTTTATACCTATAAGTTAACCAACTCTGTGCATGATGTCTAGTTATGAAAATGAGAAACAAAGGGAAAGTCAAAATCATCAACATATAACATCTTAACATTAGAGTTCCCTTCTAATTCTGATATTCTATGATTCTAAGATTTCTAAATCTAAAATAATGTAAAAATAATTATAAAATCACTGTCCATAGACACATAGGAAAAGCAAGAATTTCTATGTTGTTAATTCATTCAGTAAATATTCTACAAGAAAGCTGAAACTCACCCTTTCACAGCAGGCCAACACAAGGCTTGTTCAGTGTTTTAGGGTGTAAGTGGGACTCAGCTGACTCTCTGCACAAGGGCGAAAGTCACTCAGAGGTCAAATGAGTAATCAAAACATACAGAAGGCATTCAGGAGATACCATGATAAGGGTAATATTAGAGCCAGTATAGAACAGAGTACAAGGCAATTATTTAATTGTTCTGTACAAAGATTTACTAACTAAAATCTGCATAATGATAGTATTTAGACATATTTTAAAAATCCAAGCAATTGTGATTTATTTTATTGTGAGCAAGGATTGATAAAGCATTTTATCCACCTAATAATCATTAAATAATAGCCAGATTGTGTTTCACCCTTTTGTAGGTGCTCAGGATGTGAAGGGCACCAGAAACCTTCCTTTGTGTGCAGGGCCGGCTCTAGCCATTTCGTTGCTCTAAGCACGGCGGCACGCCACAGGGGGCACTCTGCTGCTCGCCTCTCCCTCGGCTCCGGTGGAGTGCCTGCGGGAGGTCCACCAGAGCCGCAGGACCAGCGGACCCTCCGCAGGCAACCGGCAGAGCACCTCCCGCAGCATGCTGCCCCAAGCATGCGCTTGGCGCTCTGGGGCCTGGAGCCGGCCCTGTTTGTGTGGCCTGGCTGGGAATACTCATGCAAATAGAGTTACTCACTGTTTAAAATGTTTGCAAAATCAGGCCCTAGAGAGACCCTCAAATTTTATCATAAAGTGAAAGGTACTATCGTTTTATTGCTTATTTCAATCCATTCATCTTCTAGGTTGAATGTGGGGAAAATGCAGTTCTTTTCATTAAGATCCTTTAATTGGGATATCTTAATTAGGAATAGAGCTGGTTCCTGTAAACATTGTAAGTGCATCTCATCTTACATAATCAAGCATTTTCAAAATTTTGAGGTATATTTTCTCCTATTTGCAAATCAGTGTGTGCCATTATTATTCACAGGAATTATATACCACGTTGAAGAGAAGAGTTTTTCCCAGAGAGTAAATAAAATTTAAGGTTAAGGACACTACATGAAATAATACCATTTTGTAGTTAAACCTCATTATGTAATTTTCCTTTTCAGTTTGTCTTTTTGAGCATGGCGATGTTGTAGCCTGTAGGCAAAGAAGAGACAAACGTGACATTTTGTGTAGAAATCAAATACAGACATGGAGGAACCCTTCTGCTTGTTAATGCATGTGTTGGTCAAATAGAATCAGAAAAAAAACTATAAGGAAATAAATGGAAATGCCAAACTTAGACCTAGACTCTTTTGCACTGATTGGCAAAAGTTAATTAGAGTCTTTCCATTGTTATTTATGGGTATTTGTTTGGGCCTTAGACATCTACCAGATGCAAAGGCATCTACTGAGTTTCCTTAATTAAGAAGCAAATTTTGTTACTTCATAGCATGTAAATGCCATAGAATATATAGAACAGATTGTAGAAGCAGTTAAAAAGGAGTCTTCATGGACCTTCTCTGTTCCCCCTACTCTGCTCTAGTACTTGCTTCTTCTCTGTTCCCTCTCATAGTCTCACCGGTGTTGGTGTGAGAACCTAAATGTCAGCAACATAGAATAACTTCACATCTCTGCCTAGTCAAATCTACAAAATAGATCAGGGAGAAAATCTATCTACTTCTAAATTTCTCTCCCCTCCATTATGGCTGAATGTGTCATTTCTTTCCCCATGGAATGGTGTAAGTGAGGGGAGAATCTGGGCCAGTGTAAATCAGGAGTAACTCCAGTGAAGTGCACGGGCAAGTACTGATGCACAGAACTGAACATTTGCAATTGCACATGTCCTGCAATGTAATGCTTGCCCCAATGATGAATTCAATGAGTAACACTGAGATCATGAGCAACCAGTGAACAGGCCATTGGGGGAGGCTAACCCCTGTGCCCTCCTCTTCTACCCAATGCCCTACCCCTCGCACTCCCTTTCTGCACCCTTCCCCCTGCAGGAGCCCAGAGCACTCCCAGCATGGCCCTGGCCTCCCTGCCCCAGCCCCAGACCACCCGAGTGCCCCCAACCCCAAAGTACCGGGCAGGCCCCTAACCCCAGCCCTAGAGCTCCGAGAAGCACGGCCGCAGTGCACCCAGCCATGGAGCACCTGGTGGCACTCCCCATCCAACCTGGGCTATGGAAGAGGGAGAAGGAACTACAGGAAGGGACCTGGGGGCGGAAAATGGGCAGGGTCACGCCAGGCTATTTAGGGAGGCACAGCCTCTCCCAGCCTATGATACCCGCTGCCCATGACTGAGATCTTGCTTTAAAAAAAAAGAAAGAGAGGACAGAGAGGCATTTCAAGTCGCCAGGACTGTAGTTAAAAGCAGAGTCCAATGACTTTACATGACTATTTTCGTTTGGTTTGCTATATGCAAAGTAGTGTGCATAAGCATCACATTTGGTTGATAGCAGTAATTGTTGACATCATATGCTCGGATTTCTGTAAGGTTTTTGACTTAGTCCTGCATGAGAGACAAAGTGGGTGAGGTTATATCTTTTATTGGACCAACTTCTGTTGGTGAGAGACACAACCTTTCAAGCTTGCACAGAGCTCTTCTTCAGATCTGGGTAACTTATTCAAAGGTGTCAGTCCTGTAGGACATTCTAATAAAAAAAATTAGCAATTGTGGGAAAATGTCATTTAATGGGGTTGTTTCTGTGCCAGAGGGATTTGTTCTTTACCTGATGCTATTCAGTATCTTCATAAATGATTTGGGAGAAAATATAAAATCATTCATAGTAAATTTTGCCAATGGTACACTAGTTGGTGGTATAGTTAGTAATGATGGGAATAGGTCATTTATACAGACCAACCTGGCTTGTTTAGAGAGACAAGCTCATTTGAACAACGTGCATTTTAATACAGCAAAAAGCAAGGTCATGTACAGAGAATGAAGGTCACTCAAGTTGGGGGATTATATCCTGAAATGCATGGACACTGAAAAGGATTTAGGGATCATGTTGACTCGACCTGTTGAACTAGAACTACTAGTGCATTGGTGTAGCTAAGAACATGATTCTCGTATGTAAGAGCAGGGGAATAACTGCTGTTACAGCTATCCCCCTATTCCATCTTGTTTCTTACAGCTGTCCCCATACTCCATTTTGTTCTCCTCCTGTGACCGCCCCTCCCTGGCTGTTAAGTTGTTTACCAGGGCCACTGCCCTTCTCAAAGGGAGGGCCACTTGTGCTAAGTGGGACCACTACCCTGTTCAAAAGGTTAGTCCTGTTATCACCTTGTCTAAACCTGGGCTTGTGTAGGGTAGGCAATGTCCAGAAGCTGCAAGACCTATTTGTGTTTTTAGATCCTGGCAATGAGTCATAGGCCTCATGTGCTTTGAGTCACTATGCACAGGACTCTTCCCAGGCATGTCTCTGTGCTCACCTGCAGGTTTTCTCCTGCCTCTCTCTCTCCCTGTATCAAGAGGGAGCCAATCAAAAGTACTGGTGGGAAACTGCCTAAGTTTGCTCTTAAACCAGACAGTTTTCTGATCAGACCCAGAAAAGGTCCTTGCTTGCCACTAGTCTGATCAGCTAGGGGTTCCTTTGGGGGCCCTCTCTCCTCCTCTTTGTTTTTGGCGTACCGTTTTTTAAAACTCCCCTCACGAACAATGAATTTTGTGCCTGGAGATCTCCTGATTACTGAAAGCGAATTGAGTCTCTCTTCATCTTCCATACTACTTCGTTCCTGTCTCTGTTTGCTGCCTCTTGGGGGCTGGTCAAGAATCCCTCGTTGGAACTTTTATACTATTTCTTTATTATTTAGCGCTGGCTCGTCTCCCAGCACACCAGACTCAAGCCTAACCTTGGTCTGTGTCTTAAACCTCTCCTAAACTCCGGCCACTTTGCCCTAAAATTAAAGTTTGTGCGCGCTAAGCTCTGCGGCTGCGGCTTGCCTCGGGGCTCTCTGCTTTCAGCTGTATCACTGGCGAAGCCACCATCCCTTGGCTTCTCGGCGAGCTGGACCTGGGCAGCCAGCTTTGCAGCCCCCTCCCAACTGCTGCTAAGGTGCAACCTATTAGAATCAGGTTCTTAGTCTAGATAAGTTTGTACATTTCATTTGCATAGCTTGTGTTAAGTTAGGTTTGAGAATTGTTTGATTGTGCTCTGTAAGTTAGGTTAAAAAATTGTTGGCATTGTGTCTGTTACTGCTAATCTTTCGTGTAGTTTGGTTAAGTTAGATATAGATAAGATTTTGCTGTGTTCGCTGTATAATTGTAGTTAAGTCTGTCTTCCCGCGCTGCTCGCAAAACCTCCAAAATTGTAGTACTGAACGTCTAGCATAAAACCCATTCGGTACCCTTTTTTCTCCTCTAACAACCTCACTTCTTACATTTACATTTACTGTGACACATTTTAACCAATAGCTGTTAGTCTGGCTATATGCTGCTGTGACACACCTTTACTAGAAATTGTTAGCCTACCCTGTTACATTTATATTTCAGTGTTAACTGGTTACCAACTGTATTGTACGCCCCTGTGTTGTCTATCATAACCTCTTTCCCCCAAATCTGGACCTTAGCGTCAAATCTGGGTGCTTAGCATGAACCTCCAAGCTATTAATTACCAGCTTGGATCTTATCTCGCTGCCGAGACAAGGAATTACAGCGCTGCCTCACTCTGGTTCCCAACTTTCCCGGATTGCCCAATACATACGACCCTCAAAACCCCACCACAGCCCAACACAACCACCAACAACCACACCAAAAGAGCCACAAAAAGACCCAACCCCACAACCAAAAGAAACAAACCAAACTCACCAACTCAAAAAAAAACGAGCAAACCAAAAACCAACCAAAAAAACCACACACCAAACTCACGAACACAAAAAACACGACCCACAAAAGACCAAAAAAAAAGATCCCACCAAAAAGACCGCAAACCACACAACATACACCGCCACCACCACAACCACCTAAGCCCAACACCCCAACCTGTAATACCCAAACAAACAAAAACACCAACACAAAAAACAAACACAACCTTAACAACAACAGGACCCCACGCGACCCAGAGCTCTTGAGTTCCTTAACGCAGGAATTACTCCCTTCCCTTCCCCTCTCTCTCCACCCAGACTTTCCATCTCCTAGGCTAACTGAGAGTATGATGCACATCTCTTCTCCTCCACCACATACACGAGAAGGCATAGTCTCCTTTAATTCACAGAGACAATACCCCACACTACAAGGAAAAACAGAAAATTTATATCATAACTCTCTCAATTTTCCCCCACAAATCTCCCTGGCTGCACTCGCAGAGCTTATCCTTCCCAGTCGATCTAACACACAAGAGAATTTCCCTTGTTTCCTTAGCACTGACCCAGAGAACCCGCACAGAAAACTCACAAAAGTCTTAAAAGCAACATATATAGTATAAAAAAAAAGAAAAACAAAGACACACTCAAATTTCTCCTTCCCCCTACCCAAGATGTATCAGATGACAATAATTACGAGGATCAATTGCTTTAATATGAACCCATGAATATACCACCAGTCCTGATTTCAAAAAAGATATCCAGTTTGAAACCATCCAGCAAGCTGACACACATGTAAATACACCAAAAACAATCATTAAAAGACCAATATTATTGTTTTTCTACCCTACTTAAAGTGAAACAGAGGATTAGGAACGATCGAAAAGAACCTCATACATTACGCGAGGACAGAACACAAACACCAACGACCACAAGACCAAAGACCAGCCCACACAATTCCCTCCTTAGCTTTTAAAAATCCGTTCCTGATTCTTCCCTAAATTACAAGGTGATTTTGAGATTACTCCAAGCTCTATACACTATACAGAAATAGAACAATTAAAAACACCTAATAGCAATCTTTATCGACAAGCTACACCCACTAATTGCAACCCCTAATCCCTATCCCTCAAAGAACACCTCCCAAAATAGATCTACATCTTACAACATACCCTCACATTCAATATTTCCCATGTTTGCCATTCTTAATAAAGTTTTCTTACACCCCACTAGGGTGTAATGATACCAAGAATCCCCAT